>NC_134470.1:36042993-36427443 GCF_964194025.1 Convolutriloba macropyga | reverse complement strand
ATATATATATATATATATATATATATATATATATATATATATGATATCACTTGAGAAACAGTTGAGCGTAGAAAAAACTACCTCGAGATTATCTTTGGCTTTCATCTTCTTGAGAAGTGATTGAGGTTTAAAGTATCGAGAACATCGGTTGAGTTTCAACATTGTGCTCCCTTTTTCTGTTCAATTGTTCTCATGTATTAAAAATTCCTATATATCATTATTATTAGTCCTAAAGAATGAGAAAATATGAACAAGGAAGATATTGATTTGAAATTTTACGAAGACAAAAACTCTCTGAACTACTTAATTTAGTCTTTTTTGTAGACTTAAGGCTAATTTTTTGAGAAGCTACCTTTATTTGAAAAAAAAAACAGGCGCCAAATCAGCCATTTTGAAATATAGTTTTTCCATGGAAATGCGGACATATTCGTATAGGGGTTACTTGAGGTTTCTACTTCACAGAGGGGGTTATTTGGGCTTCTACTTTCTTTCATTTTGTTTAGATGTTTGAACAATCATTCCCCAAATTCTGCCAATACGTATTTTTACACCTTATAAAACTTTTCAGCAGTTTTCAGTCAAATGCAGCTCACATAACGATTTGTTTTAACAAAAAGTATACCGACAAAAGAATATGAGTTTTATCTGAATTACCTGCACTCTAAATTACACTAAAAAATTTCAATTACACTGGAAAAATTTCAAAGACTGATTTAATGCTCGCCAAATATGTCCTGCAGTTTCACTGTATGACTCAATAGACCATGTCCAACAAAAATAAATCTTATAGAGGTTATTGATTGCAATAGGTAAAAAAGTGGATTTTAGTTAACAGAAAAATTTTTGAAACCTGAAAGTTAGTTTTTATTCATTTTTATACTCCACAGTGAACTACTTTTTTTTACACTTTGAAAGACAAAAGATTAAAATTTTGGAACAATAAGTGCAATGAGTCACAAAATAACTTTTCTTCGCAAAGTAGCAAGTTTTGTTTGGCTTCTCTGCTGTTGTCATTACTTTTTTTTACATTTGTCACATTATTATTTCATGAATCTACGTGTGAAGGTAGAGCCCAGGTCGAGGTGTCCTGACCGACTAGTCCTCTGATCAGATAATTTTTGCGCGGTTGAATTACATGGTCTGGAAAAGTTTTCGAACGAGTTTTAGTCCAGACAATGGCCGGGAACTTCTTTGATCGGCATCCGTTTCGAGCGCAAACTATACTGATCGGAAATGATTTCGAACGCAATTGGTTTCCATCAGAAAACACTTGGGGGCAGCTTTTATTTTTTTGTACTTTTTAGCCATAGTTGTTGGGTCTGCCAGGGCAGGCAACAATACAGCAGCGTTCTGATCAGAGACTCATCTAGAGTCTGCGGGTGCTGATCAGAACCAATGAGTCCAATTGAAGCCTTTGCTCGTCCCCTTTGCAGGTAACTTTGAATAACTGCAGATCAAGACTTTTTTCTGGAAAACTGAAATGAATGCGAATCAACGCTTCTTCCACTAGGTTTCAAAAGTCTAGCATAGTGAGGTTGCTGACAAAGCTTTGTGGATTCTAGAAATTGAAGACTCGTGTTCACTGAATCCCGATATTGACGATTGTTTGTCACCACTTAGAATTCCAACATCGATGATCCTTGACACTTGAACTGTATTTTCGTTGCGCTCGTGTTGTGATTTAGTTGGGAATCCTTGTATAGTTTCTTCATAGATGGGTTTCGAATTAGGCATTTGAACGACTTTGACTTCAGGCTTCGCGCTGAGTGAAATCTTTTTTGGCCACTAGAGCAAGTTTGAATGGCACCCTCCAATTTTCCAATCTAAATGAGGGTTCCTGTGTCGGCTTTCTTTTATAGCGTTTGATTACTGCCTTGTTGTATTCAAGAAAAATTGAACAGATTTCGCGAAGTAGATGCGTGACTTACAATTTTATAATCGATTTCGGCTGTCTAAGTACAATTTTACATCGGAGTTAATATTCAAAAAGCAAACTCATAAGAATGAGTTGGGCAATTTATCACGAAAGGGAAAACAAAAAAATAATGGTTAGCTGACTTGCTAATCGGGATTAAGAGACAATTATTCATGAACAAGAAATTGCCTACTTGAACTAATAAAAATATCTACAAATCTCCATATATTAGGTGTATAGGATTAGAAGATAAAATGGGAACTATCTTTAGAATCAAATAAAATTTGACGTGCCAAAAAAGACCATGTTTGACAATATTAGAGCGATTTTAAAAGATGATCAAAATTAAAACTCTACATTGATAAAAATTTGGAGCGCAATCGAGTTTGATTTAGGGACAATGTCGACCGCACGTGTGTCCGCTCAGAGCCAATTTCAATCAGAAGCATATTTCTGCTGCACATCAACTTAGGTGGAGGGAATGTTTCAAACTGAAGTCATTTCTTTAAAATGCATTGATTATGAAATTAATTTTAATACATACGCTCATCAGAAAAAAAGGAATGTCTTGTTGTCGGTTCAACTCATTGACGCCACCAGTTAAATAAAGGCAGAATTTTCTACTATCTTTTGCACTGCTATCCGTTTTTAGTTTTGTTATATTTATAATCTTTGTTTTTATTGAAAAACAATACAAAAAAAAGCTTAAATAGAGTTAGATCTTCGGTTTGTCTTGTTTCTGGTTTGCCCAACAGGAATTTAAAATTAAGTTTTTATGCGAAGTTAATTAGCGATCAGAACCGTTATCCCAATCCGCATGCTTCCTTCTTAGGGACCTATTTTTTGTTTCCGGTTGTTTAAGCATTACAGTTTTTAAATATTCCATCTCTGTTAATTGGTTGCAATTTGTTATATTTGAAAAACGGAAAGATAGAACTACAAAAAGACAAAAATTGTAGAAAATTTGAACTCACTATAAATTTTCTCGATAAACCGTATAAACCAATGGTAGGGTTATAATGTGACTTTCTGAAATTACGTAGGTACCAAATATAAACTATTACACTTTTGGGACCCGATAATATTACCAATCAAAACACCTTGAAACTTTGCCAAATTACATATCGAAGTTTATTATTTTCAAATGCTCTTGAGTCTGATTGGAGGATGATTCGAGGGCACACTACTCTGCTGAGAGGCAAGTTTGTGCACGCCTAATTCTGCCCAGTAGTGATGTGGGCGCACGATAGTCTGATCAGAAGAAACTATTGATTGCACTTAGAGGGCGCACGGATTTTTTAGTGCACGATAGTCTCACCAAAAGTCTCTCGTTATTGGACGGTCTGATCAAAGGCTTCTTTTTTTCTGCACAACAACTTGGGTTGAAGAAGGGTTTCAAAATTTAAGTCATTATATTTAAAATACCCTGATCATGAAATTGAGTTTAATACATACGCTCACCAGAAAAAGAGGATTGTCTAGTTGTCGGTTCAACTCATTGACGCCAGCAGTTATTTAAAAGGAAAATTATCTTAGATCCTTTCATGATGCTGTTCTATTTTTGTTTTTAGTGTTGTTATATTCATAATATTTTGAAAGGCAAGACAAAGAATAGCTTGAACGCCGAGTCAGGTCTTCTGTTTGTCCTAAATTTTGGTTTACCGTTCAGTAATTTAAAAATAAGCCTTAATGTAAAGTTAATTAGAGATAAGAACCGTCATCCCAAACCGCATTTTTCAAGTTTTTTGTTTCCAGTTGATCAGGCATTAAAATTTTTGAAATTTCTATCTCTAAAAATTGTTATATTTGAAAATTGGAAAACTAGAACTACCAAAAAGATAAAAATTACCGAAAAATTGAACCCACCTTGATTTTTTTGATAAACAATACAAACCAAAATTAGAGTTATTATGTAATTTTCTTAATTTACATTGGTATCAAGTGTAAACTAATGCAATTTTCGGACTCCATAATATTAGTAATCAAAACAACTTGAAATTTTACAAAATGATTATTCAAAGTTTATTATTTTCATCTATTCGTAAAAAAAAGGGTCCAGAACGTATTAGTCTGACCTCATGTGAATTCAAGTCAGTTTAAGGTTCTTAAAAGTTTTTTTGACAAGCTCTAATAATTCCGCGGATTCAATTATATCAAAATAAGAATTGTAAAATAGTATAAGAAATTGTGATTTTTGGGCGTAATCTGCTTTGAAGTAAAATTTGATGTCGCAAAAAAGCAAATTTAATGAGCCCAAAAAAAGATAAACCGTGCTTAAAGCGAACGCTGTAATCTAATCTAAACATATACCAAATGTATCAAAGATTAATAAATGCAATTATTAGAACCAATTGTTTAATTCTTAATTAATATCCTAATTTACAATTTGCATTGTTATCAGCGGTAAAAGTTGTTCCTTGAATGTGACGTTTCCTTTTTTTAAAGTTTTTCGCTGTAGTTGTTGTAATTTCAGATATAGGATAGAGAATTAGAAAACAGTTTTTGAAGACTCCTTCGAGAATGCTGCAACTTAATTGATTTTTGCCTTAACTTATTTAGGAATGAGGTATGTGGTATTAGGAACGAAGTATGTGGTTTTGCAACATTTGTTTTTTCTGTGTAAAGACCTATTTGTAATTCGGCATTAATTCAGAAAACAGCATAGCTGCTTTAGAAAACGTAAGTGCTTTTTAAGTAAGTCATTCAACTACTAGGTTAAGTTAAGATCTCTTCTGATTTTGACATCAAAGAGGGCAACAATTGAGGCCATCGGTCCAGTGTTTCTAAGATTATGAATCGCTCCGCTCATTCGGAGACAAAATCAGTGAAACCACTATTAGTGTAGGCTTGACTGCAAGTTCAGGACTCGCTTAGTAGGACTAACCCTTGTAGCATGGATATGCGGACTAAGTGGACAATTGAATTTGTCTTTAATGAGCCGGCATTAAGCAAAGACCAATCATTAGAACACTTATCTCAATTATCATCAGGAATCTACGCAAACACACAAAATGTTGTCAAATATCAATATCTCCACTCCTGCGCGCTGTAAGCTATCCAAAAATCGAAAAAATTCCCAAATTCAAAAAAATGTTGACAACACAAACACAAACGTGCAACTAAAGTTCGAAAAGATTTCTGATTAATGAATGAGCCTGAATGTGCCTAACTGACACAACTTCAACTCAACTAAACCAAAACACTTTGCTTCCAAGTTTTTATTGCTCAGGTTGTCATACAGCAACGGATACCCTTCACATATCCATATCCGCATTTAGTGCAAATTACATTATTTAGTTCCATTTGAAGGGCAAGTGCTGTTCTGATTTCGGTTAAGTTTATTTCCTCCCATTTTTAGTATAGTAATGTCTGTTCATACTGTCTAGGCAGGAAATTCATTTGTTCATACTATAAACAAATCTTAAAGTTGATTCCTTGTTCGTGATTGAGTTGAACAAACTTTTTCCTAATTTGTAATCACTTAAAACTCTCAGTCTCCCATTTGCAACTCTAGAATTCAGTTTAATTTAAATCTTGCAAAACGCTTCTCAATTTAACTCAGCAATTTCGACAAGTGCCAATCGCACCGCGATTGACCATTCTAGATATTAACAACTCAGATATGAATAAGTAGCTCGCCAATTGCGGCGCAATTGCCCACTTCGAATTGTAATCAAACATTCGCAACTCAATTGGATTCGTCCATCGCAATTGAGTATAACACAGGTTATGCAAAAATTTCTGACTCAATTTAAAATTGGTCAGTGACTTCGAACCTGGAACTGCTGGGTTTTTGGGAGCAAGCCAGAGACGTTTTCAAAATAAAACTCTACGTATAGTGTTGTGTTTCTACCAATGATTTTTTTATATAAATTAAATAAGGTATAACACAAAGTAACAGTGTGTCCACGTCAGTTTAAATCACTTGAAAATGGTCAATGGATCAAATCATTTTACTCTGCATTGGACTTTAATCCAAAACATAATAAACTCACTGCCCTTTTTGTATTGGTCATAAATCATCCAAAAAACCCCGAATTTCCCTATAAGTTTTATTGATCAAAACTTTTTTTGTCAATTTCAGAAAAAGAACTTAAGTGAGAAGTCAGAGCACCATATTGTCTCCACCTTTTTGAATCTTTGTCAGAGCTGAACCCTTAATTACAATTTACCTACTGTTAAATTACCACTGGAAAAATTACTCACTAACTAAAGCAAAACCCGTTTTTTAAAAATTATTGTATCTTACAATATTTTACGGTAACGCGTCATAGAGAAGTTTATACTTTTCTCTAATTTTCATTTCTGTTGAAATAAAAACTTAGATACTTTTCAAATTGAGTTAATTGATTTCACACACTGTGTTGACAATTGATGCTTCTTGTTTACAGTTCCAACATTTTTTTCAAAAAGGGGGAATAAATATGCGAGGCTAGCTTATTTTCTTTTAGTCATATCTTCTTCGTAAGTATTTTTTGCATCGTTGAGAAAAATGAAAGACGTCATTCTCTGGCTTATAGAGGATACTTTTGATTTTCAAAAACTACAATTTTTATCGCAGGTTGAAGAAGGGGTGTTGATTGAAACATTTGAAGGAAAAGGAAAGGAAAACACTTTTAGAGGGGATCAAACTAAGTTAAACTTAAATTTGTCAATACATTAATAAAATTACCAATGCAATTCAAATCACTTACATTCTGGTGCCGTCGTCACGTCGACATCATTTTGATCAACATTTTTCTCTGGTCTCATATCTGATTCGAATTCTGAAGGAAATTCTCAATGTTATCAATTCAAATTCTTTATAGAAGCTGAAAGTCTATTCTCTTTATGTCCGCAAAAAAGATTTCCAAAACCATTTGTTCTCTCTAATTTGGGTTAATTCAACTGATGATTGATTTCACTGCACATACAATTATTGCAGCAGCATCAAAAAATTTTGAAAAAAGAACGAAAAAAAGTTATCTTTTTCATCATTGCTCCATTTTTCTCAACTGATGCCTTTTTTTCTAATTACACTTTCTCCAATTCACCTATAGTTGTTTGAAACAAAAATTGTTATGCACCTGAACAAAAAAGTGTAAAACAATTGATATTCATAAACCTCTCTTAGAATAATTTATAAAGTTTCTTATTTTTACTTTAGTTTATAACGTAAGCATTGAAAAAAAATCGTTTTCTGTGGTTTGTTTAGTTGGCGAAAAGTTCGAAAATGTATGAATTTAAGACAAATGATATGAAATAACTTTGATTTATTTATTTGCCAAACAGAGATAACTTGATTTAGAAATGGATATTTTTTATTCCTTTTATTCATTAATTAAAAGTTTTCAGCTAGTGCTTTTTTAAGCTTGTAGTTTCTGTAAAAATCTTTTTTAAAATAAAAAATAGTTGACAACGCAATTGGATTTTGATCTGGTGAAATCACATTAACACGATAGTACGAATTGTTCTTTTGTTCTTTTCTCTAAAATTAAAGTCTTGCTCAATATTGCGACGGAAATATTTCTTCAATTTGAGTTTCGAAGAATTGATAGTCAGAAGAGTTTTTCATCACAGAGCAGGCAGAAGATTTTGACAAACTGTAGACGTAATTTGGAAAATTATGTGCTACGCACAGTCTCCGTCTGTATTGTGTAAAAGGCATCAACAAGAAAAAGTGGGTTTTTACCAAAAATCTGAGGAAAATCATTTAATCTGACGTTTGTTTCTCGGGCTATTTTGCAAAATTACAATTTAGGAAATTAAGGATATCAAGTTTTATTTTAATTTTTTTAAATGAAATTTCAAACTCATATGTACATAACTATACACTTCTGAACCGTTGGTATTTTAGATATCTTTTATTGAAAATTCAGCTTTTTTAATGTAAAAAGACGATACGGAGGAAACCAAACATACTTTGGTTTGCATACGATTTAAACAGAAATTATCTTTTTTTTCATTGTTTCCCATTTTTTAGGCTCTGATTGACTTCCCGAAGAGATATTTTTTCTAAGCCATATTCACTACTTTAAATTAAACTTCAAATTTAATTATAATGTAGGCCAGACTGCCTCCATTTCAATTATTCAGGAAGCAATTTAATCAAAAATTATCAAACCACATTCGACATCAATTATTAAAGCTAAATTTTAATTCATAGGGAAGAAAGAAAGACGTTTCTATTTGTTTATCGCAGAACAAAAACTATCTGCCTGCATTTAAAGTTTACAGTGATAAATAAAAACAAATAAAACAGCTATTTTGTCAGTAGACTTTTATACAATTGGATTTTTAAATGATTTTAAGCTATTATTTAGAAATTGACATCTTTGAACTCAGAAACTGAAATAGAAAGCTTAATGAAATATTTAAATTACAATAATTTCAAATGGTTTTTTATTTGTTCTCTGCAACAAACGAAATCAAAAGAAAGCAGTTCATCTGATTGAGAAGGCGGAAACTGTCTGAGTTTAATCAGGATAGGCAAAACCAATTACATTATAGAAACGGTACTTTAGCATGATCAATGGGACAAGTTTCTTATGAATATCAAATATGGTTACTTTCACTTTAAAAAAATAACAAGGCGGCTTGGTAATGTGCGTTCGCACATTAAGTTCCGACCCGGCTCATCTACATTTTCACTTAATTGTCTACCAAATGAGGAAGAGATAAAAAAAATTAACACGTCAACATGTCGTTCAACAAACTAATAAATGAATAAAACAATCTACTTTAGAGGGCCTATGAGAACTGTCACTAGCATAATATGACTACCAGAAAAGACAGCGATAAAAATCAAATAGTTTCAAATATTAGTTACGACCAAAACTCGTTGTCCATTTTTTGAAAATCAATAATAACCAAATCAAGATAGCGTAAGATAAAGATTATACTAAGAAAGTTAACCTGTACTTTATTAGAACAAAATATGGAACTTATTTTCAATGCGACTGGGTAACATTGCGACAAGAAATGAGCAAATGGGCAAAATTTAATAAAACATTGCTTTTTTTGAACAAAATAAATTTCGAACTGATTAGAAACATTGTGCATCAAATGAAATCATTGATCTTTTATATGTCCACAGAGACCGATTGTGACCTTCCACTATCCAGGATATGTCATACAACTGCAAAAAGAACGACGAATACAGGCAAAAAGGAAAAATTGGCACGAAAAAATTTGCACGAAAAAATTTGCACGAAAACGATGTCCCAGCCAATTAAAATTAAGCTGTTCATTAAAAACATTCAAAGTCTGCTATTGCAGTTTTTTAAAGGGAAAAAAATTGTGAATCAAATGACGCCCATTACTAAAATACTGTGAAAAAAACAAAAGCTTACAAAAATGGGGCAAACATCCAAAAATCAAGAAGATTTTTTGAAAACCGGTTGTACCAAGCAAAGAGACCATTTGAGGAAAATAAAACTTTTATGAAGAGCAAATATTGTATTTCAATAGATAAATGACGTGACCTGTCATTAGAGATGCTAAGCTACAAGTTAACAAGTTAACAGAAACAAAATTGGCAATTCTCAAAAATCTCTTTTCTTTTTTTTGAAAAACAAACATTTTCAAAATTCATTGACAACAAAAACTTTCGACTAAAAGAGTAGAAAGTTTGTCTTGCAATTAATTAAAAAACTAACTGCGCCTGTTATTAGTGAGACTAAATCATAGGACTACAAATTAACATTAAGTACAAGCTGAACTAAAAAGTTTTTAAACGCAACTTTACGAAATCACATTGTTGAAACCATTAATTTTATTAAAAAATTTATCCAAGAGAACTTAAAATCTTCATTTTTGTCTCGTTTGATCATCATAAAATCTTTTTGTAAAAACGACTATCACAAATTGCCAGCAAAAAGAACCACAAAAATTGAAAGTATCTAAATTTCACAAAATTCTTCTGAAAAAAATTGTTTAAGCCCTGAAGACATGAGTCAAAACGTTAAACAACCGAGAATTTATTGTTTGATTGAACAAAACATCAAAAAGAGCTCTAAATAAAGCGAAGTTACAAAAATGATACAACATTGTAAAACACGAAAAGAAACCCGAATCTGAACAAAAAGCGATAAGTTGAAGAATACTATTACTCTTTTTAGGAATTTAATTTGAAGATCAATAAAACCAATAGCTATTTACCATAATCCACAAGTAAGTGCAATGAGTTATCTTTATTTGGCCACTGAGACCTTTCATCACCAAGTATTTGGCATACGACAACAAAAAGTATCAGCAAACCAAGGGCAAAAAAACTCTACCAAATTCTGCAAGAGAATGGTGTCGCAGCCCTTAAAAGCAAATGTAATGAAAACAACAAAAAATCAAACCAAATTTTGTTAAGTTTTTTTCAGTTAGTCTGTTAACGATTGTGACAATATACCAAAGAATTTACGAAATTTACGAAAAGGATACAATATTGAAATACGAAAAAAAAACAAAACAAAAAGTTGAAGAATACTATTACTCTTTTTTTTAATTCGAAAGTCAAAACAACCATTAGCTATTTACCGATAACAGTTATAAAGTTCATTTTTTTATCTATAGTTGGCCACCGAGACCTTTAATTACACCAGATTTGGCATATGACAACAGAAATAAACAACAAATAAAGGGCAATAATAAAAAAACTCTTTCAATTTCTGCAAGAGAACGGTGTCGCAACCCTTCAAACCATATGTTAGGAAAACAAAAAATATGTTCATTTTCAAATGTTGTAAATGGTTTTCTTCAGTTATATTAATGAATAATGTGACAAATTATAAAAGAAGCAAAAACAACATTAAAAAAACAAAAAGCAATCATGCACAAAAATCAAAAAATTTTGTATGAAAACTCGTAGTACCAAAAGCAAGAAATCCTTCCGTTAAATCAATGGGCCACAAAATTAGATTTTACTCTATAAGGAAGAAAAATTGAGCTGTATATACTGAGAATACGCAAAAATTGACTAAAATAATATAAGAAATTGACAAGTTCAAAAAAATCACTGAAATTTCCTTAAAATTAATATATTCCTGATAACCATTGAAACCCTATGGTTCTCTGAAAACAGACTCTATCTACATTCAACCCCAAGTTTACTTAATTGGGCGCTGTCATTAATGGAGCCGTGAATAAAAATTTTGTCAATAATTAACATCAAAAGCAGAAAAGCAAAAATTTTTGAATGAAGTTAGCACTAAAATAATAATTGAAAGTTTCTGATTCTAGGTATCCATGATAATATCGAACCTATCCCCGTTTTTGCCGCGCGCCCAAGAAACCACCCAAGTATTCCAAGTGTTTGCGATTTAGACCAATTGTTGAGTGAAATTCTCCAAATATTAAAAAAAACAACGATGCAGTTTGTATAATTACCGAGCTAAATATGCAAAAAATGGCTAAATTTTAATTCCAGAAGACTTCCATAGGGTGCCTATGTTCAACTAGCGCTCTGTTGGTGGTTAGAGAGCCTATGTTAAGGTTTCTACGTCACTACGTCTGGAAAATTTTAACAAAGTGGACAAAGAAAGCTTATTTTGTGCCAATTTATGATGAAAAAATTTCGAATTTTGAAAATTTTATCAAACAATTTTAGCCAAAAAGCTTCATAAGAAAATTCAGCAACGCTCTTCTATCTCTAACGGTAACAATAACACTCTGCCGTTAAAAATTTATACTTATTTTATATTATATTACCGAAATTATATCACCGCAAAAATTACTGAAAATGTGAACAAAAACAGTTGAATGTTCACAAAATTTTAATACTCGATAACTCCCTGTAAAAAACGAAAATCGAAAAAATCTTTTTATTCCATATTCTAGGATGTACGTTTTTTTTAATGATACCACTCACAATTCTGTACGATGAATATATCGATCGGCCAAAATTGACTGAACAAAAAAAACCCAGTTGAGTATATAGTTCCTCCCTCCCCACTAAAAGGGGGTCGGAACAATTAAAAAGTGTTTTACATTTTTTTGAAGATTGGCTGTTTATGATATAAACTGTTCGCGAGAAACGAAACCTTAGGCGGATTAGTTGTTACATAGTTCGTTACTTAGTTTCTAAAATCAGTAATTTTTTTGGGTAATTTCACTCATTTTTGAAGTTTTTTTCCGCTTTTGTGTCTTCATACAATCCAAAAGTCAACTCTATTTTCCTATTGTTAATCCTGTTGATAGGTCTGCAAGTCGAAACCCTTTTCTTTAAAAAAGTCCTTTTTTGGTCCGACAGACACTTGTAATGGTGTGTGATGCTTTGGATTTAATTTTTGTCAGAAAGTTAATTTAGATCCGTGGTTCTAATAATTTGAAGTTCAATTTAAAAAGATATTAAAAGAAAGAAGTAAATCTGATAAAGGAGGCGCCAACTGTCCAAATTTAATCAAGTCATGCCATAAGCAATTAAACGAAATGGTACTTTTGCCGTGTATGTTATTAGCAGTTTTTGATTGTCCACAAGTTTGCGTTTTGAGAAAAAACAAACAAAACAATGCGCCGAAAAAATGTTAAAAAAGTAACAAAAACAACAAAAACGCACAACTGCAAAACTGAAAACTTTTTCAAATGTAGTGAATGAAATTAGTGGCGTATCAACATATCAATCTCTTTTTAAATTCATTCCGTTAACTGTTGAAAACCAGCTATCCTTGCTTTCTAATTCCCAAAATCGAATGACAACAAACAAGAAGGCATATAAAAACGGCCAGATTCAAAGTCAAACTAAACTTACTCAAAAATCAATTGTCTGGTAGTAAATAACGCTAGCTATAAAGTATTGCCTTAAGAGTCATTGAGGTCTGTTGTTTCTCAAATTGAAACCTGTTTTATTAAGAGAACGAAAATACAGTCATAGGAAAATTCAACAATTCACTGTTTTCTTCTATAACAGGAACAATCAAATGCCAAAAAAAAATTAAATGACAATTGAAATCACTACAGACAACCCATTATGTTTTCAAAAATCTCTTGTCTTTTTTTTTGAAAAACAAACATTTTCAAAATTCATTGACAACAAAAACTTTCGACTAAAAGAGTGGAAAGTTTGTCTTGCAATTAACTAAAAAACTAACTGCGCCTGTTATTAGTGAGACTAAATCATAGGACTACAAATTAACATTAAGTACAAGCTGAACTAAAAAGTTTTTTAAACACAACTTTACGAAATCACATTGTTGAAACCATTAATTTTATTAAAAAATTTATCCAAGAGAACTTAAAATCTTCATTTTTGTCTCGTTTGATCATCATAAAATCTTTTTGTAATAACGACTATCACAAATTGCCAGCAAAAAGAACCACAAAAAGTGAAAGTATCTAAATTTCACAATGTTCTTCTGAAAAAAATTGTTTAAGCCCTGAAGACATGAGTCAAAACGTTAAACAACCGAGAATTTATTGTTTGATTGAACAGAACATAAAAAGAGCTCTAAATAAAGCGAAGTTACAAAAATGATACAACATTGTAAAACACGAAAAGAAACCCGAATCTGAACAAAAAGCGATATGTTGAAGAATACTATTACTCTTTTTAGGAATTTAATTTGAAGGTCAATAAAACCAATAGCTATTTACCATAATCCACAAGTAAGTGCAATGATTTATCTATATTTGGCCACTGAGACCTTTCATCACCAAGTATTTGGCATACGACAACAAAAAGTATCAGCAAACCAAGGGCAAAAAAACTCTACCAAATTCTGCAAGAGAATGGTGTCGCAGCCCTTAAAAGCATATGTAATGAAAACAACAAAAAATCAATCCAAATTTTGTTAAGTTTTTTTCAGTTAGTCTGGTAACGATTGTGACAATATACCAAAGAATTTACGAAATTTACGAAAAGGATACAATATTGAAATACGAAAAAAAAACAAAACAAAAAGTTGAAGAATACTATTACTCTTTTTTAATTCGAAAGTCAAAACAACCATTAGCTATTTACCGATAACAGTTATAATGTTCATTTCTTTATCTATAGTTGGCCACCGAGACCTTTAATTACACCAGATTTGGCATATGACAACAGAAAAAAACAACAAATAAAGGGCAATAATAAAAAAACTCTTTCAATTTCTGCAAGAGAACGGTGTCGCAACCCTTCAAACCATATGTTAGGAAAACAAAAAATATGTTCATTTTCAAATGTTGTAAATGGTTTTCTTCAGTTATATCATTGAATAATGTGACAAATTATAAAAGAAGCAAAAACAACATTAAAAACGGGCAATCATGCACAAAAATCAAAAAATTTTGTATGAAAACTCGTAGTACCAAAAGCAAGAAATCCTTCCGTTAAATCAATGGGCCACAAAATTAGATTTTACTCTATAAGGAAGAAAAATTGAGCTGTATATACTGAGAATACGCAAAAATTGACTAAAATAATATAAGAAATTGACAAGTTCAAAAAAATCACTGAAATTTCCTTAAAATTAATATATTCCTGATAACCATTGAAACCCTATGGTTCTCTGAAAACAGACTCTATCTACATTCAACCCCAAGTTTACTTAATTGGGCGCTGTCATTAATGGAGCCGTGAATAAAAATTTTGTCAATAATTAACATCAAAAGAAGAAAAGCAAAATTTTTTGAATGAAGTTAGCACTAAAATAATAATTGAAAGTTTCTGATTCTAGGTATCCATGATAATATCGAACCTATCCCCGATTTTGCCGCGCGCCCAAGAAACCACCCAAGTATTCCAAGTGTTTGCGATTTAGACCAATTGTTGAGTGAAATTCTCCAAATATTAAAAAAAACAACGATGCAATTTGTATAATTACCGAGCTAAATATGCAAAAAATGGCTAAATTTTAATTCCAGAAAACTTCCATAGGGTGCCTATGTTCAACTAGCGCTCTGTTGGTGGTTAGAGAGCCTATGTTAAGGTTTCTAGGTCACTACGTCTGGAAAATTTTAACAAAGTGGACAAAGAAAGCTTATTTTGTGCCAATTTATGATGAAAAAATTTCGAATTTTGAAAATTTTATCGAACAATTTTAGCCAAAAAAGCTTCATAAGAAAATTCAGCAACGCTCTTCTATCTCTAACGGTAACAATAACACCCGTTAAAAATTTATACTTATTTTATATTATATTACCGAAATTATATTACCGCAAAAATTACTGAAAATGTGAACAAAAACAGTTGAATGTTCACAAAATTTTAATACTCGATAACTCCCTGTAAAAAACGAAAATCGAAAAAATCTTTTTAATTCCATATTCTAGGATGTACGTTTTTTTAATGATACCACTCACAATTCTGTACGATGAATATATCGATCGGCCAAAGTTGACTGAACAAAAAAAACCCAGTTGAGTATATAGTTCCTCCCTCCCCACTAAAATGGGGGTCGGAACAATTAAAAAGTGTTTTACATTTTTTTGAAGATTGGCTGTTTATGATATAAACTGTTCGCGAGAAACGAAACCTTAGGCGGATTAGTTGTTACATAGTTCATTACTTAGTTTCTAAAATCAGTAATTTTTTTGGGTAATTTCACTCATTTTTGAAGTTTTTTTCCGCTTTTGTGTCTTCATACAATCCAAAAGTCAACTCTATTTTCCTATTGTTAATCCTGTTGATAGGTCTGCAAATCGAAACCCTTTTCTTTAAAAAAGTCCTTTTTTTGGTCCGACAGACACTTGTAATGGTGTGTGATGCTTTGGATTTAATTTTTGTCAGAAAGTTAATTTAGATCCGTGGTTCTATTAATTTGAAGTTCAAATTAAAAAGAAATTAAAAGAAAGAAGTAAATCTGATAAAGGAGGCGCCAACTGTCCAAATTTAATCAAGTCATGCCAGAAGCAATTAAACGAAATGGTACTTTTGCCGTGTGCGTTATTAGCAGTTTTTGATTGTCCACAAATTTGCGTTTTGAGAAAAAACAAACAAAAAAATGCGCCGAAAAATTGTTAAAAAAGTAACAAAAACAACAAAAACGCACAACTGCAAAACTGAAAACTTTTTCAAAAGTAGTGAATGAAATTAGTGGCGTATCAACATATCAATCTCTTTTTAAATTCATTCCGTTAACTGTTGAAAACCAGCTATCCTTGCTTTCTAATTCCCAAAATCGAATGACAACAAACAAGAAGGCATATAAAAACGGCCAGATTCAAATTTAAACTAAATTTATTCAAAAATCAATTGTCTGGTAGTAAATAACGCTAGCTATAAAGTATTGCCTTAAGAGTCATTGAGGTCTGTTGTTTCTCAAATTGAAACCTGTTTTATTAAGAGAACGAAAATACAGTCATAGGAAAATTCAACAATTCACTGTTTTCCACTATAACAGGAACAATCAAATGCCAAAAAAAAATTAAATGACAATTGAAATCACTACAGACAACCCATTATGTTTTGCTAAATAGAAAACGAGACCTGTCGTCATTAATGAGCCCAAATTATAAGTTGGCAAATAATTACATTCCATAGTTAGATTTAGAAAGTCACAGCGGAATTCATTATTAACGACTAAGATATTTCATGCATGTTCTATAAACAAATCACACAACATACCAAAAATAATGGTAAGTAATACAGTTACAATAGACCCCACGCGAAAAAATTCAGCTGTTGAGTGGTAGAAGCAGCCAAAAGTGTTACACTTCGTTTTCTTACAACGTGAGAAGATGGTTAAAACATGCGACGAGAAGGAAGAAAACTAACCTGACAAGTCTAGATTTGGAATGCAAAAACAAAACAGGCTGCCTACCAACCCGCTTATTGGAACAACAGTCTCACATTGTACACAAACATTTTACCCTTCATGCACTGAAAAAGAAAAACTGAAAATGGAAAATTAGTGCTGTTATAATTATCAAAATCAGTTTTATCATGCTGGTGAAGTTCACAATTCCTGTCGCCCCCAAACTCAACACCCGGGTCCAGGTGTCACCGCCATTCAACGCAAAATTACGTGAGATAAGCGGTGAATGCGGTGAAATTATAAAAATCAGGCGGTGAAAATGGTGAAAAAATTTTTATCGCCTGGTAAGTGAAATTACATAATTTTACCACTGAATTTAGTGGTGAACTTACATAAATTCTCCGCTCAGAAAAAAAGTGTTAAAATTGTGCGAGATCAGCAGTGATTGCGATGAATTTGCACAAATCCACCGCTTAACTTAGTGGTGAATAAGCCGCTTAGAAAACGCTTCGAACTGTCTTTTGTTCAACGAAGTTCAGATACATTTATTAAAAGACGCTCGGAAAATTTATCCACGAATAACCATACATCTTTTTGAAAATTTTTTAAGCAGTAAATTTATGTAATTTCACCATTAGAGTCAGCGGTGAACTTACATAGTTTCACGGTATTCACCACATTTCACCACTAAAATTTGTTATTTCACCGCTCATCATACAAAAGTTCAACGCGTATGTTTTACACAAAGGAGAGTGAATTTGATTTATATTCAAAACAAATATGCTAGATTTTAGTGAAAAGTGGCACAGTGGAAGAGGCTAGCATGCAGTAGGTGAGAGGTTCAAATCCGTGCAAGGAGTGTAACTTGTAGTAGGTGAAATGTGGTAAATTTTTGTAAGTTCATCGCTTACTCTAGCGGTGAACTTACATAGTTTCACCGCATTTCACCGCAAAATTATCTACAAATTTTGCGGTGAAAAAAGTTTTCACCACTTATCGTGCATATTTTCCGATTTTTTCTCGACCCGGGAAACAACTGTTGTTAAAACATGAGGGAAAAAACGTCACATAAAAACTCGCTTCGAACCCAATGGAGTGACCATACAGTTAACTATTTCATTCTAAAAACGGTCAGAAAGCAGCCAATATTGTTCACTAACTACGCTTATTTACAAAATGACAAAACGCATCATGAATAAAAACAAGTAAAGCCGCAACTGAAAAACTTATTTCAGATGTCAGAACACAAACAATATCTAAGAAAACAACATATAGCGCAAAACGAAAAGAATTGTTAAGAGTGAATTTCAATATTATTGATTCATTGAGATGTGTTATTATTGCAAAAAACCTGTTTAAATGAAACCAAAAAAAGAACAATTACTGCAGTATCAAAAATTTCTTCTTAAAACAATAACAGACAAGCAGATAGGATCTTTCAATTAAACAATTAGATTAAATATTGCTAAAAGGTACGAAAAATGGTGGCAAATCTGAAAAAAATCATGAGATTTTCAAAACAAAAAACCAAAATCTTATGAACTTTCAATTGTAAACTTTTAACAGAAGTTATTGTCATTGTTAGCCTATGCCTTCACAAAAACAATGAAATATAGGTCCTCGTAGGCGACAGTACTTTAATTTAAGTTTCTTGAAAACCTTTCCGTAAGGATACTATTTGACAGGACAAGAATAAACGATGAGCTCAATAATTCTCTCCTTCGTTTTTCATTGCTTTGTGGATGATATATATGTATATATATATATATATATATATATATATGTGTGTATTTATATATATATATATATATATATATATATATAAATATATATATATATATATATATATATATATATATATATATATATACATATATATATACAAATATACACATATGTATACAAACACACATATATATAAATATATATTTATATATGTATATATATATATATATATATATATATATATATATATAATATATATATATATATATATATATATATAAATTAGCTAAAAATCTCAGAAAAGATTGGAAGTACTGCATAAAATTAACAGAAATGCGTAAAGTCGGCTTTAATCAGAAAATAGTTGTCAAAATTGATGTTCTAACTTGTTTTGCTTATTCGTAGAGATTCAGCTAGACTTTGTATAAATTTTTTAAGACTCGCCCATTTTAGGGCAATTGCTTTAGGAGTTTTTGGCAGTGTTAATGAAAATAATTTGTTTGGTGCTGTTTTTTTGAAAACAAAATGTTAATTTTTTGAAAAATCAGCTAGTTTTGTAAAAACATAAAAATTAGTTTTGTAAAAACATAAAGACTAGCACTAAAGTGACACATGTGATACTTTGCTCATCAAATTTGCTCCCCATATACTTGAGCCTGGAAAAACCACAGTGGTTAAGAATGAGACCAAAAATTATCCCGCACAGTGCACCAAATCGTTCTCGTTACCAGGAAGGATGGGAGCAACCGAATGTGCACCGACTTCAGACGACTCAACGAAGTAACGAAGAAAGATGCTTTTCCTCTTCCTAGAATTGACAAGATACTGAATCATCTGCACGGAGCAACGGTTTTCTCAAGCCTTGACCTGGCCTGTATATATTGGCAATTTCCATTGGCTTACTGTGACATACCAAAAACGGCGTTCGTTTCCCCCGAATGGTGGACAGTATGAGTTTCTTAGACTTCCATCTGGACTCTGCAACGCTCCAGAAACTGCCCAACGACTTATGACATGAATTTTTAACGAATACCTCTTCTTGTTTGTTCTCATATTCTTGGACGACGTTCTCGTGTTTAGCAACAATGTGGAAGAACACGAAAAATACACGTGCCTCGTTTTTCAATCGCTTCAACGTGCCAATCTCAAACTCAAACCTAAGAAATGTCGCTTCTTTCAAAAATTTGTAACCTACCTAGGATACAATCTGAAACCAAAAAGAATTGCAACAGATGACAACAAACTCTTTGCAGTACGCGATTGGAAACGACCAGAGAACGTTACCGAATCGATGTCCTTTATTGGATTTTGCAGTTATTACAGCCGTTTCATCAAAGACTTTGCTGGGATAGCAAAACCTATTCAACAGATAGCAAAAATAAGCAGTCGTTTCGCTTGGAACCCTTAATGCCATAATGCGTTTGAAAAAATGAAAGCGGCTTTGACTGATAGCTCAGTACTCAAACATCCGGATTACATCTCAATTTTTATTGTGAAGAACGATGTAAGTAATATCAGTCTAAGAGCAGTACTCTCAAAAATTCTCAAGGGGGTAAAATACCCAGTAGCTTTTGCTAGCAGAGTTTTGACGCCAGCAGAATGTCGTTACTCAACCACAAAAACAGAAGCATTTGCAGTCATCCAAACGATGAAATGGTTCAAATCTTATTTTTGGGGAACGAAGTTTGTGCTCAGAGCAGATCATTCATTGCTGCAGTTGTCATTTTGGGCAGAACAATGACGGGATGATATTCAAGATGATCCAGAGATTGCAAGTGTTCGATATCGAGGTAATGCATAGACCGGAAGACCAGCACGGGAATGCAGATGGCCTGTCAAGACAGTGCAGCGTCACACCCGAGTTAACTGAAGCAGAGAGACCCGACTTGTTTGGGAGCTGCCCTCCAGTGAACTCTTTGGAGGACGTCCTTGGAAGAATTAACTTAGTTGTAGCTGAGGACACAAAAGATTCAATGAGTATTCAATTTCAAGAAGACGGAAACTTTCTTCGGGTGGCTAAAAAAACGATTCATGCCTACGTGTCATCTTGCAATAGGATAACGCCGAGAATCATCCACATACAAATCTATTGAGAGACTTGAAAATCAAGAAGGCAAACGCCATAGCCCAATGCAAACACGCAGTATCATTATGGGGTCTCTAGGATCAGATGAAACTTACTGATGGCGTTCTGTACAAAAGGTGCCATGTTGAAAGAAGCAATGGAACACAAAAACAACTTGTAATGCCGCAGGGACTCAGAGGGACCGTTATGGAGCAATTTCATGATTACCAACTCAGTGTAGGCCTTTCTGCTTCTCAAATTACTTGGACAGGGCAAGACATTCAACGAAAATATGGGAACTGCACCCTGTTTCAATCATGCATTACCGTTGGAAAGAGAAGGATAGCTTCACTCCAGACAATAAACGTTGGGTTAAAATTGAGCAAGGTGGCAGCTGATATCCTTGGACTTGTTACACTAGCAATGACAAGCTTTGCAAAATATATACTCGTATTGACGGACTGTTTCACGAAATTCGTAGTTTGTGTTCCCTGCAAAAGACTACTGCAGAAGATGTTGGTAGAGCAATTGTCGAGAACTGGTTTTTCACGTTCAATGCACCTGACTGCCTTCACGCCGACCAAGGAGCAAATTTCTGCAGCGAACAATTTCTAGAAGTTTGCAAAATTTTTGGAATAGAGAAGACAAGAACATCTCTATACCACCAAGAAGAAGATTGTATGGTCGAACATCACAACAGAGTTATTGGAGATGTCATTTCAAAAAATTTTGCAAGCCATTCAAGCACCTGGATACGAGATTACCAACTACGAATTCACGAGGTGGCTCAACGATCAGTTCAGGGAAGCATATATGAACGCCAGAGAGAAACTTGGCAACAGGCAAGAAAGACACAAAAATATGTATCAGAAAAAAATTTTGGCGAAGAAATGAAGCAAGGAGATACATTCTGGCGTTTCGCATCACATAAAGAAAAATCAAAAAACTTTTCCTCTTGTGGGACGGACCGTACAACGTCATTGAGAAGACGTCAGAAGTAAATTAAAAAACTTTCAAAGGATGCGGATGCAATGAAGTGGCAGACCGTCTACTACAATCGATTGAAGCCCATGAAGGACCATTAAAAAAAACGAGATCTTCCCATTAACAAAAGGTGCAGAGCAAAGCGGACCACAGGGAAATCACTAATGATTAAAACATGCAAACCTTTACACCGGAAGTTTTGTCGAAGAAACCAAGGCAGCTTAGTCCGTACAAATGGATGGACGAAGACAAAGATTTTTCTAGGGCCTTTTCCCTGAACTCTTGAGCATTGCAAAAACTCCCACCAGAAACAACATACAAGTGGAACGAAACACTGAAGAGCAAGAGACACGCGATGAGTCTCAACATGTACTCAATGAAATCCAAACACCGCTTGTGATGCCAAACAAAGGACTGATTTCAAAAACTCTTCCTCAAATACCCCACAACAAATCAACACCTGTAAGTGCGACGAGAAAACCGACGATGGCGTCTTCTCCATTGCAAAATCAAGAGAGAAAGAGAGAGACAAGCTGTCAAGTATCCGAAAAGATTCGATTCGGAATCGACGACAAGTAACAATAAAAACGTTTTGATTTCAAATTAAACGTAAAAACTTTTTCGTATGCGAAAACTTTTTACGTTAAAAGAAAGTAATTTTTTTTAAAAGAAAAAAAACAAATAATGAAATTTGTTTAGGTTTGTGCACAACTTAATCATATGTTTCGAGAGCATGTAAAAGTTGATAAAATTTTGAAGAAAATGGTGTTTTTGTTTTTGATAAGAGGATTATATGGGGACAAAAATTCTCTTCATTTTTTAAAATAATTTGATAACTTGAAAGTTTTGGCAAATTTCCTTTATTGCATTTATAGGTGTAATACTATCTGGAGCAGTAACTCTTTATTAGATGTTCAATTTTTAGATTTTAAGAATTGCAACCAACTGCGGTGCGATCTCAATTGGTTCTGCGTGGAAAATCTAGCACTCATGTTCATTTCCAACCACAGACAACGTTGTCTCTGCCAGACTTCTCTAAAACAGTTGACATCGTGATCTCTTTCCCAGACAGCTAAACGTGGAGCTTCAAAAAATCTTTCAGCCTACAACTGTCCTTCAGGAAGTAGAGATGAAGACATGGTGCCGCTCAAAATTCTGCAACAACCCGAAATCTAGCCTATTACTGAAGCACCACTTTGACGACTTTATCTCTTCCATTAAGACGGAGTATGACAGAGCAGAAAAGAGAGGAAATCAAATCATCAACGAGGTGGAGCCGTTGTTAGAAAGAGACGGCTGCAGACTTCTATATGTGTTTGATCTTTGTCACAGTGCTGCACAGAAGATAGAACAATTGGAAGGGATGATACACAACCTTGAGTCATAAACAGTCTAGTATAATAACGAAGAAAACGAATTGTTCCATGTTCTAGCATGCAGCAGCCTGAAACTAAGATGCTAAACGAGTGTCAAATTACACAGAAAACAATTTTCGGAGCCTGCGATTCGACTTGGTCAATCTGCAACAAAAAAGGGAAATCATACAACAAGCAGAAGCTTGTGATCACTGCAGAATGGACGATTTTATGTTCGCGTTTCGAGTCCAGAGTTCAATCAACGACGTCACTTTGACATTGAATACAACACGGAGTGGGGCTAACAATTCAAAAGCTGTACAAGACATGGCAGAGGGCACGCTTTGCTACAAGTCTGAGGGTTCTAGCTGATGGAAAAAAACCAACAACAATATTACCTCACTTGTAATTTCAAAAAACACCCTCTAAGTTGAAATTCAGTAGAAGACAGTTGTCAATTTGCCCAAAAGACTCCAGTTTATATTACAGTTGATCACTAGTCAGGAATGTGTGTTTTAACGACGATGGGCTTTTGATCTATCTGATGAATCCCGTGTACAGTGGAGAGCCTGTTCACGACGCCCACAAATATATCGGGCTAACACAACCCATCAAAAACTCCAGAACGGCTGCAACAGTGAAATTAGACCGGAACTAAGTAATTATGTAAAGAAAAGGAGAAAGTTAGGCCGAGATGAACAGCGAAGTGTATCTATCATACCCTGTTAGGCAACAGTTAAATATTTGCACGAAACCTGTGGCTTTGGTGAGCACATAAGATCAGTTATGTGTAACGGACCGTAAGGTGCCGGCATTAAAGACAGGTGTAAGAGAGGAACCGGAATTGCCAGTTTTACCAACTGCGGTCTATTTGGGTAACTTAATCTCCTTTTTAGGTGCGGCAGATGAGCAGCAGTTCTTCTAAAATACAACGTATTCAGATGGAAAAAAACTCTGTAGCAGGATGAATGGTTGCGAAAGCTGCTTATTACACCTTTCATGAAACGGATAGCTGCTGTTTTTACGGTCCCAGTTGTCTCAACAAATCATCTCCCAAACGGGCAGCGGACTCTGACGTTACATAGGGTTAGAACAAATCTCCAGGATGTTCAAATACCGGACGTAACGCCTCAACTGATTAATGAAATGGTTGGCCAAATCCAGACACAGTACAAAATGGACGGCAGCAAAGAACTTCATTTCCAGACCTCCTGGTGGAAAACTTTATCAGAAATGGCGGGCCTATTCGCACTTACTTTTTGGAGGCTGGGACTCTTACTTGCGGCTGTCTGTCTAGAAAGGAAGTTTTATGTAGATAAAAGAAAAAATCTATAAACACGTCATCAACTGGTCAAATCAGAGACACTAGAAGTGCAACTCCCGCGGAAGATAGATTTAACTTAGCTGAAAAAATACAAATTGAATACACACAACTTGAGTAAAGAGTCCTACGGCAAATTATGGTGATAGTGCTGCTTCCTATTTAGTCTCTAAATTTTAAGTGCATTTACTTGTACTATTCAAGAGAACAGTTTAGTCCAAATGTGTGAGAAGTAGGAACGGAAACTTGAACTTAAGCATTTTTCGGAAAAGAACCAAATTAATACTGAAATTGAATTTTTTCCCAACAAGGAAGCAAATTCAGAATTTGAAACCGTACAAAGATAATAACGGCGAAGTAATTGGAACTGTTGAGAGCAATTAGAGAGTAAATTATGATTCTTATAGAAGTTCTATGTTAGATCTACCACCAAATTTTCACACACGTAATAGAGGATTAGAAAACCATATTACGTACGTATGGTATCAAAGTTATGAATAACTTTCCAGAAAGGCAGTTTTCACACAACTATTAGGAATCTTTGGTAAAAATAGGACTACATTATAGAGTTAAGAGATATTTGTCGCGGTGCTGAAATTTATATTGTTTGTTGAAATTAGTGTCTTCGGGTAACTATACTTTTCGTTAAATTAACCTAAAAATTTTTTCAAGTATTTTCTCCTTATAGACCTGTTAGCACTTAGAACTGTTAGCCTACCTTTCTCGACCTGTTAGAACATAGACGATACTGAGCCAGTGTCGATTGTGAATAAACTATAATTTTCTCTAAATAGAAAACTTAGACCTGTTGTACTACAAGAACTGGAAACTAGTAATCATTAATACTAGCTAAGTATTAATTAATTGCAGTTTACGTCTAATTTAAAACTTACACTTGAACTTACACAGATTTAGTAACTTTACTTCACACCTTTAAAGTTCTAAAGCAAGTCTTTAGTTCTAGCTCAGATTAAGCTGATGTATCTTAGTTGAGAGACTTTTAAAAATAATGACCAACCAATCGATACTTAGGTTAGTTTAGGAAACCAACTGGAGGACAGCACGGTGGACGGAGACAACTTCAAGATGATTTATTTCTGAGAGTATTAATCGGCCAAGCTCTTTCCAGGAGACCGCATAGTGAAGTCACTCTGAGGTTAGGCGTTCCAGCTCTTGGAAGCCTTGGCAAATTAAGTCAACCCATGTAGTATAGAATGGTGACCCAAGTAGACAATTAAAACGGTCTGCAGTAACCTAAAGTACATGATGGGCAATGTCTTAACGTTCTATCAAGTTGATTAATACTAGTCTATTTGGGTTGTGGAGTGAACACCGACGAGCTCTCACGCCATCTACTATCTTCTCTAAGTACATTGGTTTATCGATTAATTAGTTAATTGAATTGGGGACCTGTTGTAATCCTCAACCCTAGAGTTACCATTTTAATGCTTTTGGTAACAATTTTCTTAGGAACAAATATCTCACATAAAATAGAGAGGCACTTCAAATATCATTAATAATATTGGCAAGTGAGCACAGTTCTATAATGCTTCAAAACAACTCTTTAAGGGATCGAACGAAGGGCTTGGTATGACCCTTTAGTCTAATTGAGAGCAGTAGGTTTGTGACATTAAAAACCCTTCCAGTGGTTCTTTTTGCTCTACGGATTTATTCTAGGATTATATGTGAAGATGTGAATATGAGTTGTGTAATTTTCCTCCATCCTAATTATTCAAATTCTACATTGACAAGCTTGTTAATGATCCCACCCACCTACAATATATATATATATATATATATCGAATGGTCAAAGCCTACTGAAAAAAAAGTTGAGCATATAGTCCTCCCCCCATTAGGTGGGATCCGAACAAAAAATACTTACACAATTTTTAAAGCGATCAGCCCTATACTGTAAAAGTTTCACAGTGTTTCGAAAGCGTTTGGGGTGCACAACTTGTAATGCAAAAAACATTACTTTAGGTACTTTAATTTATAAAGTTACGAATGGATGTGACAAGCGTCTACCGGTGTCCACTGTTTGAGTGAACTTACTCTCATTTCTGGCTAGTTTCCACCTTTATGTTATTGAATTGTAAAAGGAGACTCTATTTTTTATACATAATCCTTTTAATTAAGTCTCATTCACTTTCTTTGAAAGTAGAAGATTATTTCCGCACCGGTGGACACTTTTAATGGAGTCAGCATGCCATTATATCAAAGCTGATATTTTAAATTCCCATCAATTCATTATATTGCTTATAACATTGGCTGAACCGGATCAGTAATTCCTCGCTAATAAAACTTCAGGAAGATGTTCTTTTTAAAGATTTACAGTTTCCTTGTAATCAAACTGGTACCATAGGGGTATATGATGTCTCAGGTCCCTTTATTACAAACATCATACCAGAAAATGGGTTATGGTTTTTGACATCATTTATGATTCTTATATGAGTAGAGAGAAATCTTAACCGAGACGTAATAATCTAGAATTTTAGCTTTAAAGCAATTAGCGAAGAATGTAGCTGAACAATTAAGGTGACCTCCTAGAGGTTAGCTGATTACGTGCATCATTTCAGCTGTCAAGGAAATGAATGATTAAAGTCACTCTAGCAGTGATAAAAATATTGTTTTCTCTTCAACTGTCGAGATGTCAATTGATAGTACTTTGCTATTAAATGAAGCGTATGATTGGCAAATTCCCCGTGCTTTATTTTTGAACAAATTTATGGATAAAATGCTGATATAACCGTCATGGTTATCACAGTTTGAATTGTTTTTTATTGTACATCATTTTATGGCAGAAATTTTGCAAAAATTATGTAGAAAATCCGCTGATTTTTTAAAAGCTTCGGCTTTGCATAATAGTGGGCCGAACAGTAAAATGCACTGCATTCAATCATTAATATGATATAATGAAGATGTATGCGTATAATGCGATACCAAAAATATTATTAAATTTAATAATATTTTGTATTGAGAAAGTTATATCCGCTGGTTTTTCCAATATAAGCTCTGGTCTATTACGGTCTCCAAATTTAAGGCTTTTTAATGGCAGGAATTGAAATCAAAGCAGACAAAAGTATTTTAAAAAGTGTGAAAAGGCTCTAACTCAAGATTTGCAGTAAACAATTGAACTGTTCATCTCTAAAGTCTCTAGTCTTTAATCGTGCGTTGCAATACCACAAAAGGAAGATTACTCTGCCAATAAGTAAACTAAAAAATATAAAAGCAAAGTGAAGTGATATGAACTCTGGCAAATTTATTTCGAATACTACTGCCCAACATTCTCCTCAAATCTCTCACGTTGATTTATTGTTCTGACCCCTCTTGAGGGTGGGAGGAACTATATATACTCAACTGCTCAAACTTTTTTTTGTTCAGACAATTTGACCGATCGATATATTCATCGTAGAGAAATGTGAGTGGTATCATTAGAAAATTAGACAGCTCATCGAGCGTAGAATATGGAATTAAAAAGATTTTTTTATTTTCGTTTTTTACAGGGAGTTATCGAGGTTCAAACTTTTGAGAAAATAAGAGTGAAGTCCGTTGTTCTTACTCACATTTTCCGGGATTTTTGCCACAAAATTGGTCAAATTTGTTAACTATGTGAAAATTGTTAACAATAACACTGTTGATTTCATTATTAGAGACAAAAAGTCTTGTTAACTATTCTGATATATTTTTTGGCTAAAATTTTTGCTAAATATTTCAAAAACCAGCCTTTTTCATCAAAAATTGGCCGAAATAAGCTTCTTAAGCCCACTTTGATTCAATTTGCCGGAAGTACCCTCTGAAAAACAACTAATACAATCTTTGTAAACACAAAGGGAGCTACAAAGGGAACTAGCTCTACTTTCACTTCCATTAAGAGTAGTTTGGAATTAAAATTTTGCCGTTTTTGCTAACTTTACTCAATGATTATCAAAATCGCAACGTTTGTTTTTGGTCATGTTTTAACAAGATATCTAGATCTAAATTATTCCATTCAATTGAGTGTTTGCAATGGACACTCAATATTGTCCACGATCGTTTTTTTGACGAAGACGACAATTTCGATAATGAGACGTTGAGTTCCTGGTCGTCTGGAGGGTTGTACGAAATTGAAAACTAGAGGGAAATTGAAACCACAGTTCAAAACGAATACAAACAACGCTGAAATTACTGACCCCGGCTTTGTAAGAACCACCGCAATCACAGAGTCTGATATTGATTCTGATGAAATTGCCGATGAAAATGAGATAGAAGAAGAACGCCCGGTGTATAACCCATTTATTGATTATGAAGCGATAGAAAAAGACTCTTAATTAGCAAAACAAAGCGCTATTTTGTATTCAATTTGACGCTTTTATACGTGTTTAATTCTCTAATCTATAACAGTATCATTAACAATTCTTTTCTATATGTTGTAACGTATAAATTCAGCTTTAATCAAATCTACTTTGCTAGGTTTTATCAAAAATAAGCCAGACAAGTTGAAACTGGAATGGCTTTCCAATAGCGCAATACCAAGAATATGCCGCCACGCAAATAAATGTAGCGCGATTACCATTTTCTTAACATAAAAGATCTCCCCTAAGGGATCAGTGATCCCCCTCTGCCAAACGCATCTCGAAAAGATCTCCCCCGCAATTTTCCTGTATATATACGATACCACTCTGGTACCACAGGGGTATGTGATATCTCAGGTCCCTTGATTACAAACATCATACTAGAAAATGGGTTATGGTTTCTGACATCGTTTTTGATACTTATTTGAGTACAAAGAAATCTCAACCGAGATGTAAAAATCTAGAATTTTACATTTAAAGCAATTAGCGACGAATGTAGCCGAACAATTAAGTTGACCTCCTAGACGTTAGCTGATTACGTTCATCTTTTCAGCTGTCAAGGAAATGAATGATTGAAGTCACTCTCGCAGTGATAAAACTATCGTTTTCTCTTCAACTGTCGAGAAGTTCAATTAATTCTTTCAAAGAAAGGTAGAGTAAGACTTGATTCATCTGACCTGATTTGGTTAGAAAACGCGTGCTAAAAAATTGAGTTGCTGAGCTGATGGAATCTTGAACCTTTAAATTGAACATTCTTATTCAGTAAAACTTACACACCTTTGTTACAATCTGTTTTGTGGAGTGCAAGTGGTGTGTAGTTTATTTGGGTCTACGGGGGCTAGCCGAAGTGATTATTATCAGTTCTCCGGTAAGATCGTACCTATTCTTTGTCCAAGTTTCCGGGGTGATCTAACGGTGAATATGCCCCACCCTCCGAGGTTTTCTGGGGCGGTTTGCCAGTGAAAACCGTTGAAACCATTCCCCAACGCCCATTTTTTATGCAATTCTAAAAATGACAAAAAACAAAAAAAGCGATGCCTAATGCGCACACCAACTTATTAGATTTTCCCTGCGGATCCTGCCAGATAGTTGTGATAGTTTTTGTGTACAAAGTTCATCCTGCAAAACATGGTTTCATGATTCCTGCTCAATTTAACCAAACAGCATTTTGACAGTTTTGGGAAAAATTAAGTTGGTCTTGGGAAAATTGCGAGCAAAAAAGTCAACTTCCAGCAACAAAAGCCGATATTGATTCTTTGTCGGATAATATTCATTCACTTAATGCACAAATTCAACAAGAATTGTCTGAAATCAGAAACGATATTAACCTATTGAAACAAAACTCTTGCGAAGCTAAAATTGAGCAGCTACAAAAATGAAATCAAAGACTTAAAGAGCAGCGTGGGTTCTCTGAAGCAAAATAGCCAACAAAAACTTCAATATGATCAACAATCGGCAAATCACATGAGCAACAAATTAATAATTTTTGGAATACAGGAGAATCAAGACCAGATTGTGAGAATTGAACCAATGAATACAGACAAAAAACAAGTAGTGTCTATTTTCGAGAAAATAATGGGGCTGAAAAATATCGTAATTCATGACTGCTTCAGGTTAGGGAAACTAGTAAACAAGAAGAACAGGCCTATTGTAGTGAAAATTGATAATGCTATTCCTATCTGTTTCAAAGTTAAAAGGTCCCGGAGTTCTCGTAAAAAAATTTCTCTCCCTTGAGGACTAAAAAAAACAAAAAAACACTGTATCAAATCTGATAAACAATTTTCGCTACGAAAAACACAGTGTCTCCATTTAAAGGTAAGGAGTTATTTGATAAGGGAAAATTTTCGGCGAAAACTTTAACCCTAATAGTGTGCAATCGTCTACAGATCAAAACGCCCGTACGTCCTGACTACCAGTCATCAAAAACTCGTCCTTAAACTGTCGATCCCTGCTGAATTATTATTATCGAAGAATTAGACTTGATATTCATCTCAAAGTTCATAAACCCGATATTATCTGTCTTAGTGAAACGTGGTTTGATTCGAAAAATGATCACACATGTGTCTTTATTTCAAACTTTTATAGCGTAGTTAGTAGAATTGATCGATGTAATGGTAGCCATGGAGGAGTTACAATTGGCTTGAAAACAGAAATTAATGTTCACAGTGAAACAATCGAAGCTAAATCTCCTGTTGGCTTTGCAACTTCGGCTCTCTTTTGCAATTTATAGCAGGCAATTATTGTTATAAATGTTTACAATCCACCTCATGATTCGCCTTATCGCTTAGAAGTAGAAATGTTTGATGCTTACTTACACAACATTATTAGTTCAGCTCGTGAAAAAGCTCTTAAAAACGGTTTAGATCTAATCAATGTGCTCATAGTAGGTGATGTAAATCTTCCTGGAATTGATTGGAGTCTTCTGAGCAGTAATAATGCCTATGAAAAAACGTTTTGTCAGGTTTTTCGAAAATACGGATTTTGCTTTCTCATAGAGGACAAAAACATTAAAAATGATTGCTTTCTTGCGACTTCCCCTGACACTATTTCTTTTGCTCAGATCCATTCGACATTTTCCGATCACCCAATGATTAGCGCTGAAGTAAATTTTTCGAGCAGCCAGGTTGAGAAATCAAAATCAGTTTATTGTTTCCGAAAAGCGGATCTTCCCAAAATTGCTGAAAGATTCAGTTACTTTGATGCCTCAGCTGGAGATATAAACCACACACTTCAAAATTTTTATGAGTAAATCAACTTTTGCTGTATGGCTTTTATTCCTCGGAAAACTAGAAGGCGAAAGGAAACTCCTTACTTCATTTCGTCTCAGTCTATTCACGAAGAATATATTTTAAATGCGGCTAGACGACGTAAAAAAGACAACAACATAGTTAAAAGACTTGAAAAGAATTTAGCTTATTCACTTGAACTAGATAAAACAGTATATCTGAATTCCTTTGCGGGTTTGACTTTGACAGAAGTTTTTCAAAATATTAAGTGCTTTCTTCGTATTCCTCAGCTGCCAACTAAGATGAAATTTGTTGGAAACAGTATTCCTGGATTGTTTAAAATTGCCAATGCTTTCAATCAACATTTCGCATGTGTTTTCAAAGAAGACACGAGCCGTCTTTCAGTGCCGCTCGATTCAGAAGACCCCACAATTTGTCTAGAAGATATGTATTTCACTAACAGTGAAGTAAAATCAATGATCCTTAGTTGTCATGATCCTTAGGGTTCTGAGTCATACGATAAATTGCAGCCAATTTTATTGAAAAATTTTTCAGCTGCCATTGTCCCAGTTGTTACTGAGATATTTAACAAAATTATAAATCAGCAAGAATATCCAAAGAGCTGAAAGAAAGCAATAATTAAACCCCTGTATAAAAAAATGTCAAGAATTGACATAAAATATTACAGACCAGTGTCAATGTTGTGCGCGCTTTCCTTTATTTTTGAGAATTTTTTGTATAGAAAATTCAGGGATCTTTTATTGAAAAATTTAGACAATCGCCAGCATGGCTTTAGGCCCAAGCTTTCAACCATCACTCAAATGCTCCAGTATTGTGGAAAACTTTTTCTTTGTTTGAATGCTAAAAAGTCTGCATTAAGCATTTATCTCCATATTGCAAAAGCGTTCGATACAATAAATCATAACGCAATTTTGTTGAAGTTTATGCTTTTTGGATTTATTAGCGAATTTCTCAAGTTTTTTGCATATTATTTATTAAATAGAACACAGTGCGTATATTTTAAAGATGAATATTCGTTAGAGTTTACTGTTACGAGTGGTGGTCCACAAGGTTCAGTGTTTGCGGTTTTTATGTTCGCTGTGTATATTAACGACCTTCCATCTCTAATGGAGAACAGCACATATATTTTTACCGATGGCACAAAAAATTATTGGAAGTCAAATGAATTTATTTTCGCTACAAAATGATTTAAACAAAGCTTTCAGATGGTCAAAAGAAACAGGTTGGAATTCAAAAATGCAAAGTTTGAAGCTATATGTTTTGATGTAAAAACGTTAGATCATTGTAGCGTCCACTTGTATGCAGATGATACAGAAATTACATGCAAATCTTCGGTGAATGAGCTTGGTGTAGTTATTACTAATAATTTGAAAAGGGACAGTCTTATCAATCAGCGGCTATCGAAGGCACAACAAAAGCTTTTTTCTTTAAGAGAAACCTTCCTTTTTCTAGAAATACGAGAGAAAAAGTAAGTTTATACAAAAGTTACATTTTATCAATTCTCCTTTACGCGTCAAATGGATGGTTTTCGAATCGACCAAACTGCAGAAAACTAGAACAGATGCAAAGACGAGCGCCCAAGTGGGCTTTGAGTAAGAAACTTTTTACCGATAGTGACTACAATCAGAGCCTCATTTAAAACAATTTGTTGCCAATCAGTTTTCTTTTGGTTCGGAATTATCTCCTTATGCAGAACAAAAGTTACAATACATTTGTGATACTGCCCTTAAGTTTGATGATTATTGGAAAGTTTTCAAGGGACCACGCAGTAACCGTTCTGCGGGAAAACCATATTTGAGGAAAAAATATAACTGGACGAAATCAGTCAAATTGGAAGAGTATTTTGTTTTGAGAGTTGTGAAATATGCAAAAGTTCTCACCCAGCAAAATGACATCTCAAATTTTGACTGGACATGTCCAACAGTGTTATTTCGGAAACAGCCGAATTTTCTGTTGGAATTAAAGGCTTTGAACTTTAAATACGATCAGTATGCTGTTAATTAGTCCTGTTTTTGTAATTAATTAACAAAGTGATTCCCGCACCGCGGGTACCAAGTCAACTTAATAATAATAAAAAATGTCAATTTATTGTACTTTGCTATTAAATGAGGCGTGTGAGTTATTTTTTAACAAATTTATGGATAAAATGCTGATGTATCCTTCATGGTTATCACAGTTTGAAATTTTTAAAATATACATCATATTTAATGGCTCCAGCCGGAAGAAGTTTTGCATAAATTATGTAGAAAATCCGCTGCATTTTTAAAAAGTTCGGCTTTGCATAGTATTGGCCGAACAGTAAAATGCACTGCAATAAATCATTAATATGATATAATCAAGATGTATGTGTATAATGCGATGCCAAAAATTTTATTAAACTTAATAATATTTGTATTGAGAAAGTAATATCTGCTGGTTTTTTCCAATATAAGCTCTGGTCTATTACGGTAATCAAAATTAAGGCTTTTTAATGGCAGGAATTAAAAGCAGACAAAAATATTTTAAAAAAGTGTGAAAAGGCTCTAACTCATGATTTGCTGTGAGCAATTGAACTATTCATCTCTATAGTCTCTAGTCTTTAGTCGTGCGTTGTAATACCACAAAAGGAAGATTACTCTGCCAATAAGTAAAATAAAAAAATATAAAAGCAAAGTGAAGTGATCTGAACTCTGGCAAATTTATTTTGAATACTACTGCCCAACATTCTCTTCAAATTTCTCACGTTGATTTATTGGTCTGATCCCTCTTGAGGGGGGAAGAACTTTATACTCAACTGCTCAACTGGATTTTTTTTTGTTCAGACAATTTTGACCGATCGATATATCCATTGTAGAGAATAGTGAGTGGTATCAATAGAAAGCTCATCGAGCGTAGAATATGAAATTAAAAATTAAAGATTTTTTTTTGTTTTTTCAGGGAGTTATCGAGGTTTAAACTTTTGAGAAAATAGAGTGAATTCCGTTGTTCTTATTCACATTTTCCGGAATTTTTTCTGCAAATTTGGTCAAATTTGTTAACTATGTGAAAATTGTTCATAATAACACTGTTGATTTTATTTTTAGAGACAAAAACTTTTGTTGACTGTTCTGATATAAATTTTTGGCTGAAATTTTGGCTAAATATTTCAAAATTCAGCCTTTTTCATCGAAAATTGCCCGCAATAAGCTTCTTTAAACTACTTTGATTAAATTTGCCGGAAGTGAACCCTAAAAAACAACTAATACAATCTTTGTAAACACAAAAGGAGGTACAAAGGGAACTAGCTCTAGTTTCACTTCCATTAATAGTAGTTTGGAATTAAAATTTCGCCGTTTTTGCTAACTTTACTCAATGATTATCAAAACATAGCACTTATTTTTGGTCTTTTTTTAACGAAATATCTAGATCTAAAACATTCCATACGATTGAGTGTTCCTAATGGACAAAAAGAAATTGCAAGGTTGGTGTTGCTTCAATCTTGGACAGTTACAAACCAAAAATAATTCAGATTGTAATCAGACGGTCTTTTAAATAAACATTTGATCCTTTTTTTAATTAGAAGAAAATTTGTTAGAGCAAAACAACTCAAATCAAAGCTCATTCTTGATAGGCCCAATTGGTTTTCTAAAGAGTTCGAAAAAAAAATATAGTTTTTTTTCGAAAAATTATGGTCGTTTCTACTTCAAAAAATGTTTGATTTTGAAATAAAAAACGGCTTATTGAGTGTTGCCACTATTTTTAATTTGTTCAACTTTTAGTTTAGTGTCAGCAAAGAAGGAAAGATTTTTTTTCTACTGAATTAAAACTTAATTTTTCTCTGCAATTTTGACGCGTTAAGTTATGGTTTTCTCGCATTGATACTACTAGATTTCACAAACTTCTTTTTAGTTTTAGGCATTGGCTCCTTTTTCACCTGTACTTCTCGTTTATTTCACAATATAACATTATTGACTTTTTACACATTTTAGTTCACAATAGGACCAAAAGGACGCAATTGAACAAATAAAAGTCTATAAAGGTATTGATTGTGGTTATAACGGCAATGAGACCCCTTTTTCAAAGAATTAAATTGAATTTTTTACATTTGTTTTCAACTGTAGTTTTTAGTTTGTCTTTTTAGTCGTATGAAATTTTCTGGATCATAAAAGTCTCGCTCGTTGGTTTTTTTATGGTAAAATGATTCTACTTGAGCCTATGCTGGTAATTACTGTAGTAGCAGACACACTATTTACACATTAGCTAGTTTGTAGGCAATTACCACAAATCCCATTTAGTTTAGGGGTTACCACTGGCTACGAAATTAAAATGATACAAGCACTCACGCGGAGGTTCGAATCGCATATCAAGCAAACTTTGTTGGCGGGAGTTAAGTTGAACATTTTATTTTTATGAAGTGAATTTTACTCAAAAATCAAAACTGGCCAGCGTAAAGTGTGAAATGAACAGAGTACTGGCCAACCCGAAACAGAGAACCTCTACATTCTGATAAGCGCTGATTTGCTCTGCCACCAACATCCGGGTAAGAACAACTCTTTGAGAAGAAAAACCATTTTTGATTTGTTCAGTTTAATAATTCCTCAAAAAAACCATTTGACAAATTTCACTGCATTTCTTACAAATTTCACCACGAATTTCACCGCATCTCTTACCAAAATGCACGACCTAGACTTTTGTAGCAATTTAATGTCTTTTTACTATTAACTAATCTTTTTGCGGAGAATGCGGTGAGTCGCAGTGACTTATTTTTTTTAGCTGCTAGATGCGGTGAAGAAAAAAAATTAATCGAACCAAGTGGTGAACAGAATGATTCAAAGCTACCGAGAACGCGCTGAAAGGAATAATTCACAGCAATTCGGCTCACTTACAGCAAAAAGATGTAAGAAAAACGCAGTAAAATTTATTCTTTTCACCACATTTTAACGCGTTTCTTACAAAATTCACCAGCAAACCTTAAAGCGGGATTGCACACGTTTTTGATGCATGGGTATAACCTGGTTTTGTTTAGATTACTAGTACAGTTACAAAAGAACTACAATTACTTAAACAAAAGATTTTAAATTTGTTTCAGTAAAAGGAAGCGAACAAATGCAAATAGATCCAAAGGATGCAATACAAGATAAGATGGTAATAGGCCGGTTAATTGTCTATTATAGAGAAAAAAGTCATGCAGAGACATTTTTTAAAAGTACTCTACAGATATATATGTAGTATTAGCAGTAGTTCAGGCTTCTGCAATGCATGGGTTTGAGGACCATTAATGATCGCTATACACAAGATATGTTTCAAAAATGGGTTGCAGTTTTTGCACAGGCAGCAAATTCTCCAAGTGCACATACAAATTTCGTTGAAACTTCAAAAAAAGAATTTCCAACAAATGTCGTTGATCCGATATTTTACATTTTTGTTTTCTGTAAGATCTGTGTGTTTGTTGAAAATACTAAAGAGATAAGTAGTTCTCGACCAGAAATTTTTGTCGCTTTTGAATAAACGTTTTTCACGTAAGTTTGATTTCACATTTCGCGCCTTGTCATGTCCCGTTATTGTTGTTGAAATGTATAGATTTTGCTATGACGATGTTTTATTTACTGTTATGAGATCACATAATAGTAATAAGTTAAATTAACTGAAGTAAAAAGATAGAGAGATAGAGGTAGAAATTTCAGTTTGATTGAATGTTGCTTATATGTGAACGAAGAACCTATTATCCATATTGTTTGGATTGTTTCGATGAGTACTGGATCGCATTTGGGTGGATACCACAATTGACAGGCGGAGGATGTGATTGGTACAATGTAACCCTTGTATGCGTTTAATTTAATTTGAGGGAGAGTTTTGAGGTGAAGATTTCTTTTGAGAAACCAAAGTGTTTTGAGAGTTTTCCAGACGCATGTGTTTGCGTTTTGATGCCAATTGAGATTATCAAAAATTTGTATTCCGAGATCTTTTTAACGAGGCGAGATAATAACAGTTTCTTTTTTATTGTAAAGAGCGACTTTTTTAAATCAAAGGATCTTGCATTTGTTTTCATGCAGGCGAATTTTTTGTTATTGCGCCATTTATTTATTTTCTTTTGATGAGTTTGAAGTTCATTTTTTTAATTAAAAAATAAATGTAATCTTTGGCGTAACCATAGGTTTGACTGTACTCCATTTTTTGTGGTAGGTCAATTATGTAGACGAGAAAAAGTAGTATTCCAGGATGGAACCTTGCGGCACGCCGCTAGTGACGTCACAAAAGCTCGATTTTGAGTTCCAATACAAACACGTTATTTTTGTTGTCGCGGTAGTTGGCTATTAATCTGAATGTTTTTCCCCAATCCCTGATTCCGACAGTTTTTCAACAACGTTTTGGTGCGCAGATCGATCAAACGCTTTCAGGAAATCTAGGTAGAAAACGAAAACTCATCATGTCCAATTGAGTCAATTTATTTGTGCAGTCGGTCTAGAGAGCAAATCATTCGAATAATTGATGAAAATTGAGGCCGAAGTCCAAACTACCAATTGTGAAGTGTTTCTTTAACGTTCTCGTAATGTTTGTAGAATACAATTTCTTGAAAACTTTTGAGAGGCAACATAAGCCATTAATAGGTCTATACAAATTGATTGCGGCTTTATCGCCCTCCTTTTTGCTTGAGTGTTCTGTCACTTTGTTCCCAGTATGCTGGAAATTTACCTTTATTAAAGATTGATTGAAAAGTAGAAGTAAGGATCTGCTTATATTTTTCGATAGATTTTTCAGAAGCAAGTTTCTTATATCATCAGGACCGTTGCCCTATTAGTATCAAGTTTTTTTTATATATTTTCAATTTTCTTCTCTGAAATTTTGAAGCAGTTAAGATCTTTTTCTTCAAAATCGAACTAATTCTCAACTTTTGATATTTTTGAATTGATAACACTGCAAAAATAAATTGAACAACCTAGCTTTCTCATCATTCGTGTCAGCAGTTGGTTCAGTTAGGTGCATTTCGCTTGGTAATGGTGTGACTTGTTAATCGATCGTAAATTGTATTTGAATAACGTTGAACTGACCTGATGCAAAGATCTCGTTTTAATTGATGACTTGATCGTTTTTGCGAAGCGTGTTGACTTTTTTCGTGGTATTATATTTTGTTTAGTGTGGAAGGAGTAGGACTAGGATGTACAATTGCTTTTCATTTCAAAGTTTAAAGTTTTTTCATTTAATGGGATGTGCTTTTTGACACCCACGGGGGAGCTCTAATCTGTGCTGAGTTACACTTGGAACATTTTTATCAAAAAGGCGATTGAACCATTCATACAATTGTTTAACCAAAGTTCGTCAACGTTACTGTAAAAATAGGGGTTAAACGCTTTTTTGAGACTTTGCAGTTGAAATTAATCCAATTTATTTTTTAAGCGTATTTTCCTCAGCTGCGATTGATCACTTGATCGTAGTTGCATTCGTATCATGTTATGTAAGCGTAATGATTTGAGAATTCTTTGTTATTGAGGGCATAATTAATACTAATTATGATTTCGATTTTTGATTTGATCCAAATATTGTGATTCTTTTATGAGGAAGACATCTAGCTGTTTTTTGTACACCAAACGGTCAGTGAAGTTTAGCATTTGTTTGATAATTTCATCTTTGAAATAGTTGAGCTAGCTGTTGTTAAGTTCATCTGGTGACGACATTTTTTCCAGTCTTTAATGAGGATTGATTTTGGCTTTGTTTCCATCTCTAAAAACTTTAGCGTATTTTTGAGGTCACCAAACTTCTGCTTGCACCATCGGTAGGGGCTGCCTTTAGGTGAGTTGCAAATGCAAACGATTAGGATTGAGTCATTTTTAGTGTTAATTTTCACGATTAAGCAATCTTCACTTGTGTTCTGAACGAACAATTATTTAGATGGAACCCTGTCTTTTACCGCCACTAGAACTCATTCATGCTTTGAGAGATTGCTTTTTGGTGTTCTGTCATTTTTGTGAAATACATAATTTTCTGACAAAGAGCACTTCGTTTGAAAATTCATCTATGAGCCATGTTTCGGTTAGGAACAGAATGTCTGGATTACAGGGAAAAAATGCGTTTGCAAAAGCAAGTCTACGTGGTAGATCAATGAAAATATGTGAATACTTAAACTATGTAAGTGTTAGAATTGATACCTCTTGTTTCGTGTCTGAAGTTTTTGTGAATCAGTTGGAATACGGAGCATTGTCTGAGTACTCAAGCCAATTTTAATCTTGTTTTCGTATAATGACAGATTCATTACTTTCAAGTTTTTTCTGGGGAAAAGTGCGTCTATTAAGACTTTTCGTTTTTAGACAGCTATCCAGTTGCTCTGCTTCTTGCGGGGAGTAGTCCTTGCTAATGTACACTGTTTTGCTATATCGTTTCAGTCTTGAGAGTGACAGTAGTAAGATGCGTTTGTAAGACATGCATGGTATGGTTGCAAGAATGGTACGATGCCTTCCATCTTTGAAAGCGCCCATGCGCCTGCAGTCCATGATTTGGCAGTCTAACTTGAGAAATTTCAGGATGGACTCTATTTCTTGTATATGTTTTTCATCTATTTCACGAGTGGTTTCTTTATTACTTTAATCAATTCCTCTTACTCTGATTGTCAGGTAATTTGCAGCCCTTGCCTTTACCGAGGGTTTTTTCTCAATGTTGTTGTTAGCTGTTGTCAGTTTATTCTAATTTTCATTTAATTTGCTGCTATTAGCTTTTTCTATTGAGGTTTGAGTGTCATCTTTTATCTCTAGTTTGTTCTGCTTTTTGTGGTAGATTTTTTATGATGTCCAGAATCACATCACGTTTGCTCTGTTGTACGCAAGCGTTGCATTGAAGCAGAACATTTTGATTGACCTGTTTAAGTGCATTTATAATTTCGTTGCTAAAATTTGTGCAGCTCGTGGATATGTGCATGATTGTGGCACAGCATACGAAACGGAAGACTGCCTCTTTTTCAACCACTTGGCTAAAAAAATATTTCACATTGACAACTCAGACCCTCTAGTTGAATTTATTTACTAGATGTTTTGGAACTCAATTTTTCAGTGTGATTTACAAAAAATTCGAAGTTTAAATGAATGGATCTAATAAAGTGGGAAAGGGAAAGGCAAAAAAGTGAATAAAAAAAACCGATTACGGTACCAAATCAAAATTGCTGATTCTGGTGATTCAATTGCTGGTACCGTTGCTAACTTTTGGGGTTGTACAAACCACACTTACAGTTCCTAGCATTGTCATATTTCATTGGTTGTTCTTTTTTGTCAATTTTGCTCTAAAACTTGTGCGTATGATTATGTTCTTTGATATTGAGCGGATTCCTTCAAAGGCCTTCCCGTTGAGGAGGACGACGTCGTTACTCAGGTGTATTTCAGGGGAATAAACTTCATCAGTGATGACTCTCTATTACCACTTTTTATTTTTTTTGTATTTTTTTAATGAATTTGTTCGATGCTTTGGCCTTGTTTTTACTCGCGCTGTCGCTTCCTCGTGATGAGATGCCAATTACAAATACTTTCTCTGTGGCAAGAGGCCCAAATTCTTCGGCAAGTGAGTCAAGTTCTTCTGCTGTTGCTTCTGGTTCTTTTTTCGATGGTGCTGAGCTGGTGAAGATGTTTGTTCAACCATGAACAAAACTGTATTGTCGTATTGCTTTTTTTCCGGCAAGAACTCTGATTGATGTCAAATTTGCGGTCCTGGAAGTGATATGATGTTCTTAACCGGCAGTTAGTTCATTTTGAGTTTTTAATCCCTACCTAATTTGCAACGCTCATTTTACCACTACTAAATTGCAGCTTCAAACAGATCACACAAATGTAGTGACCAAATGAATTTGCATACAACAAATTGCCTTGAAGATGGCATATCATGAATCTCCTCAGGACTCCGCTCACCGAAACTTTTTTTTATCAAAGATACATTTTGAGGAAGTTTGATGCAAGACTGAGAAACTGAATGACAAGAATGAAATCATTTACAGACATGATGTCAATTTCTTTGCTCTAAGGAATATTGAACAGATGAAGAGGTAAAACGAGTTATGAATGTCGTAGGTTCAATTTCAGATGCCATGAACGCAGGGGTTAAACCAGGGTAATTGGTTACCCAGTGTAAGACTTAGGAATAGATGTATTTGTATTTTTTTAATATGTAAAGTATAAACTCAAAATTTTATATACCATAAACAAAAGTTTGGTTAAACATTTAGATTTAATAATCACTTTAAAACATATGAAAAATTTGGTTCTTTAAATACTAAAATGATTTTACTCGTAAAAATGATTTCTAAAGCCTTGTATTTGCGTGTCTATTGGAACACGTTCATGAAATTTGATCTTTTCTCCATTATTTCCTCTTTAAACTTGTTTTTTGTTTTCTCTTACTGGATTTCTATTGGCAAGTTGTTCCACTTTCTCGAGAAATTTCTGACTATTGATCGTTCACTCCATGTAGACTGACAAATTTTTTTGGAAAAAATTGGACATTTCGGTAATTTTCTCTCATCTCAGATTTTCCCAAAATTTGGAAAAAACATTTTTTTTTCGATATTTCACTACTTTACTTGTAACGCTTAATTAAATAAAAAAACTTAAGAAGAAATTTTTTTATTGAAAAGCTCTGTAGGTAAAACTTTATCTCTTGTTAAAAGATCCCTTGCTTTGTCAAATTTTTTACGCGAATGGCAAACCTTTATAACCTACTTTATTTGTCTGTTTATTCTCAGAACCGATGAGCCTGGCAGAGTTTGGAGAAAAATAGCCCTTAAAATGAAATGCGACAGGACAAGTGATATAAAAAGTAAAACTCCTGCTTTTAACGATGTTAGATATCTGAACAAGTAAATTGATCTAACAGCAGTCGCCAATTTCATCAACCTTTTGTTTATTTCTATCTCAAATTTCAAGTTGTTGACAATCATTACGCCCAGATAACGACAACAGACATTCGGTTTTATGATAATTTGATTACAATGAAATACCTCAGAAGGCATCCGATCAGTTTTAGAAAAGAAAAGTATTTCGGTTTTTATCTGTTCAATGTTAACATATTCTGTTTCATATATTTATGATTTTTTTGAACAATACTGCAGGTTTTTCTATGAAGGCATTGATTTGTTTTTGAGTAAGATATTATACATTTACCATCCGCAAATTGTAAAATTTCTTCGGTTTTTCATTTTTTTTCTGAGAAATCGTTAATTTACAGTGCAAAAAATAGGGGCCCCAGGACTGTTCCTTAAGAAACTCCCAGTTTAATCGTTGTCCAGTCTGAGTAAAAGATTCCGCTTTTAACGCATTTTTTTTTGTTAAATAGAAATGGTTTCAGCATTGTATTAGATCCCGTTCCAAAACCATACTTTGGAATTTTTCAAGAAATGTTTTGTGAGAAATTGAGTTGAACGCTTTATCTAAATCTAAGAAATACTAATAACAGTTTCAATTTGTTGTACAAGTTGGTTTATAGATTCCGTTGATGAAATGACAGTGTCATTCGACAATTTATTTTTAAGAAATGCGAATTGATTTTTGTTTATTATCTTATGCTCTTCAACATGTTCTAAGATTTGTTGGAGTAGAAGTCTTTCATTTATTTTAGCTAGAGTTGTTGTCACTGAAATTGGCCTGTAGTTCATTGATTCAAGTGGATCATTTTTTTTGTAAGTTGCAGTTTAAAACATATGCTTTTTAAGGACATCTGGCAAAACATTGTTCGAAATACATTCGTTAATCGCAAACTGTAAATATGTTCGAATACATATGTTGATACCTTTTACTGACCATGCTTGGAGGAATCTAGGACCCGATGCTTTGTTCTGTGGTAGTTTATCAATTACATCATACAACTTTTTTTCTCGTAATAAACCTGAATAAAAAAAACTTTCTCGAAAACAAAATTTGGTAATGCAGTCCTTTTTTACCCCTTCGATTACACCTAACCTGGAGAAACAATTACTAGAAGTGTTAACCACCTGTTTTTATCTTTTAAAATGCTATTTTAGTTCCGAATTTCTGAAATGTCGTTATGTTTTACATCTTGTTTGAGTTTTGTGTTTATAAATTTCCATTGCTGTTTTTAATCAGGAAGACTCTCCATTGTTTTCTTTGTTTACTTATTAATTGCTTTTCTTTTTTGTCGATTACTGGCGTTTCTGATTATTTTGTGTGTATTGTAAGCGGAAAGATCTGTCTTGCCCTTCCAAATTTAAAAGAGTCGATGTTCTTCGTTAATAGGTTTCAATAGTTCTTTGTATGTTCACTGTTTTTTTAGTTGGACTATTCATTGGCTCTCCAATTTTTATGTGAACTAAATTATTCAAAACATTTTCAAACAAATCAGAAAGCATTTGAAATGTGGAAATTGAATCTTTTTGTTGATACATTGCTCTCCAATTTGCTCAGACAATTTTTTTTCAGTGGAGCTCTTGAAATTTATTTTGTTGCTCTGTCAATGTATTGCGCTATCCATTTTTCAATATCAAAATCCAAAGTTGAAAAAAAACATGAGACAAATGATCTTTTCCAAACAATTGTTATAATGTTATTTTAACAAAATTTTGATTTTTTTGTGATCAATCTACTTTTCTTTTGTTTGGACTGCTCATTGGCTCTCCAATTTTTTATGAGAGCTAAAATATTATACACAGTTTGAAACAAAACTGAAAAGATTTGAAATCTGGAATTTGCATCTTTTTGTTGATACATTGCTCTCCAATTCGTTAAAGGAATTTTTTCATTCGGTAGAGGTCTTGAAAAAAATTTGTTATCTCTGTAAAGGTATTGCTCTATCCTTTTTTGGTGATCAATATCCAAAGATGAATGAAACACCTGAGAACAATAATCATTTCCAAACATTTTTTTTGTTTTTCTATCAAAGATTTTTTGTCGTTAAGCAATAGTGGATAATTAAAGTTTCCATGTTTCCATTTGTCTAAGTTGTAACTTTCATTGACAATGCGTAACCCATTATTCGAAGTGAACTCTGATAAAAGCCGTTTTTCATTTATTTGAAAGTATTTTTAATAGTAATCTCCGAACAAAATAATGTTGTCTGTCAGTGATTATCCTCCTGAGATTTCTGATGTCAATTCAACCAGAAAAAAATTCTCCCTGATTTTTACAACAGTAAACGTTTATTAGAAACTTTTTTTTGAATGGTTCAAGTTTTTCAACCCATAACTATTTGAAAAGTTTCTTTTAATTGAGTTTAAATCACTCCTGGTATTGTATTTGAAAGTATTTAATATCTTGATTCCTACTCCACCCCCCTTGACAGTTGCGTTAATTTTCACCTACTTTGATGAATTAAATAATGCTTATTGCTTCAAAAATTCAATGGCATATCCGGTTTGTCGTTTATCCACGTTTTAACAGCTGTTGGCCTGTCTTGTTGCTGTAAAAAATTGAGATTTGCTGGTGTTTGCTATTGACACTCTGCATATTCTTTTATGAAAATTAGGGATACGACCTCAAGTTAGCAAATTGTTTTTCGTAACTTTGGAATGTTTGAATTTTCTGAAAATTGGGCCCTGGATTTAGTTTGAGATCGCCACACAATAAAATAAGATAAGATATATTCAACAGTTAGTACAAAAATTTTAAGGGCCAAAATCATACTTACCTAATTCGAATTATAAGCCTTTTTTACTAAATCAAAATGCTTATAGATGAATTTTGAGTAACTCTTTACAACATGATTTAATGTTTCTTTTTCTCCAAAAAACATTCAGTTGAAAAGCGCAAAAACTAACAATTTGAAATTCTTTTCCAATAACCAAAAGTCACCCAAACGCATTATATCCTATATGACCATTGCTGTTGCAGTTACTCATAACGTTTCCATTTTTGAAATCTCTTTTAATTTGTCTCACAGACGCGTTGCACCCAGAAGGCTTATACCCCACACTTGAATTATAATTTTGGATGGTTAACACCATTTTTTGAAATCCATTTGGTGTGGATTGATGCAATCCAGTCAAATTTCTGCTCGATCCAAAGAATATTCCACGATTTTAATATCAGTGTTTTGAAATTCGCTTCTTAGTCCATCTGCAATGTCATTTAACTAACAATTAAAATTTTCAATTTCGTAGCTGTTTCTTCCTCTCCCAAGCGTACCATTCTTCACCTTTGGCAATTTACAAATTGCTAGTCCGTATGGTTTTAATTTCCTGGCAAATTTTGACAGAACCTCTACTGACTGATTTGCTGCCTCTTCGCCTGGCAGACCCTGATCAATTGAAACATGTCCAATGTTAACAATATGGTCCAGGACCTGAAATGTGGATGACGGATACGAATGAATAGCCGTCTCATTACTAATGTCATTTTGCGGCACTGATTTGTATGTGCTATCAGAAATTATGAGTTGTTTCAAAAGTCGCGGGAAAAATATTGCGTAAAATTGCCTGTTAACAGTTGAGTTGCTACATTACTGTCCGATGTTTTGTCTTTAATGAGGTTTGATATCAATTTGTCATTTGGACTCCTCCAATATTGAATTTCAGACTGTGCTTGGTTGTAAAGTTCTCTTTGATGTTGTAGTTCTTCTCTCAAATTTTCTATTTCATTGTTATTTTCCAACTTTTTATTAGTTGTGACATTAAGTGACTCCCTTCTTCAAATTGTTAGTTGCACTACCTCTTTTACCAGCTTTTTTTGTCCATTTCGATAAACTTGTAGTGTCAGTCATCTTGATATCTTATGCTTCTGTTGATTTAGTTTTGTTATTAAAAAAAGAAACATATCGGGACTAACTTTTGTTCACCTCACGTAACAATTGACGGTTTCAGAGTTGAAAAAAGTTAGGGAAAAAATTGAGCTGAAATTAAATATGTTAATTAGCAATAAAAAGGACTGATCTCTACAAGAAAAGAACACCCAGCCAGTATGACGATAGAATACCCAGTAATCTATCCGATATGTTGTAGTGTATTGAAAAGATTGGAGTTCAAAAAGCTGTTAGATGCGTTCTGTAAAAAAAATCGATGCAACCGACTTTCAACTTTCCACTTGAGCGTGTTTAGATTTTCTACATGAGGGTTGGGATTTTTTAAATATGTTTTTTAAATCAAATTGAGAGATCATTATAACTGGTAAAATCTTGGTTCATGACCGATTATTGTTATTATTATCAATTCAGTTTGAATCATCAACACACCCACTCTCGCTTTCTTCTTGGAAAAATCATTTGAGGTATTTCTCCTGTTCTTGCTTCCAAATTTTTCTTGCCACTGATTTACTATCCATACGATGAGACACAAAATTTGGATTGGGATGAACGGAGGTTTCTTCTTGTTTAAACTCGAGATCAGGATGTTTGATTTATAGTGCATCCTAGTTTCTATCAAGTTTTTTATCGATTGGCACGTCTAACACCTTCAGCACTCATGCCAATACACCGTCATAATTTCTTAATCAATTTGAACAACGCCATGATAATTTCTACATATTACTCTTGCTCTTAGGGCAATTCATCCCCCAACTCATCCCCATAACAAGGGCTAATCTTACATCGAATTACAAACCACCTACCGAACTAGGATTGATGAATTTTGCTCGATGGATTTTTATTTGTTCAACTGACCACGGCCATGACTTATCATAAAACGCAAATCTTCTTATGGGTCCTCTTGTCAAGTGAAGCGTAAATGAATAGACATATGCAAGGAATTTGACTTGATCTTAAAAGGGGGTAACAAAGTATTTGAGTTAATTAAATTAAACTAAAATGTTACTTAAGTCTATAACTCCCCCCTTTGATTTCGTATTTTTAGAAAGGCCTCAACTAGGTCGTGGAAATTGTAATTCTTATTTGAATGTGATGCTAACCTAAAATATGACATGAATTTCCGTTTTTTGTAAACTCAAGGTCGGGAAAATTCAAATTAAAAATTGGGTGATCAAGTAATTTTGGATAAATAGCTTTCAAGTTCAAGCTAAATTTTGTTTCTCGTTTGCTGAGTTGATGAGGCAATTATGTTAATGTGGAAGTATAGGAAACAAGGATTACGAGAGGATTTTCAACCATGATTAGATAAGCTAACCAATGTGAAGTGGCAATTATTACCTGTCTAGGCTTCATCAGACTTCAAATCGCTTTGTGTCGTTGTGATGGAACATAACATTAATAGGGTTGGGAATGACGAGCCTTTCCAATACTTTTGGTTCGAAATGTTAGAAGATGAGATATCATGTTTATTCAAATCGATGAAGTTAGTTGTCTCTTGAGAGCAAAATAATGTACAATCAATTGAAACAAAAAGAATGCACTTGATGATATTATTCAAGTGTCTCTACCCAGTGAAACGAAACTTGATAGCCATGATAAGAAACATGATAAAACATGGTAAATCTTGCCAAGATCTTGCCATGTTACATGGCAAGAAAACATCAAGATATGTACGAACTTGTATGATCTTTGCATGGCTATCAAGAAACAAGATCTTGCATGTCATGGCAAGGTGTATCAAGTTTCGTTTCACTGGGTATAGTTGGAGTATGAGTATCAAAGAAATAATTATTTAACAACTGGAGCCAATGAGAAACAAAAGGAATTATCATTGTGCTTTAACATTCGAACATTCGTGTTTTGTGGAAGATGTCACACAAAAACCACACTCTACAAAACAATTGGAAAAAAATATGCCTTAAAACTATAAAACTAATGATGAAAAACCCCTTAAAAAGTTTTATATTTTATTGCCAAGTTTTGCAAAAAGGGTGGCAAAGAACTATTTACTTCTTTATTTTCTGACGTCAAATATCAACATTGTTGTAGAATGTTTTCAAAAACTGGTCAAAAGAGTTTCAATTGACGCCCTTTTCTCACTTCACATTCACATCAGTGTTATTAAGCAATTTTACCATTTAAAGGGACTGCTTTTATAGTGCCTACGTTGGCTCCGAAATTGATTCCCGAGTTGTACAGCCAGTTGAAATTCGATAAATAACACACGGGTTGCTCGTGCCACGTTTGCTTTCATTTTTTGATTGCGTGCTGCAAACAAGAGTTCGTGCTGCGAAGAGTTTTTTGCGTTTACAATTAGACAAGGAAATCGTTGGCCACTTGGTAAAAAAACCTGAAAAAATCATGCACAAACTCCTCTCGAATCAAATTGTCCAAAATTAGGATCTATTTTGTTCTGATCTAAAATAGATCCAAAACATGACGAGGAGATCTCAGAACTTAGTTAGATCAATTGGTTGCAAAAGTTACATCATTCAAGGCTTGGAAATTTAACTGTCACCTAGGATCGAAATCTTTATAAAGTGCTGAGTTTGTCAAAACCATTTAAAAAGCGATCACTGAGAGTGACTTCAAAAATGTGACAGCCCATGTCAATGTGAAACTTCAGCATCCTGTGTTCAAGATTAAACAGTCCCAATACTACTGAAAGGGAGAGAAGTGTTGATTTAAAAAAATAAGGACTTTTTTCATAAGAGTGCGTTTTAAGGAGAAAAGCAACCGCTGCATTTTCAAAATCCTTTGTTTAGTTGCTTTGATTTTTAGAGGGTATGGTGTTTTTGTTGTTCTGCTATTGTTGTTTTTTTTTGCTTTTTTGTTTGCTCTCGATTGTATTGGTAAAGGTCGTTGCGGTGGTGGTAGTTGAGATGAGGACGTTGTGGGTGGTGTTTGGGGTGATGATGATGATGATGATGGTGTCTGTGTTCGTGGTATTCCTAATTTTGGTAGTGTTCGTGGTGGTGGTGGTGCTGATGGTGGCGGTGAGGTGTTGTGAAGTGAGGTGGTGTTTGTGGTGGTGGTGGTTGTGTTTGTTGTGTTTGTGGTTATTGTGGTGCTGGTGGTGGTGGCGGCGGTAGTGGTGGTGATGTTGGTGGTGGGGGTGGTGTTGGTGGCCGTGGTATTGGTGGTGGTGGTGGTGGTGGTCGTGGTGGTGGTGGTGGTTGTAGTGGTTGTTGATTTTTTGCGTCATTTCAACCACGTACAAAGCAGCGAACGTTATGGAATTTATGAAGCAACTAAATTTTTTTCAAGCTAGTTTAAAAAAATGCGAAATTTTTTGTGTATTAAGAATTTTAAATTGTCTGCTGCTGTTTGCAAAACGACTTATGTTAGACATCTGTTTTGCTTAAAGAATAGAATAAGCCAAGGCAGAGCCAGCGACTCTGCATTTCCAATTATTTCGAACAATTAATATTTGAGAAAGAATAATTTTGAGACTATTTCTCTTATTTTAATTTTAACTTAAGCCTGATTTCGTTAACTTTTGCCAACTAATCCCACTCTAAAAGTCTATATATTTTTCATGTTTTAATTTATGAAAAAGATCAAGATCAACACTTGCAGAACTTTTAGAAATTTGTAGATTCATTTTAGAGGTCTGTTAAAAACTACAACATAACAATAGCCTTGAGTTGACGATACAATTTTATGTTGGTTATCAATAGTACGTATAATTTTTAATTTTCAGAAATTAATTTTTCTTTATTGTGATCTGACTCAGACATGGTTTTGACTTGTTTTCCTAGTATGCATAATCAAAACTCATAGTTTTCATTAAATTTTTTAATAATTTTACATTTTCAGAGGCCTAAAATTGAGTCGTTGCGTTGTTTCTTTAAAAAAATTCTAATTTGAATCGAAAACAGATTCGTCAAAAATCTTTTGACGAATCAATTCACTTGACCAATCAATTTTATGTTAGGAATGAAAGAAAAATTTTAAAACAAATTGATGTCAGTCTAAACCTAGTCAAAATTTGAGAGCTATTTCAGAATTTTTTTATGATGCTTATGCGTTCAGTCATGTATGAGTTTCTGAACAACAACATTTAAAATATTATTGTTTCAGTTGGTGATAAGACGTAAGCTTGTTATAAGATGTTGAAAATTGAAGCGCTTGATCCAATTCCAGTAAATGGCGATTGGAATTGTTTAGAACTGTGTGGCAAATGAATGAAACCCAATGTCCACAAAAAGGGATCCTGCACACATAACGGAGTAAGTATTCTCTTCAAGCTCGACCTTCCATTTTGGTAAAGTGTTATAAAGGTGCCAGGTTTATTTGTGAATATTTGACATACCCAATCTTTATAGTAAAAGTTTTTATAATCGTATAGTCAAATTTCCTTATAACCGATTTCGAACATTTTTCTCAATTGTTTCAGCATTCAAAGATTCTCAGCTAATGCAGGTGTCTATATTCCAAGCAAAATTAGTTGAATAAATTCGCGACTTGTTTACGACAAAGAATTCTCTGAGGATGAGCAGACTTGTTTATTGAGTGAAAGTAACTTCAACGATCTGCCATTTTATTAGAAAAATGACTTAAAAGGTGCTTCTAAATTGGCATCCATAGCCAAAGTGAGAAATTTTAATTTTGCATTTGCCAAAATATATTTTTTTTCTGCTTTTGCGAGGCAGAAAGCAATTTTGAGAATTCCATGCACCCATATCAATAAAGAGCATTAGATTCGAGAAAGCGAGATTTTTTATCTTCAATATTAATTTACAGATACGACATCGGAGCACAAGAATGATAAATTGTCTTTCTATTGTCTTGAAATACTTTTTGCTTATGAAAAATATCAGTTTAATGCTTTTATAATTGAGCTGTGATTTTCATAAGCATGAACACGGTAAGTTACTGTGTAGAGAAGAAAGTTCTTTTTTTAATTAAAAAAAGCACCTAACGAAATTGGAAAACACAAAAAATGCTGTTCCAAAAACTAAAAGTATGAAACAAAATTAAAGATTGGCAAACGTCTGAGGATGCACCAGTTTTGTTTGAGAGTCACTCAATTTCTTTTGGATTGTACCGATTCAGGCACGGAGCACTCAAACTTTTTCGCTATGAGACTGTCAACCCTGTTAGGACATGTTTCGCAAGGGAGCACGTAAAATCACTCTCCGTTGCTAGTTTGAGTAGAAAAAAATTCATTTTTTGTCAATAGATAATGTTTTTTTTTGCACAAGACTCAGGTTGAGTCAAAATCCACAATAAAATATCTAATAAACTGTTTCAAAAAAAGAAATAATCAAAAAATAGTTATGAAGATTATATCAAGATTCGTTTTTGACCAAAATTTGTTTTCATCTTCTGTTATTTTAATTCATTTTATTTCATTTTAATTCATGTGTTCCAGACTTGATTATTTTCAAATTTTATGGCAGTTTATTTTTATTCAAACAAATTGAAAAATATTCTTTTAACCGGTTAGGTTACAAAAAAGAGAGAAAATGATTTTTTAAACAGTTTTTTGATTGAAATGCAGATACTTTTTTACCTCAATTAACTCTCACGATCGCACAATCTTTAGCTCAATCATTCAATCAGTTTTAGATCAATTAGAAAAAGCATGTTTTGAAATCAACCAAACGTCAGTCAGAAGAGAGCGGTGTTCAGGAGATAACAATCTTTTCAATCTTTTGGATTGTACCGATTCAGGCACGGAGCACTCAAACTTTTTCGCTATGAGACTGTCAACCCTGTTAGGACATGTTTCGCAAGGGAGCACGTAAAATCACTCTCCGTTGCTAGTTTGAGTAGAAAAAAATTCATTTTTTGTCAATAGATAATGTTTTTTTTGCACAAGACTCTAGAACTTTTTCGAAAGGAAATTTTAGAATAGTTTGAATTACAATGTTTGAAAGATGGGGTAGTTGGAGTTTTCAATATTGAATTGTTGGAGCATTTAAAAGCTTTAAATTGAATTCATTGATTTTTAGTTTTATAACGAACGTGGTCCACTCTTCTAGCATTACCACTGTCCCAAACTTCAATTTACTGAAACAAACTGGGCGTTTCAATTGAAAGGGCAATTTGGAGTTTTCTGTTTTCAGTTTTAATGACTTTTGAAATCATTTATGAAGTTCTATGATTACAATTTTCTTTGGTCTTTCCTCTTCATTCAGAATTAGACTTGGAATCGTTATTGAAAAGCGACATCCTACTCATTACTCAACGGCTTTCTAAAATTGTTTCTTCCTTGCATTTTATGAAATGTCAATGAATACTATAACTTTTCGCCGATGACCTTTAGGGAAATTGAATTTTCAGCTTTTTCAATTTCTGAACAAGACGGCTAGTGCGAGCAGAAAATTGTCCAACATACGTTTCAATTTGATTAGAAATTGTTTCTTGGTTTGGAGAACGAAAACTTTTTTACCTAGCAGATTTGCGAAAATCGAACCGAAGTAGTTATTACGGAGCACGTTAGTTTTTGACTTTTTTATAATGAACTACTAAAAACAAGAATAGTCGGTTTGAATATTATTTTACCAGATATAAAACCTTAGGCTGTATTTTTCAATTGAGTTTACAGAACGGAGCAGTTTTTCATAAATATTTGCAGCTCATCAAGAGCAATCTGTTGCATAAAATTTTATTTCACGTAGAAACGGACGGGTTGATAAGATGAGATCAGTTTAAAAAAGAGAAATAGCAATCAAATAGGTGGTTGAGCAAGATTTTAATGATTTCATCGAAAGCTAAACAAAAGCTTAAGTTTGAAGTTCAATTCAGATATAGAATTTCAATTTTTGTATTTTGTCTCAATTAAATAACGTTAGAGTGGTGAAAATTCCATCAATCAGGTTGAGTCAAAATCCACAATAAAATATCTAATAAACTGTTTCAAAAAAAGAAATAATCAAAAAATAGTTATGAAGATTATATCAAGATTCGTTTTTGACCAAAATTTGTTTTCATCTTCTGTTATTTTAATTCATTTTATTTCATTTTAATTCATGTGTTCCAGACTTGATTATTTTCAAATTTTATGGCAGTTTATTTTTATTCAAACAAATTGAAAAATATTCTTTTAACCGGTTAGGTTACAAAAAAGAGAGAAAATGATTTTTTAAACAGTTTTTTGATTGAAATGCAGATACTTTTTTACCTCAATTAACTCTCACGATCGCACAATCTTTAGCTCAATCATTCAATCAGTTTTAGATCAATTAGAAAAAGCATGTTTTGAAATCAACCAAACGTCAGTCAGAAGAGAGCGGTGTTCAGGAGATAACAATTTTCGTCCTTTTTTCTGAAATAACTGTTTATTTCTGTTCTTCTGGTTGCAATTCTCCCATGTGTGCACAATTCAGCTTAGCTTAATATAAAGGTGGAAACTACTACAAATTACACCTACAAAAATTAGGCCAAACAGGCTAAGTCCGAATGTTAATCTGTTTGAGGCCAATTTGAAAGTACAAACATCAAATCAGTTTAAAACATCAATTTGAATCTCTGGTAGCAAGGAAGTTGAAAAAACTTTCTTTTGTTCTTTCATCAAATAGTTGCGTTTATTTGATGTTATTTATAATACTCCTCGAAAAAATAAATAAATCCGGATTGTGAGCATTTTTTTCTCGATAACGCATTCTGCCGGAAATTAATCATTCAAACTCTGAAAGTCTAGTTAAATTTTTGCTAATGACGATTTTCTTTATTTAAAAATAGTATTCTCGAACTTTGAGATCATCGTGTGGAATGAACAGCTATAATCGTACTAACGTAAATCGGATTAATGAAAAATAGTTATGACAAAATAAAATGTTTTCCGATGTGAGTGATTCTTCGGCAAACACTTTTGTGTTTTTGAGACCGATAACAACTATGTCAAGTGTGATAGGTCTGAAGGTACTTGATTTTGGTCCCTGACCTCTAGTAAGTAAGTAATGTTCTCTCCCATGTTATAAAATAGTCAGCGACGAATAATACCTACTTTAGAGGGCATTTTGTTATCGGCTCTGTGGACTAATGAACCAGCCATTACAATTGCTATTGAGAATAAATGTTTAAATTATCAATATCAGATAGTTATGCTCAATGTAGGGAAAAGGAAACTGCATTTAAAATGACCACTTTTTGTACTTGTTTGTCTTCAATCAAGGCATGATTGATAGCAGGCTATCAGTTATCTAGGTAACCCGTGTCAGGTATGTCTTTCATCTGACGAGCTTGTTAGCAAAATAGAAATTTGAAAGCCCCTACAGGCTAATTGAAGCCGGTTGAACAAAATTGTGTCATGGCACAACTGTCAACCGCACTTTTAGGCTAGTGTAAGTTATAAATAGCGAGTCGTGAAAGAAGAATGCGTCATCTGTTGAGCCAAATAATGCACACAAGACAGAATTGCATGTTCATGGTGTCAACATCAAGGGTTCACTAAGTTTTAACGTCACGTCGTTCTCCATTGAGTAGTTTCATAAAAATACATCTTTCATACTCTTAAACTCTCACTTTTAAAAAAGCATTTTGAAGTTAATATGCTCTCAATTTAAGCCTTCTAAAGGTCATTTGCCAAAAAGTTTTGTTCTATGACCTATAAAAGCTCACTTGAGTCAGACGGATTATTTTAAAGTTTTACATGACAATATACCCAATTCCATTTTACTCGATGCCATTTTACCCAATGCCAACTGCCCAATGCTCTTTGATCTTTTCATTCTATTATCCGATGTTTGGTTGCGATAGTTTCACATCGAGTCTCACGGGCCATTTAATTATAAAGTTGACTATATAGTAATTCTGGTTTTTTTTAACAATAGGATTAACTAAAGCATTGGGTAGAATGGTAGATTGGGTAAAATGGCATTGGGTAAAATGGAATTGGATAAATTGTCCTGACACCATTTTAAAGATCAGTTAATTAATGGCATTATTGCAATTAGTTTATTTTATCGAGTAAGCCCTAGTCGGGTACCTGGAAATATTAAAAGACTGTCCTCGACAGATTTAAGGTATGAAAAGACTGTCCTCGACAGATATTGGGTATGAAAAGAATTTGTCGGGACCTAATGTGATGTCCTGGACTTTGGCTGGAACTAAAACAACCGTCCTATAATTTGGCTGAAACTAAAACATACGTCTTGGAATTTGGCTAGACAAAAAAAAGTGTTCTGGAATTTGGCTAGACAATAATGGTATAGGTGAAAGAAAACACCCTATCGGAGTTTTCAATTCAAAAGGAAAGTCGATATAGTCAACTGTATGTAACGTAACATCTAGCCAAAAGCGTCGTTAACGTACATAGGCAAAGCTAGCTTGATCTTTGTTAGCAGGTCTTAGACTGGAATCAGTCGCCGATTCAATTCGTTCAAAAAAACCGAAAATTATTATGCTAAGGGAACAGTTTTGAGCCATTTTAGAAGTTTTTCTTAGTGGGAAATCTGTTTTGGACTTTCTCAGAAATAATACGTATGTTGCATTTAGAACGGAAAATCCCGACAGATATTGGGTATGAAAAGAATTTGTCGGGACCTAATGCAATGTACTGGACTTTGGCTGGAACTAAAACAACCGTCCTAGTAATTGGCTGGAACTAAAACATGTCCTGGAAGTTGGCTGGACGATAAAGGTGTTCTGGAACTTGGCTGGACAATAAATCATGTCCTGGAATTACGCTCGCGACCGTTATAATGACTTGTTTTCAATTTCCTTCAAAGTTAAGGACATGTAGCGCAATTGGTTAAGCATTGGTAAGATTGGAGAAGGTCACGAGACAGAAACCAGATGTTCCCGGAATTTTTTTAGTCTACCTCATTTTTACATATGAAAAGTTTGGCTTGACTTATGGAATGATTTAGCCTCGAAATTAACTAGTGTCCTCGACCGTGTAATTTAATTCAATATTTACCCCCCATCCTGGAGTTAAAAGGTCTTTTCAAAAATTCCAGGTCTCCACTAAGGAGGTTTATTCGACAATGTCAGTGTTTTTATTCACGGTAGCGTGAGTAATCAGTCGCGTGAGTAATGAAAACAGTGACAGTACAAAAAAATGTGCTCAAATTTGTTGCAATATTGGAGATATTCGTTACATTTGACCGCTCTAAACACTCTAAAATTTTGTCAAGTGAGAGTTCAACCTAACATATCAAGCATTTTTAAGGAGAGAGGCACGATAAATTTTACGTAAAAATCCAGAGACATTTAAAGACTTCATACATTTTCACTTGTTCAAAATTCTAGTTTTGCCTAGAGAGCAGTATTACATTTAGTTTTCTAACAATTTTTCTGTTTTGCTCTCCGATAACATTGGGCTGCAAGAGACGTCCCAAATAGGAATCGGAAAATTTGGGTCACATTTCCTGAAAAAATAGTCAAGCTAATAAAGTAACAACTTTATAATACTGCTTTTGGATAATTATTATAACTGTTTTCAGTAAAATTTTCCAATAACGGATCAAACAAAAACTTGTACACGAGATTCCTAGGGTATGTGGGAACATTTAAGCAGCATTACAAAATATAAAATGAAAAATGAATTAAGCTTATTTTAATTTTAGGTTGAAGCAGCACACAGTTTTTACCCCTTTGGACTGTAATTTACCATCTCCCTCAATTCCTTTTTTCGATTTATTTCGGACAATATGCCTCAGTTTTACCTGATCTAGACATCAAGCCGCACAACAAAACATTGACTCTATTTTTTGTTGTGAACAGATATCTCAAAAGGGTGCACTGGCGACAAGTTTTTTCCAATCTTTTTTGTGAAGCTTTTACTTTTTTCCGAAACATTTTGTGCGTCCTTAAACTAATCTTTTTATAGATGGGTAGGCTATCCAGGCAATGAATTTCAGTGTTCTCAAAAATGAACGCTTCACGAAAAATGAAGTTGCACTTTGTTGGGACCGAAGAGAACTTGGCTGACTGATATGAGATCTGACTTGTTAGAATTACAATGCAAGAAAAACTGTTATGAATCCTCAAATTCATTCCCCAAGAGATCTAAAAGAACCAACGGATATAAACAGCTACTTCAACACTGAATCCCGGTCCTGATAATCTCTTTGGATTGAAAGTTTCATATCAAGTCTTGCGACCACTAAAGGAGGGCTGTGGCCTACGTGAAATTACCTAATAGTTTAAATGCGAAGCTTTTCTGAAGCCAAGTAGTTGTTTATTGTCGTCGTACACAATTATATTGTGTACTGGATTTCGGATCCAATTCAATGTCAGTTTATCTGCTGTGTTATTTTTCGCGGCGAGTGCACTTAGCACAATTTCGAAATAGAATTCGCTGAGCCAATTAACTAGCTTTCTCATATCTACTTTGCTTAATTAGTAAATACAGTTGTAAGTAAACAGAAAAATTGGGCAACTGACCGCGAGATGCAAAACTAAGGGAATGAAAACCAGATTAAACCAGATCAGTATAGGTCAAAACACACGTGAACAATAGTTTTCCCTATGCGTGAAAGAGGGCAACAGACTGACATATGAATAACAGGGTACTTAATGAACTGAGCATGAATTCTTTGAGTACGTCCTTCAAACTTAAGTACAACAATAAATCAGGTACAACATGTAGGAATTTTTCTGCACTAAATAAAATGAATTTGCTATATCCAACATTTTCCTCTTTTTGACAAATTGAAAGTTGAACTAATGAGTTTTTTAATAACAGTATTGATAACATAATAATACTTATTCATCGGTTAGATAATTATCAACTATATACTTACTAGTTATGATAGCTAGTGATAATTAGTAAAATAAACATGTTTAAATTTTTCGATTTTTATTGAGCATATTCCTCATCAATGAAGAAATTATCGTCAGGACTGTTTTCCGCTGGTCGAATGCGAGGATCTGTTGGTGACACTTCTCCTATAACTGGCAAGGTTAGTGGGTTGAAAATTGGTTAAACTTGAGCTGCAGTGTCCACAATTGATTGCACAACCGAGGGCTGTACTGATTCAATGTTGCATATTCTTCTCATTCTTCTGGGCTGCATCAAGTTTGGGGGACATGAGTTTGTAGATTCGCTAGATTAATAATCGTTGTCAAACGCGAAAAATTTTGGTACTTTTCTTGCTCCTTTTGCAGTTTCCGCAAATTTTGCTGAATGGCCTCTAGAGGGGCTGAAATGGACAATAGTTGCAGTTGTTGAGCAGTGCTGGTGGGTGGCGCTGCGACCAGTGGTTGGGCGGCTGTGATTTCTGAGGCGGAATTGGTGGAGGCGTTAGAAATTGTGTTCTGCGGCGCGAGATAGGTCGTATTTTCTGTTACTAATTCTGGTGGAGCAAGATTTGCGGGAACGTTTGGCATTCGCACTTGCATTGCGTGGGCACTGTTGGATCGGTTTGATGAAACGCTACTTGCATTATCCCGTTTGCGGGGTTTAATTTTACGATATCTCTTTTGTATTCTTTTAAATTCCTTTTATGACTCAGAATTTGGTCTCAGTAGGCTTTTCAGAGACGCGCGGTCAAATTGTCCCATTATTTTTCGAACTGTCACCTCCATTTTCCTGGCTCGCGAATAACGGTTGTTTATTGATCTGTTTTTTGGACATGAGATCCAGGGGCCAACACTCTATAGAGGCGATCAAGATTCTTTTTCGACCGTTTGTTAGGAGGAGTTTTCGGGCAATATTGATGTTGACTGCCGACTCTTTGATAGGTTCCCATGAACGCTCCTCAGACGTCTTTTTTTCCTGGCAGATGGCCCCCACTGGCCTATACTTGCATGTTCTCATGTGTGTCTTCATGTTTGAGGCATTTTTCGCGATCATACAGTAGGGGCATACGTCCTGGGGCTATCCGTTGCAATCTTTTCTGTGGTTTGTTTTCTGGCTCTCTTCATGGAATTTTCTCCCACATTTCTCACAGCCTTTTGTTGGTCGGCTTTTTCGATGCACGCTCGAACATCAAACTTCTTTCATGAACGCTGCTTTCCGCAACGCTTTTAGCAATAAATTGACATCCTTTCTATTGGCATTCTATTCCTTGTTTTTCTTCTTGTTTATTTATCGTTCTCTTAAGCTTCGGATCGCTCTTGCTACAACTTGTCATTCCCTCCTCCCATTATATCAATTCTTGTCTCCTTCTCTTTGTTATTATTTTCCATTTTTGTCGGTCCTGTGTCAGGTTCTCGAGGTCCTTCCAGTCTTCTCAGGCAGCTTTTGTCAGTCCTCGCCAATAGGAAATGATGCCTTCTCTCACTCCGGTTTTGTTCTTGCTCGGCTCCATCCATTGGCCTAGCGTCACTTTCTTGACCAGTTTTTGGTTAGGCATTTTTAAGATGTGTCCAAGCCTTTCGAGTGCTCTGGTTTCGATCTTCGTCCTGATAGAGGTTAAGCAGAGTTCTTTTCTCGCAGCAAACATGTTGACGCCAAGCTCTTGCAACCTCTTGAGTGGTTGTCCTCTCCCACCGGACCAAACATGTTGGTTGCATTTGTTGCCTTGCACATATTTTTTCAATCTCCTCGTCACTGCGATATGTTCCCCAGTGTTTTTAGGGAGCAATTAATTGCGGGTTACTGTTTCCTTATCATCAACTGAGTTTAGAGTTTTAGTAACTGATATGCTGAGCGCATCAAATAGGTCTATACCAATGAGTTGTTTTAGGTAGTCTCTCTCTACAACGAATTAAGCATTTTCGATTCGCCAATCATTACTTTCTACTGGAGTCAGCATCATGCCGATGACAGGTATGGGCTCTTTCGCAAAAGTTTTGAGTTCTTTGGAGGGTGGCGTTGTATGCCATTGTGCTAGGGAGGAGATGTTAATAACTTCAGTAGCAAGTGATTCGTTTAAGATACTGCATACACTCCCCGAGTCTATGAGAAGAGCGACCTTCGTATTTTCAATTTTTAGAGTCCTGTTTTTTGGTTCAATCATCAGGATAAAACTCGCAATGCAGGCCACCATATTGCCAACCGAATTATCGTAGTCTGATTCACAATTTGGATTTTTGTTTGTGTCTAGAATAGCATTAACTGAGTTATCAGTTGTTTTTTTGTCGACGGGGATCACACTTGACGGGTATTTTTTGTCGAGATAGATTTTGGCTGAAGACACACATGAGAAAAGTGGTTTTGAAGACCCCAATTTTTACACGTTTCGGTTTTAGCAATATAATTGTCTCTATAATTCGCTGACGAAGTGAGGCCGCAATTTTGACAAAGTTGATTCGCTTGTCGAGTTTGTGCTTGAAAGTTTGGACGTTGATTTGAGTTATGAAGTTGATCCTGTGGTATTATGGCGTTCACTTAAGAGGGGGCTGGGTATTAGTTATTTTTTGTTGGTTCAGTTGACCAAGTTCCATATTAATTACCAGACGTAATGCTTGGCGGGGTTCGACAGTTTATCTCAATAACTCTCTGAATTTTGGAATCTTACATATTGGCAATAAAGAGGTGTGATTAAAGTGGCTTCTTGTTTTCCATGTTCACAGTTTTCTGATAATTCCTCTAATTTGACAAGGAAATGTTCGATACACTCCACTTTTGATTGTTTTGTTGTTAGAAGCATATATCTGTCAAAATAATAATACGTGGATGAATAAATGCTTCCTCAATCTTTCTCCAGAGTTTCACAGTTGTCAATGTATCCATCTTGAGGTGCGGGTTTCGGCTGCTTACAATCCTCCTTCCTTCTGTTCCAAGCATGACGAACAACATAGAGACGGTTTTGCGATCTGCTGGGTAACACATATTCCCAATTTTTATTTGTCGTTGGCAGCGATTTTCCCAGTTCATTTTTAACTGCGCGTTTCTAGCCAGTCGTTCGAGTTCAGACTGAGCAGAAGGTCCCTGAATTGTGTTTCCGTAGATCGGTTGTAGGGGGAGAAGTATAAGGTCCACAGTAATGTTTTTTTGGCTATGAGGGTCAACTTCACCTGTCTTTGCCACTTCTCCCATTTTAGCGGAGGATCCGAGCTGGGTTTGATTGACAGTTTAGATTGTTTTAATTCATTTAAAAATAACAGAATTTGATAAACGAAAGACGCTTGATTGATATTTCCCGACCTAGAATTCGGTATTTGAGGCTTATTTTGTAGTGTGGAATGAATAGTCTTTGTACTGTGCTGTGCAAGTTACGACTTATTTGATTGTAAATTAATGCGAAATGCAAACGTGGTGTTTATGGTATGAGTATTATTTGATCGTATAGTTTGATTAGTTCTCTGCCGGGCAAGTATTAAATGATTTTGAGTAAAGCGTATTTGCGAGGCATGTTTTCTATTGAAATTAGAGTTGTTAAATAAGATGAGAATAATTTTGAATTAGTGTTTCGCTGGGCGAGTGGTAAAATAATTTGATTAAAGCATACTTGCGATGTATCCATGTTTGCTATCAAAGTTAGAGTTGTTAGATGGGATTAATTTTGATGTAGTGTTTCGCTGGGCGAGTAGTAAAGTATTTTTAGACAAACATACTTGCGGAAAAAGAACGGTCTGTGTATTAGAAGAAAGCTTTTATAAAAATTAGCTAGAGTGACTTTCTTGTCTGCGCCATGTGATTCTGGTGACGGCGCCATATCAAACACAGTCGAAATTGTGTACTTGATTTGCGATCCAAATCACTGTCAGTTTATCTGCTCTGTTGTATTTCGCGGCGAGTGCAGTTACCACAACTTTGAAAGAGAAATCGATGAGCGAATTACCTAGCTTTCGCTTATCTACTATACTGGATAAGTAAATTCATTTGTAGGTAATCAATTTAAATTGAGCAACCGATCGTGAGATGCAAAACAAAGGGAATGAAAACCAGATTAAACTATATCAAAATAAGTCACAACACACGTGAACAACAGTTTTTCCCATGCGGGAAAGAGGGCAACAGACTGACATTTGAATAACAGGGTACCAAATGAACTGAGCATGAAATCTTTAAGTACGTCATTCAAAATTAAGTACAACAATAAATCGGGTACAACGTGTAGGAATTGTACTGCACTAAATCGAAATGAATTTGCTTTATCCAACATATCCCCCTTTTTGACAAATTGAAAGTTGAACTAATGAGTTTTTTAATAACAGTTTTGATAACATAATGAAACTTATTCACCGGTTAGATAATTATCAACGATATACCTAATAGTTATGATAGCTAGTGATAATTAGTAAAATAAACATGTTTAAATTTTTCGATTTTTATTGAGCATATTCCTCATCAATGAACAAATTATCGTCAGGACTGTGGTCCACTGGTCGAATGCTATGTACAACAATCTCTAAAATTCTATTTAATATTGGGGTGCAAATAATGTGGTTATTTAACATTCGGAGTAAACATCAGGCTTCATGTCTAGTGCACTAAATCAAACACCAAGAAAAAGAGCATAACATTCAAAAACAAATCAATATCAAAATAGGTCGACCACAGTTTTGAAAAGCCGTAATAACTATATTTCTCCAGATTGTGACATGACCTTTTTTGGTATAAAAGAGATCATTTGGTACGACAGACAACCTGTGGACATCTAATTACTCGAATTTCTTCTGCAATGCTCATCGGAAAAAAAACTAAAAAAGGCTCAACCTATTAAAATTGAATTGAAAAGTAAGTTATAATTATTTGTTAAATATACGTTTTTGCTGCTTGCTATAAATTGTTCTTCGCCAGATTTTCCTACGAAACATCAGAGGAATATCTAAGACTGGTAGATATTTTGAGGTATAATGGTGTGGATTTCTCGAAAACAAAACGAAAATTTACTGCCGATCTATTATAGAAAAAAAAACAATTTTCAGTTAATTTTTGTTTGATAAAAATAAGCAAAACTTCAAAACAAGACGTGATAAAAATTCGGATGTTCGTCAGAGCATTGAAGAAGCAGTTGTGATCAGTTGTGATCTCTTTTTGCACTGCTGTTATTTATTGTGAAATAAAATGCCGTTGTGTCCATGATGATAAAAGTTTTACGACAAACATTTTTGTTGTAACACCTGATTTTCATCACAAATGTGAACTTCGAAGAAGAAAATCATTTTAAACAGAAGAGAATTTTAAAATAAATTTGAAGAAACTTCAACTAAAAAATGTTATATTTCTAATCGAACTGTAGTGGTTGACCCCAAAAATATGTAAAACTATTTTCATTAAATCATTGTAATATCGTAAAAAACAGAAAGCTAAATGATTACAAACTAACACTTCAATTTGATCTAAACTATTGTTTAATAACGAAGTTACAGCAACTTAGACTTCAGTAATATGAAAGTCATGAAGTTACACATTTCATAAACGGTTAGATTCTTTCGGATAAATTTTAAAATTTTGAAGAAACCGTTTCAAAATTGATTTTTCAATGAAGAATTAATTTAAATATTCTTGCACTAGTACATAATCTTGGGCGAAAATGGTGCCGTCCAAAATTTATCGGATATTCTTTTGGATTCAGAATAATAATTAAGCCTTGACGTTGGTCTAAAATTGGTTTATTACTTATTCAGTATGTCTAATCGATGCAATTTCATGGCAAAATGGTTCTTTGCTGAACAAATTTGGATTTTTTTTCTATCCCAGGCTGTCAAGTTTCAATTTTACATAACTTTTCTGGAAATTTAGCTCAATTTCTGCTTTCTAAGAAACTACAGCAACCAAAATTTAAGGAGTTCCTTATTAATGTTAAGATATGGTGAGGTTTGGTTGCAATTTTATTTCTAAAGCGCACAATTAAATTAATCATTCTATCAATTCAGTTTGGGGTTTGATAGCCAGCTTAAGTCTATAACCATAAATCAATATTTTAGAATGTAAAGCTTAGGCATTGGCGGCAATTTTTTTCAAATTCACGTATATTTTGAAACTACGTTCCAAAAACAAAAAATTAATGCCATCGAGCAGAACAACCACCAGAATAGGATTTTTCATTCGAACAGCGTGCCACACTTAGCATTTTTTTTTCTGTTTTTAACAATGATTAGAAAAGAATACAAAAAATTCGGTATAAAATTATTTCGAAGGAAAAACAAAAATTAGAACTTTAAAACTAATAATAATTTTTTTAAATAATTGAATAAGTGCTGTTGACGGTTCTTGTGAACTATTTTGGTTCACTTTTTTAAAGAAATTAGAAGCTTGCTTAACATCTAAGCATTTCTGTCCTCTAATATTTTGAAAGTCATATTCGGACAAGCACTTACGTGTGCCGCTGCTTCAAAATTAAAATAAAAATTATTAAATCGTTGACATCTTCTTTGAACCTGAAAATAATGAAGTGTTTTATTTTTGTTTTGTTATGTTCTTTTTATTGTCCTGGGGAAACCAATTCGATTGGATTGAATTAATCGTTATTATATAATTAACAGAATGCTTCTGTTGATTTTGGGTATCAGAAAGTTGGATGCTTGTAATGGCATGTAAAAACAACATATTGACCAAGATTTGTCATCCAATTCTGTTTTGCGCATACTCGGCCATGTTTTTTTTGCGTCAAGCTTACCCTCGTATGGCAGAGTGCGTTTTAGATTTCATGTAATTTCTTCAATTTTTTTGACATTCTTTGGACCAAATTATTCTGGATAACTTTTATATTGCATTTGTTCCCAGTCAATTTTCTTTAATTGATACATTTTTTCGCCATTTCTTTCCTGACCGGCGTATCATTGATTGTTCATTTCTTCAGCGTGTTGAGAGAAAAAATTTGGTTTTTCAAATAGTTTTATTTTCAAAATAAGAAGAGAAATAGAATCCAAATTACAATAGCTGTCTAAAAATTTGTACAATGTGATATAATCTACAGCAATATTATTAATTCTTCAGTTTGCTCTGCGAAACATTTGTAACTATTACCAACTCAAACATATAATATAAGCAAATTGTAGTCCGAGATTACGTCACAATGTTTTCATTCTTAACTTGGCTGACTTAACTTGGCTGGATTAACACCTGGTTCTCAAATCACACCAAGGCTGTAGTTTCTGATTACACTCATTCGACCGTTTTTTGAAACTAATGCAACCCTGTTGATCAGGAGTTTTATACGCATAGGGCACTTTTTACACACCTGTAAAAACCTCAACATAGAGCAATACGTTAATCAACCTGTTGGCGACTGTTTTTATAACTTTTTGAGTGTTGGGTGAAAATACCTCATACAATTTGAGCAGTAAAGATTGCTGTGTGAATATAATTCCCATTGCTGCTTTGTTGCACCCCGTAAAAGAAATAGCAGACAAAACACAAAAATTTTTAACTGAAAAATACAAATTTATAAGGTTATATTTTTCGGTGTTCCGATGATATGTATTTTATGTGGTCTCTTGCAATTAGGGGTAAAACATTTCGAAATGATACAGAGTAAGCAGTGGAGGGCTATTTAGTGTGTCACACGGTGGGGGGGGGGGGGGGGTCTGTTGATGGCAATGTCCCCACATTATCTAGTCACAGAGTGTGCTGTGGAAATTTAAGTTTGGTCTACGGATAAGAAAAAGTTTCTGGCCTACGAAACCATTCCAAGATCAAAGATACGAAAGAATTTCTAACAACGCCACGATTATTTAACTAAAATTTAGTTTCCTGTTTTGAGCCATTTGTATCGTTATCTGGGTTGTCATTTTCGGCAAGTTGGAGCTGTTCTAGCTCTTCGGCTGAGCAGACTTTTTGATTTTGTCCTTCGTAGAGAGAGTCGAACAGAGCAAAGTTTGCAATGTAACCAACTCCTCGATGTTCTATGCAGTTGCTGAAACAGGAAAGTGGTTATCATCGAAAAGGTGGTTATGCGGGGGGGGGGGGGATGGGGGGAATATATTCTTGATCAGTTTTAGTTTTGTGCCATCACTTATAATATAATATGCTTTTAAGCTTTCATTAACTCTTTAATAATTTCTAATTTCGAACGACGGGTTGTCTTTATAATAGAGATCACTGAAAATGGAATTTAAACCTTGAGGGCTGAAATTTGGGGGTAGGGCTTTTTAACCGCTGAAAATTGAAACGCAATAAAGAGTTATTCAAATATGTTTATCTGATTTTCAACCTAATAATCTTTCTCTCTGAATCTATGAACAAATATCAAACGATGAAATGTAAATGCTTATGGGGTTTCAAAACGACTCCCAGCTGTGATATTTGTTCAGATTATGCTCATATTTGATCATCTTCAAATCTAGACACAGTGGAAACTGACGACCGACATAATGGGTTAGCTTTCGCGCAAATACACAACTTGGCGCACAAGAATATCGTACAAGAATTTATCGTAAAAATTAGTTTTTTGAACAGGAACGCAAACTGGCAGATCATTCATGCATTTGAAGGCTGAACGTGACGGTTTTCAGAGCTCGCTTATTTTTCTGAAATTAGACTTGGAATATCATGTTTCAGTACTGAAGTTCTATGATCCGGGATATCGGAAGCCAGCATTAGTACAAGCATTGAGCGACACTAAGAGTAACGATTTAAAAAATAACAAGACCCAGACAACCATTCGAACCCAAATACAACTTTATAAAATTGCTAATTTTAACTCAGCAGGATTCAATTTGTCATTGCTTTGGCGGGTTATTTTGCCTACTAAATGGTAGCAAAAAAAACTGCATCACAAAAGAATCACTCGAAACAATTTTTTGCTTTTATGGGTTGTCGATCATACAAGAGAATCATGCGAGGTCATAAGCGCCTTAAGGTGGTCTGTTATATTTTTGTACATAATAATGACAAATGCTGACCTGCTAATCTTAACGAAACAAATTATTTCTCATAGTAGGCAATTTAAACAACCATAGACGTATCGAGACTTTTTGTGGGCATATATAAAGTTTCAGGGCAGCCTAAAAAATCTGACATATGCTAGTATTACGAGTATTTAAGAAAACAAGGAGGCTCCCTGAAGTGCAATGGCAGCTAATGCCCCAAACCCGCTCATCCACATGGGCTTGTTTCGATTGTCTACCAATTGAAGCAGATAAGACTGCCTCTGAATTAGCTGTTCAAAGTTTTTGTTATTTAAACGCTGATCACTTCGTATAAAGGGACGTACTTTTAATCAAAAAGGGGGTTAATAAAAGTGAAATTAGTTTTCTTTATTTCACTAGAACGAACACTAGAACAAATCAAGCAAAATTAAATCAGCTCTAATGCAACTTCATATTCGGAAAAAAGAATATTTTATCATGCAAACAGCAACCACTAATTTTTACTGAATAACAAGAAAATGAGATCAATATCTCAACTTCTATCCCGTATTGAAACTAATTTTCAGAGTGTAAAAATCTCTCATGTAACAACTTTATCATTAGTATTCAGCTAACCTTATTTCTCACTAATCTAGCTTATTAGACGCTAAGAACCCAATCTAAATAAATCAGTGAGTGCAGAAGCATTAAAAAACAACTTCTGCAATCACTTATAAATCTAAAATTAGAATGCAATTTGAAATAGAGGTCACACAAGCTAAACGATCATAAGCTAAGTCGTGAATGAGGTATCTCAAATTTGATCTTGATACTTACCAACGCTTGTTATTACAAATCAAATATAAAATCACGCACAAAAAAATGAGAAAAGAGAAAAGAAACAACAAATCCAGTGTAAAATTCATTTCTAAACATTCATTTTAAAAAATCAGTCCGAAAATTTGAAAGCCAAATACAATCAGACAGAAATTTGCAAACACTAAAGTTACTAGGAACATGGACCACATATGTTTGATTTTGAAGCAACTAAAACTTTTTGTTAAAGAGAATAATTAACAAATTGAAAAAACAAGATTTTAGAAAAAATTTTTTTCCATAATCTGTTATTATTTTTGAAAATGATTACAGAATTTTCTAAAACCCTTTGAGGTTATTTGAACTCTGCAGCTTCAATTATGGTGCATTTGATAATCAGATGTTTCTGTAAGCAATCAAAAATATTAATATGTCCAATTGTAAACAATAAAATTTTAACCAAAAAAACAAATAAAAGAAAAAAATATAAAAACATTCCAAAAATTACAACGCCATTTTGTTTTATTTGTATCTATGATCAGCTATCGATTGAAAGAGTAATTTATATTCAGATATATCACATGATTAACTTACGTAGATTTAATAAGTAAGGTTGGCCAAGACAACGAAAACCAAATATGGTCAGAATCTAATTTTACTTGTTTTTTTTAAAATTTGATTTTGTGCAGTCATAAAAACAACCATTTAATATTCCTATTCATTGATAACATTGTTTTGTTCCATTATTGAACTCAATGAGACTTTTCATTACCTAGACTGTAACAAAACTAAAAAAAAGAAACATAAATATTTGAACGTAGTCAACGCAAAAAAATTATCAAACGTGAAGCTTTTTTACTGTTAGTTAGACTTCATGAGAGTTTCAATTAGACTTGTCAGAATTGAGACCCAGTAACAATACAACAGAACAAGAAAACAATTAGGAAGATTTCATTGAACGCATTCATTTAGTGTCAAATTCAATAATATTAGTTGTCGCAGACCAATTCAGACAAGAACATATATTGGGTACTGTGTCGAATGCATCGCACTTATTATACTTCACAAGAAACGAAGAAACGTACGACAAAAACCAATCCAGACGTCAAATGGCCACAGAAGGTAAAAACTAAATAATGGCTTTGAAAAGTAAAAAAAATCTTAATCGAAATCCAAATGTGTCTTAATCTAAAAAAACTGCGAGACCAAAAATGGCCTGAATATCACTTACTAAAACCCATAATTATTAAAAATGCTGACATAAATCTGCAAAATTAACAAATTAAAAAATAGTTCAAACATTTGAACAAATTCAATATGAAATTAATAGAAAGCACAAAAACTCTCTAACCTGAGTAAAAAATTTTGTTCGGATTGAACATAAGATATCGTCAATTTTTGTCGCTTTTACTTCACCAAAAATGATCAGAGTCCTTTAGTCTTTTTTGGTTTTGCCCTTTTTTGACGATTTTAAATGAAAGATTCGGTTCAAGAACTTTTTTGAAGATCATTGGTTTGGAATTTCCTTGTCGGCTACCGAAGTCGATCTGTCCAATACTTGTTTTGGGTTGCGGACCTCATCTTGTGTAGCAATTATATCAGTCCTGTTGGCATTTTTGTTTGTTAATGAAATTACAACATAACAACAAAAATTGGCACTTACTTAAATTCTTGACGATAACGACAAAAACGACAACAACCAACAATTCTTACAAAAAATCGACGATAACGACAAAAACGACCATAAACGACAGTTTGTCAAAAAACACAACGAAACCAACAAAAATACCATAACAGACAATTCCTGCAACAAAAACCAACAAAACCATTAAAACCAAATAAAAACGACGCTTTTGCGTCGTTTTACTAGCGCGAGAGTTTTTTTGGCCATGTGTTACCGAATTTAATTTCTATAAAACTGTTTCACAACATAGTCGCTCTCTTAATTGCTAATTTTTCTGATGTTTGTCCAGCATTTCAATTGACTGAATGTTTTTTTCCGCGTTGAGAGAGAATAATCTTCGAAAAATAATCCGAACAATCTAGTTTTATACATATTGAAATCAAGCAATTCGGTACCAAAGTCTTGCTAGTAAGCCATGAGATTTCGACGAGGGAATAATTGCGAAAAGATATTTTATATCTTTAAATATTGCTAAATGGCAAAAAGTACGTTTTGCCTGAGAGAAAATGTACTCGAATTTATCGCTGCTATCCATTATAGTATTTAGGGTGCAATTAATGGAACGTACCAAAAAAACTTAATTGTTAAATAGTTGCTTTTAGTCCCTCCCATTTTTTATTGTGGATTAAAAGTAAGTCTTATCTTTTACTTAAGTTTTACAAGATAACCGTCTTTTGGTAGGTTCTTGCAACATACCCAGTTTAAGCAACATCTTACTCGATAACCCTCATACTTCATAAGCAAGATTATTGCAAGATCTCGCAAGATAACAGTTGGAATTGAACTAGGGAAAACTTGCAGATTAGCACTTACCCATATCATGATTTATTCATGATACAGATGGTTTTCTGAATTGAATCTTAAATAGTTAAGAAACATATTTCGAAACCAAATTTGACGATTACTACTGATTGACTAAATATTTTCAATGCATTTGACCATGCCTCAGAGGCCCGTGCAACTCTATATAAACCTATTACAACTACAATTGAGATCTCCATGTGCAAAGAATGCATTTATATTTTTTCGGGCTTTGCCTGATTTCTAACCAAATTTCAGGTAACTTGAACATCACAACATGGAATTTATGTCATCAAATTTTCCAACGCTTATCCTATCAGAAACAAAAACTATATATCCCCCATCTCTGATTGGCTAATCTAAAAAGTGGAATAGTTGAAAAAAGCGATCACCGCAATGAAAATTTCTGACAACAACCCGACTGCGCACCATTTTTGCTGGTTTTGATGGTTAGACGAACTAGTGATACTTTGAATAATCAGATTTTTTTCATCGACCAATTACAATAGGGCTGCAGGCAAAAATTCTCAATTTTTTGTCAACTAAACCTGCATGTGATTGTTTCTAGCGCCAGGTTAAAGAAACGGATGAGAGCTAACGTATAGTAATGTCCCCATACAATCTCAGCCGTGGTGTATGAAGTTCTGCACTGAGCAGTGACTCCGATCTGCTCAATGTTTCCCTCCAGTACCACCAGGATCTCAAATGACTGAGAGCTGAGGTTGGCCTTGGATACTTTGTACAGAGGAGACTTGCTGTTGATGATGTGTCGGATGATAATTGGGGTCACCACCATGATACGATCTTCACCTGAAATGATATTATTCATAGGTTTAGACTTCGACTTATGAAAAGACCGTGCTCGACCCAAATAGCCTATAATGACTTTAGCTCAACTTTAGCGAAAAACTGGACTTTAGCTCGACCCAAATTGTCATGCTCGGCTCTTGCTCGCCTCAAACTAATAAATTACAAAAAAATGATTGTCAGATCATGAGTAGTGCAAAAGTTTTCTCATTTTAAGTACAATTTTATTGCCCACTATTGCTTATGGGTATGGGTGGGCAGTAAGAAATAGGATTCTTGATCTGTTATTGCAATTCTGAACAAAAACGCTAATTACTCAAAAATGCTTATAATTTTAAAAATTGAATTTTCATAATTTTTGCAAAAAAAACAAACCCTGAATTTTCGCATCTTCATAGCTGATATGAAGAAGGTCATTTCATTTAATCAAGTAATGCGGCAAAATAGTCCTGTTGCGATAACTGTCTTATCTTTAAAGTTACAAAAATTCTGAAGTTTTTGGTTACTTTTTAACTATGTTTTAACATGGACTGCTTTGGTTTAATGATTTTTAAGTCTTGGACTGTTGCTGCTTCAGTATGTGCAAAAGCAAAAAAGTGAAATAAGTTCAAACCTTGCAAAAAAGCAGGCTTATGAAAAAGATTTTGCCGAAGACATTGCTCGATCGAAATATTGTCTTTAGCTCGACTATTTAAATGTTTTCTTTGACCGTGCTTAAACCATAAGGCCTATTAGAAGAAAATGTTTGACCGAAAATGCTCATAAAAAGTCTCTTGCTCGAGAAATTAAATAAAAGACTTTTCTTCGATTTTAAGTAAGAAGCTCGACAATGTAATTTTAGTTCAAGAAAGCTTGCCCTTCTAGACTTTTTGAGTCTTTTCACATGCCGAGGCTTAAACCTGGGTCAAAAGAATGATAGTCAACATTACCATTACAATGAGTTGGCAGGTATGAATTGGTACATTTAAACTTATCGAAGTTTACTTACCAAAATGGGTTCTAAGCGCCTGTTAATCACTTAAATAGAATATAATTGACTAATTATTCAATGCCAAAAAATCCAATGTGCAAAATTGAGGATACCATTTACCGAATTGTTTGCCTTCCTTCTTTTCTGTCAACATTCCGATTACTTTAGTTCTTAAATTTTTCTTGCATATAAAGAAGATAATTTCTCTCAATTCTCTTATAAGGAAGAAGAAACAAAACCGTTGGGAAAATCTACTTTGAAATGCTGTTTTCCATGTGTGAAGATTTCACAAATAGATTTTGATTAATAACCTCAGCCAATTTAACTACCTCTCAACGACCTATAATGAAAACATAACAGGAAAATAAATCTGGGCTCAATATTTGCTTTATATTTTTTGGCCAATAATTTAATGATCTTCCATACTCGTTCGACAAGTTATGTCTTCATAGTGTTTGCAAAAAAAAACAGGAAGCAAGATTAATTTTTTGACAAGACAATTCAATTAGGGCAGTCTATTAATGTGCATATAGTAGAGAATATAGAGAATATAATAGCGAAAAAGTTTATAAAGAGTAAATACTAAAGTCCAGAAAGTTCAAACTAATTAATTTGAAATCTGCCCAATGTTCTGGAAGAGATGACTGCCTTTTTGTAACAAAGATTCAAATTCAAACTAACTAGAATCTAACCAAAACTAAGTTAGTTAAATTAGTTAATGCAACGGCAAGTACAGCAGAGCGGATATACAGTTACAAAAGCAAACTGCATAAACGAAGTATCCGGACAGATTTTGTAACCACTAATTGATTTCCTAATACAAAATGGTCAAGAAGGTGGAAGTCACTATAAAGATATGAACGATCCCTTAAAAACTCGCTTAGCAGTAAGAGCAGTTTCGAAAAAAAAAACACTTAAGTTTATATAGGAAATAAAACACCTAATAAAAAAAACTCACGGGGCCTTTAGTGGCCCGTGGGAATTGATAGGAAAGTATCAGAACCGATTCAACTATCACGGCCCAAATTAAATTTTAGAATGGGTTTTTTCCGCGGGGTTTATGTACAAAAGGCGCTGTCTGATCAATGCTGAAAATTGTCTGAGTCCGATAGTGATCATAATTAACTCTGAATGAGGATCTCCCAACTGCATATCCTTAAAATCCAGTAACGAGAGTTGCACATAAAATCATTTGAATTTGATCAGAAATTTTTTGATCTCATGGAGATAATTTTTACTTGAACTGATAGGAGTTTGATTCCTTCTTGGTCAGATTTTGCGCGACAGTCATCTTGACCAATTCAACTTCCAGCAAACAGGGTATCAAGAATATTATATGCTCGGTACAAAGACCTCTCACAGTGGAAAATCCATCCGTTATTTGATTGTGTAGGTGTTCAAAATGGGCTCTCACCTGTATCATAGCCAACATTCATATCCGTGAAGGTGATGGGCATTATTTCACCCTCCTCTGTTCTGGTCTCTGTCACAAAGTACAGCCTCACGTGAGCCTCAAACATGTTGCTGTTGATTCTGAAGTCACCCAATCGGAACATGAAACACAGATCTCCATTGTAAAGAGCAATCGAGGCCTTCTTTGAAAAGGCAATGGTCCATTTCCGTTTGTTAGATCTGACCATTTTTGAGAGGGTGGTTGCTATGACGACAGAGTCGAATATGATGCCAATGATAGAGTGTATCCAGAGCGCAATGATTGCTGAGGGGCAGTTTTCAGTTAGGGTTCTGTAACCGTAGCCTGAAAAAAAACACTCGAACCAGGCAGGAAAATCAAATGTCACGTAATATGCGATACTAATTTAATTTAAAGCAATCAGAAAGTGTTTTGAGTACGAATTTTCTAGTATGAAACTGCGTTCATATAGAGCACCGTCGAATACAGAGGCGTGTTTTTAGGAATGTATATTTCTAAAACTATCTTAACTATCTTAGAATCTGCCTACTATACTCCTAAATTCTCATGAACTGTTAGTTCTTCATGGCATTTATTCTTAAAATTTTAATAATGCCCTTTTCCGAAAAAAATGATAATCAAATTTTCTGACAATTTTAGTCAGAAAACTATCAAGCGAACAAAGAACAGACTGTGCAACAAGCCTTTAAACAGTGTTGCGTAAGAAAGTGAACCGCAGGAGTACGGAGGGCCTTTATTGTCTAAAATTACACAGTCGAGATTCCTCGTTAAAGTCGAGGGAAACCATTTCATGGATAAAGGAAAAGTCTTTTCATAGAGGTTTTGGGTCAAGCTTGGTTTTTTCATGAGTAGAGAAACAATATTTTAGTAATTTGGCCAAGGAAACATCAATCTTCAGTCGAGCATTGTCTTTTCATGGTGTTATTTTTAAGCCAAACCGGATTTTTTTTTGTTTCTGTACATAATGAAACATTATCCAGAAACATTGCCGGCAGATTGCCCGAAAATAGCCGCGATAGAAGCTTGTGGCCTACCATGAATTGAAACAACTAAAAAAATAAGATTGACAGATCGACCACCAGCTTTTTAATAAACCACTAGACTTTTTGCTTTTTGGGTTAGATTCGGGGTGTCATTTTTATGAGACACATTTGCTCTACAAGGAAAAAAACCCTAATGGAGCTTTTTCAAAATTAATATTCGATACTAGAGCTCAAGACTCTACTACTCAGGAATTAGGGAAAATAAGTTTGGCACTACTTAGATGCACAAAATTAGTAAATGTTCATAAAATTTAAAGTTCCACAAGGGAGTTCAGAAGTCATTTTTTTTTAGTGAAATAAGTCATGCAATTGACCTGAAAGCAGAAATGACGTCACGAACACAAATTTTAACTGCAAAGCAGTAGAAATCACTGAAGTCATTGAAAAAGTCAACTCCAAGAAGTCAGGGTAAGACAAAACAAAAACCAGTTAGACGATAAAAAAATTAGGAGCGCAATAGTAGCCGCCTGGAATTGCTGACGCGGCTATTAAACAGCAACAGAGCACTCAGCGCCATTGCACCAGAGCAGTCAAATTTAAAAGACAGTTAAAAAACTGATACAAGAAGAAATTTTCAAAAAAAAATTAAGATAAAGCGATAAAACGGTTTTCGCAGCTGGACTATGTCGCCATATTACTTGTTTGATTGAAACTATGTAGCTTATATGTTGCGATCATCTTTCATTTACCAACTTTAGCTACGATAAAAAAAAATTATGGGGTTTTTCAATTGTCATCTCTTCCAAATTCATAAATTACCATTTGCTTCAGTCTAGTTTTTCGGTAAAGTTGATTTAAAGTTCTATTACAGGGTATTTGTGTCGTCTCTTCATACACAACTTTTTGGTCGAGCGTGCTCGTTTCATTAGTCAAAGTCTAAAGATAGAAGTATAGACAAATGATTAAATTTTATTTGTGACTCGCCTTAGCCGGTTCAATCTCCAACAGAATTCAATTGAGAATAATGCCTGACCCAAATGCCACTTACAGAGGACAATCATTCTGGTATTTTAGTTTTCGCGTACTCAAAGTTTAAAGCTCTACTTTCACCCCGATTAGTTTAACCCGCCATATTTTAACCCTTCATAGCATCATATCATTTCATCCCGCTGATTACATTTTAATTAGTAAGTTGTAACCATCAAATTGGCACTAACATTCCTATCCTCAAGCTAGCTTAAAAATCTTTAAACTAAAGCTTTTTCTACTAAGTAATACAATTCTGGGATCTTTTCAACAATCGCCCCCTTTTACAAAATGGGGGCTATTCTTGAATAAAATTTAATTGAGCGATTTATTAATCAACCAGAGACAACTAAAAACTTTCCACGTATGCGCATACTATGTTAAACTAAATAGAATAATGTACGCTATGCTATGTTAATTAGCCGAATTGGAACACCAAAGCAAAAAGAATTTCCAACTGTCGGGTCGGGGGGCGCGCTTCGTGCGCGTCGCGGTTTAACCGCGATAACCGACCCGCGAATTCCGGATTACATCCCACAGCATCCCCATTTGTATTCAAATTTCAGAGCATTTATTATTATTCAAATTTCAGAGCATTTATTAAATTTAATTATTGCATTTAAAATATTTTTGACACCAAACAGTCACAATTAGGCTAATTCACAGTTTAACGAGTTTTGTTAATTACTTCAGCGCTAATTATGATAACATACTTCTTATCAATTTTGACATACGTCAATGCTAATGTACAGCTTGTATTTTGAATCTGCATTTAATTATCCGAGGGATTATTATGCAATGAGTTACCAATTCGGTTTTCATTAATTTTTGTCAATTAAATATGTTGTTAAAATGTATGGCGAAAAACTTGACAACTTATACCCGGGTCGAGCGCAAAAATTTTACATAATATTACGTCAATTAGCGCTGAAACGTTGTAAGAATTGTATTCAAGTTTCAGAGCATTTCTTAAGTTTGATTATTGCATTTAAACGCTTTTTGACACCGGTTCCTGAATTTCGAACCCATTAAATTGCTCTTATATTAACTATTAACTTTTGAAAAAATGCGTTGAAAAGCGCTGAAATGCGATGAAAATATGTAAGAAATCCGCTGAATTTTCAGCGCTTTTCTTACATAATTTCACCGCATTTCTTCCTTAACTGTTTATTATCATAAAATCAAATTAAATGGAAACTTTTTCTGGAAGCTATGACGAAATGGATTGAGTGATGGCTACGGCACCGGAGACCAGGGTTCGAGTCTCAGTCATCGCTATTTTTTTTTTTAAAATCAGTGGTTTTCAGCGCGTTTCTTGCAAAGCTTCGGTGCATTTCAGCACATCTCAGCGCAATTTCACGCTTTTCAAAAAGGTTTTTACGCTGAAATTTTTGAAAAATCCGTGCATTTCAGCGCATTTCTTGCATTTATTAAAAATTCTTGACCCGGGTATTGAATGCAACATAACTCAGCGAAATAACTCATGAGCATATTTAACGCAACATAACTCAGTGAAAATTGCTATTTGCCAATTAATGATGCAAGATTATGCGGCCTGGCCCAGTGTCTGGCTTGAGTCTGCTCTGTCAGGCAGAAGGTATTCAAAGTCTGTAGGGGCTGGCTCATACCTAATTTTCGGTCTGTTCGATCTAGACAGTTCTATCGGTGACACGAATCCGTCTAGCCCATTCCATTCCTGTTTTGGACCGAAGATTTTATGCTGGGGATGATACGGAGGAACTACTTACGACAACTTACCTACAGTGGTTTGCGTCTCTAAAGAGAAAAGAAGGAGTCCTGAAAATCCCTTTACGTTTAAGAAGCACTTGGACTCGTGCTCGTTGTGCTTCTCAAAGTCGTCTGTGATGTGCATTATGCAGTAGTACACAACAGCAAAGAAAGTCCACGTCATCATAAACCCTAAAATGGATCCAAGTTCTTTTTTTCTTTATATTTTGAAATGATAACTATAACTGTCCAGATTTTAGCCCAAAAGACGCTGAGAAAAAAGGAGGCTAAATTGACGCGGCTATAAAATTGTTGTCGTGCAAAACCTGAGATGGTATCGGACTGTCAAAACTCTGAGTAATAGCTGTTTAATGTGATAAGAACGGACATCACATCTTTGTTAGTAACATCAACGAGTGCCTAAATATTGTTGCAAGCTTTACATGCTATGAATTTTGACTAAACAGTCAATTTGGTCTTAAGTACGTTAATACAATTCACGCTGAATGAAAATCACCGACCATTCTTATAAACATATACTATAAACATATTTAAACATTTTGGGTCGGGCACGTGGTATGACCAATGATCTTATTGCTCCCCCCTCCCCCTACCCCACTGAGCCTCTCTCTGGTCTTCTTAATAATTCAAAGTTTGATCAGCGACTAAATACTGGACAACGCTGTGATTATTGGTCATGCGAAAATTATTCTGGAGTATACGTACAAGCTGAGCAGAATAGAATCAGATATCTCCATTTGAAGTCCACAATGGTGATGAACCAGTCTTGTACCAGTCTGGCCTGTCTGTGGTGGATGTTGGTGAATTTGGTATTGAGACGACCATCACTCTTTCGACACAGACGTCTTTTCCCATTCGGTTTTATACTAGACGCTCTTATCGATTGGGTGATTGAGATTTCTTCCAGGCAAGTCTCATTTGAAGAAGAAGTGCTTTGATTGGCTTCCGGATTGGTTCCGTTCTCACCTAGGAACTATTTCTAACCCCCTCCCCCACCCCCTCAAAAACAGTTTTTAAACTAATTTAAGCATAAGTTGGGTCTTTCCCATTATGACCCCCCCCCCCCCCCCCAACACACGCACGCACGCACGCACGCACGCACACACACACACACACACCACACACACACACACACACACACACACACACACACACACACACACACACACACACACACACACACACACACACACACACACACACACCACACACACACACACACACACACACACACACACACTATAAAACCACTAAACTGAAGGGGCTATAATTTATATAATGGGGAAGACCCTCTAAGTTCTTAACTCCTGCTTTTTGCTAGTTTGTTCTATTTTCAGCTTGTTTTCAACTTGTGTGACACTGTCAGGGCTGCTTGTGTACGAATCGAATGCATCACTAATTGTGTAGAATTTGTAAATATAACGTATACAAACTTTTTGACCATCAGACAACTAATTAAGAAAGAATTAGCATAAAACAACGCATTATGAAACGCATGGTAAAAAAAACTCGACATCCGTTTTGCTTCCCTGAGGAGGATGGGTAATGAAGGGGGATTTGAGTTGCGTGAAATAGTTCCTTCTGTTGGCGTATTGTGTTTACTTTGTCGTTTGTTTACAACAGAAGAAGCAAAAGCAAGTCGACAATAAGACATATTTCTTCAATAGTTAGTTCATTAGTTTCTCTATAAAAATTATGCTCTAAAGTAATTATGAAAAGACACCACGATTCAACCAAAATGTGATCTATAAATTTCAACTGATTTGGTCTATGCTTGCACCATTTTGGCGCACATTTTCATTTTCACTCAAGGATTAAGTATTCTTGATGATAACATCATCGAGATGTTTATTTAGCGTTGAATAATCTAATTGATATAGAGCTTCTAAGTGAGCGACATTTTTGATCAATGTACCACCCAAATTTAAAGTTTGGTAAAGAACGTTGATCAAAACTATCGCTCAGTTAGAAGCAAGCTTGGCGTGACAGAATTTGGGACTAAGAAATAAGGTCATTTAAGGCGTTTTGGTGATTACAATCTCCTTAACAAGACTTGAGTTTAATTTTGTAAAAAAAACAGGACTAATACAAATGGACAGATGATCATTTCCAGAACTCAATTAACCAATCTATCTAATCGAGTTACCTGGATTAATCCGAAGTTCCGCATCCTTCTTTGTATGTAAATCATTGTCCCGGCATTTTTCATTGCTCGTGAAAGAAAAGACAAATATAAGAAAAAAGTTTTTATCTAAATTGCACAAACGTTTTTAACATTACTTCAATTTCTCAGGAGTTTCTTAAGATAATTCAATTTTATCATCATAAAAAACTACTCTAGGGGCTGGAGCTGAAAGCAAACGTAGTTTCTGTTTTGTACTTGAGCAAGCGTAGCTTTTTGAATAGGAGTGTGGAATAGAGGGAAAATTCAATTGCAATAAATTTCTGAAACTCCTGAGATATAAGTGATATTTATAAATCTCGACTCAATATATAAGAAAGAAAGTCTAATTTGTCTTGTTTCCATCTGTTTTTTTTTGTGCCATACGAAAACCGCACATCGATAATGAGTTAATATAGAAAAAACTACAGCAAACATCGGATCAATTCATTCATGATTAGTTGACAGATTTTTTATTAAGTTCTGAAGATGAAAACGTGCAGGTGTGTTTTATCAAAATAATTTTTGCTTTTTTAAGTAAAACAGCGAGTGCTGCCCTCCAAATTGACATTTGTATCTTATTACATCGTAAACAATATTTGTTCTGGTCAAGAAACACATGTTATTTCATCCTGAATTTTTTTGTATTTAATGTATCTATGTGAATTATGGATCTAGTGGCCACACAACTTTTGGTAACCGCAATTGTTTAAAAGTCTATATCGAAGTTTTTTTAACATTAGTTCTCAATGAGTTGTTAGTAATCGCATTTTCGTCAATTTAAACTAAGTGCTGAAGCCGAGCTTATTAAACAAATAACGAAACGAACTCGAGGCCAAACTAAACGCTAGATGTAGAACAGCATGATAACAAGACAAACATTAATGTAACTGAGGGCAAATTTGCAGTGCGCTTTGCTGCATGGAACAAAGAAGGGCCCGGAGAATATCTGATTCAACAAGGGATCAAATTGAAAATCAACCCAACGGCAATAACTCATTTTGGAGTAGTTCCATGGGAGTTGCCAATAAACAAGGTATACAATGTTGGGGAACATATCAGTCACTGAGGATGTTCTTTCAATAACTATATTTATTGTCGAGCAGACACTGAAAGCAGGAACGTTGACTCAAGTCAGTTCCAACGCTGATGTCTGTTAAGCAATGACTTTTTAAACATTTTACATGGCAAAAAAATGTTCGCTCCTCCTATTTACTATATGTGAATTGATTTTTTCACCCTCGAAAGCTTTTTTTGGAAACACAAGCTTATACATTTTTCTTGGAGAAATTTTGCATAAATTGCCAACTTTCAATACTTTGCAAAAGTTGACAATCTAAAGCAAACGTAAACTTCAAAGAAAGCGATCTTGTTTGGGCGGGTATATTGTAGTCTCATTTTTATAAGGGATTTTATAAGCAACAAGCAAGGATATTGTAATTTCGGCCAAGTTACGGAGATCACTGATGGGTATGAAGTTTTGATTTGGTCAATTAAAGTATACTCATGAATTAAAACTCAAATCAAGCTCGAACTACCTCACTTTCATCAAATCAATATTGCGACCTATGTACCAATTGAGAAATCTATTAACAAATAGCGTCTGTTTCTCTAAATTTTTTTGCGAATCGGTTTCTTGTCGGTGCCGAATGTTCAAAAAATATGATTAACAAATTTCCACATCTATTTTTTTACACAGAAAAAAAGAAAAGTGAAGTTGTGGAAAGTGCTCACTTTTATCGTCAGCATTATCTAATTCCTAGCAAAAGTGTAATTTTGGCTTGTGAATGCATATGACTAGCAGCATAAAACGTGCTTGAAAACGCCAAAATTAATTGAAACTCGCGAAATTTGTCTTTTCAAACTGACATATTGTCCGTACTGAAACACATTTCTTAAGCCGTAAATTACTTGTTGCGGTGTCTGATTTTCGTAAATCGTCTCACTGTTTGCACACTACACCACAACTTCGACTTATGATAACACAATAAACCTTGTTATTTGAAATCTTATCTTCCGAGGAAGATTCAGATTTTCAGTTGCTAATTCTGGGTCTAAGGCTTTTCTACGTTTGCTAATGATACAGTCTTGAAAAATTGCACAACGATAGCAAAAGTATAGAAACCCAATTAAAGTGAAACAGGTTAGCTGTTCAGAGAACGGAACGATTAGCTATTGGAATTATTCGATTAACAATTAATGCAATGCAACAATGTAACGGGTTATACAGTTCACCCACGTTTACGCATAAAACGTGGTATCTGGTCAGATTTGAATTCTCTGAAACGAACTGGGTAGTGCAAATTTTTTCAAGTCTTTGATAGGAGAGCAACCGTTATAGTGTCACAATTCCAGGACTCAAAATTGCATGTCTTTATATTCGGTCCGCCTCTGCGGTGAGATGCCGTCTGCTCTATTAGCAAAGCATCAATCAACTTTTAGAAGATAAGAAAATCAATTCCATGGCACTCACTTTATTGTCGACTGTATTATTATACCTGATCCGTTCATTTGTCCACGCTGCCTGTAATCATTTCTGGTCTCCGCCATTTTCTGCAAAAAGTGTACAAAATTAGTCGGTCCATTAAGAGCCAGCGTCCCTACCTTTAAAGCGCCCTACCTATATAGCGCTAATTTGTTGAATTTTTGCGACAAAGGACAAAGACGTCATATAATTACCATTTAATATAATTGTTCCTTTGTGGCCATATCCCACGCTTCAAAGCCCTTTTTATATGTATTAAGATACATTTTGTGGAATTAAAGAGGTAAAATTGACCAAATGGTCCATTTTATTTGCTAGGGGCGCTGGCTCGTAGTGTTAGATGCAGCTTATCACTGACATTTTGATATAAAGTTGAGCTTTAATTCAACCACAGTGGATTGGATTCGATAAGGGATTGCCAGAAAATAAACAAAGAAGCGGGCATTTAATGAACTGTTCATTTCTTATCTCGGCAGTTTTGAATCACAAACAGCCACTAATTGTTTGAACTTTGTGTTAGTAGTATCAAACAGGATTTTCAGTAAGACTTTTTTGGGACGATGTGCCCGGCAGGGGGAAGTAACTTTCCAAAATTTTCAGTATAGGTTACGTGACTCTGCTTGAAGTCACTGAGAACTTCTGGAGTTTTACTAGAACCCCGAATCAGTTCGACATGTTAAGCCAGAATTTCGTACTAAATACTGCAGAGTCACGTAACCCTGCTTAGAAAAACGTGCTCGTGTTCAAATGCAATCCCGAAAGTTCGCAGAAGTCAGCTTTTGGATAAGAGCAATAGAAATTCTGGCGTTTTAACTTGCGGCACTGCAAACTTTCGACATTTTAAAATGTGCAAGTGAGCGTCTTAATTAAATTTGTAGTTAGTGTGATATGCATAGCCTACATCTTGAATTTGGCTGATCTGCATATGGTACAGATTATTATTTACTTTTCTTTTTTAAAAATTTGAAACGTAAATTAAAATAAACACTTGGTTAAGGTTTCAAGCTAGAAATTTATAAATCAAACAAAATCGTTTTCTTACAAAATGGAATGAAATGATTGAAATAACATGAAATGAAATGACATTTGAAATATCCCAAAAACTTTTGGTAATTGTAAATAGCCATAAACATTCTAATTTGCGACATCAAGGAAGCCAAACACAGAATTTTTTATGGTATCAGATATATTTGAAGTCGTTTTTTAATTAAATTGATTGAATTAAGATTATTTTATTAGGAACCAACGCAAGCTTAATTTGCCCTATGATATTAGCCCAACGGTAAAAATTTAATAAAAGGATTTTTACAAAAGTAGTTTCATTCAATGATTGGATATTTTTCGAGAAATGTCTAGATGTTGGCTTTTTCATGAGTGCAAAAACATGAGCGCTATTTTTTTTTAAAAAATATATGCTAATAGGAACAATCAGAAAGACCGGTATTGTCAGATGAAGATTAAAAACTTTCCAAGAAGGTAGCGAGCGTGAATCCATTGTTGATTTGGATTGAACTGATAACAACAATAATCGTTGGTTCTGAACCAAGGTTTTGTTGATTAAATAATTTGACTGGCCTGAAAAATGTATTTCTTCTTCATGTTTTATATTTCAAAAATGTTTTATTCTTTCTATATATGTCTCAAAATTTTTATTAGTTTCCGAAAAATGTGGATCAAACAATTAATTAAATTTTACATCAATTACAGTATAGATAAATAATTTGATACGGAATCAGAATTCAGACACAATTTAGAATTTTCTGTGAAATCGATGTCCACTGATAAGAAAAGTTGCTCTAACTATTATGTAATAGATTTCATTTAAAACATTGTTTTGTCCGTATCAAAAGCACAAGTACGTGGTATGGATGAATTTTGATTTGCGCCAAGTGTTTTTTTTGTACATAATATTAGACCCAAAAAAAATTGGTGGAACGCCTAATTAAACATTCAGAATAATGATAGGCAGTTGCAGCTTTGTGGTAAACTTTTTTTCATCTTTTCATTTCAAATTTCACAAACTAGGGTCACATTGGTGGTAAAGTCTTCCCATAAAATTTGCTAATTGTAAAAAAAACACTAATATTTTGCCAATTAAGACACTTACTGCCAAATGATCGTTAGATTTGAAAAACTATAAACAGAAAACCTCGTTTTATTTATTTTTTCATTTTATTCAATTTAGTTGTTGTTTATTTTCATTAAATTGGAACTCCGATCAGCCGTTTCATTCATTTGCATCATTAGAATTTTGGTTAGTTAATAGATGCCACAATGGGATGGCTCCCATAAAAAATTTTCTTCTGAAACAACAAATCGGAAGTTTCCTGAAAATTTTGTGCGCGTTGTTTCCTCTAAATTATTTTGTGAAACTATCTGTGCAAATTGAAGCAAAAAAATTTTTCTTGAGTTTAAATTTTTCAAATTTTGTTGAATCAAGATATTGCTTTTTCACAAAGAGCACTCAGGTTGATACGCATTATAGGTTGATGAATGCTGTGTTTAGGTGTCTTGCTTTTTCATCTTGTTGGAATTCACGAACTGAAATAACAATCAAAACTCACTTTTAAGGACGAAGTTGATATCTAATTTCAACGACTCTCGATTAAAAAAAATCGCAATCATTGAAACGTTCAAGATGTTTAATTTTCTGAGCATTATAGACAAACAATACAGAAGGCACACTAATGTGAGAATATGTCGCATAGATAAATCGTTTTCAGCTTTTTCCTTTCAACTTTTGAAGTTCTGAAGCGGATAGTGAAGATAACATTTTTTGTGTCATTTTTTGTTCTGCTGAAAGCAGTTTTTCCTGAAAATAGTTTTGCTGAGAGCATTTTTTTGCTGTGTTGAACTTCATGAACTGTTTTGATAATGTCTGTGCCTCCTAACTGCTGACATATCTGAGATCTTGGATTTTTTTCTGGATTGTTTGTCAATATTGTTCTTTCAGATACATTTTTGTCTTGCGTTTTTCAGTAAATTATTTCCCAATTTAGATAATTTTATGATAAACTTTAAGGACTTTTAATAAGTCGGTTGCGATTCCTTAGTAGTCGTAATTGAGTCATTTATGATGTCTAGTATCTTTGCCATTGTCATTTAAATTTTTTGGATGCTCTTTATATGACTATTAAGAAATCAAACAAATCACATCTGACCTATTATAATAGTTAAGAATCCTATATGACATAGCCTGAATAAACAGAACTATGTATGCTGAGCTACTTGGGGACAATGGGAAGCTGACAAAAATGACTTACATTGGTTTGAACTGAAAACTAAGTTGCAAGTTTTTTGGAGAAATTATTTTTGTTTAAGTCAATATAAAATGAAATTTTCAACTGTACCTCAGTCTTCAAAAAAATTCTGCGGCATATAAAACTCTAGTAACGCAGATTACAATTGAAGTCGGTAATTTCTAGGGACGTGTTCAGAAAGCTTTTTTGTACAATAGGGAAAATAAGGCTAATTTCAATAGCTTTCTCTTTCAATAAACGTCCAATAATAAAACATATTCAGTCAAAATATTACCTGAAACGGTGCCTTTATTTGCCTAGAGATATAAATTGGAAAATAAGTTTTGGGTAAGTTAACTAACTGTATCTCAAACAGTTTATCTTGATTGACGGAGTTTTGCCAAACAGTTACATATGTACGATAAACTTTCAAAAAACAAGCTAATAGTAAACAGCTTTACCTCAAACGATATTATCGCGATTGACAAGATATGCAAACAAGTTCTAGTGGATGATCTTGAATTTAGAAATTTGAAGAAGAGCAAAAGATCGAAGACTATGAGGAGCGCGTGATCGTGTTCAAATATTTGATGTTTGACTGGTTGGAGACGGTCAGCCGTGCTTTTGTAGAAGAGCCACCATTCGCCAAGTTAACTGATTTGATCACAAATTGCAAATCTAACTGAATTTGAAGTGCCATATCAAATAACTGAGCCTTATTGAGGAGGAGTACTACAGAACAAACTGCTTAAATTTGTAATCACAGAATTGGAATCTTGTATGTTTACTACTGTTAGTAAGAGCATGATCTTATGTTACGCAGCGATTATCAAACGTTCAGCGGGCTTGTTTTCTAATGTTTTTCAATTTTTAGATTTATTCTAATATCTTCCTTCCTAAAAAATCTTTTCTTTTACTTTTCTCGAAGACATTTTGTCACTTTTCCTGTATTTGATTAATCTGTATTTGATTTCCTGTAGTTTTTTTCCGAGTTTGACTAATCTATTTCATTTTTGAAAATTATCTGAAATAAAAAAGCGTCATTTTCTTAATATATACCTATATCTTCTAGATTCAAATCTATTTGCCTTTTACTTTTTTTGACCTTTTCTTTTTTGGTAAAAATTACAAATAAGATTACCTCTGAAAATGACTGATGGCCAGTTTCCTGCTCGAATGATCCAATGTGAATACAAGCAATTGTTTAGAGCTAACAATTTATGACCTAATAGTTAATTTGTAATAGAATTGAAGTGTAGCTTTTCAGTCTGTCCTCTGAAGCACCAAGAATACCTCTGAACAAAATCTTGATAACTCTTATAGAAACGAGATTTACAGATTTGTGTTTTATGCTATCAAAAATGAAAGCAAGCGAGCTTTTTTATGACCGCTTTCAAAGTACCTTCAAACTTGTTATAATGTAACTTTCGATTTAAATGATATCAATTAAAGATAACTTCATCAGCAGAGGTTTTGTTATCGCAAAAAAACTTGAAGAAACCTTTTATGGAAAAACAAGTGAACAAAAAATTTGAACAGCAAATGATCTTAGTAGAGGTGCGCTGTAATTAAGAGACAAATGTGACTCTAGCCCAATGCTCAGATTCTGAAGACATTCCTCGTCCGGCATTAGGTGAGAAAAGACCGTCCTTGGCCGCTTTTAGAAATGAAAAGACCCTTGCTCGATGGATTTTGCATATGAAAGAATTTGGCTCGAAATTTTAGGCCATTCTGGACTTCGACTCGAACTAAAATAACAGCTTTCAAATTTGGCTTGATAACTAATGAATTTCATGGTTTTGTCGTGACTAAAAATGACAATTTTTGGATGGTTTTGTTTGGTCCTACACCTTATCGTCGAAAATGGCTCGACCGTAAACAAAGATCTAAAACTTTAGCAAGGACCTCCGATTAAAATATATCATAATTGCGGGTAGTAGATCCCAGATTGAGGTGCCATACCGAAGTGAACTCTGATCACACCATTCCAGACCGAAGTGACCTCTGATTAGACCATCCTAGACCTAAGTATCCTCTGATCAGACCAAAGTGCACTCGAAACACCGTGTGCGCTCGAAGTTGTCGCTGATCAGACCTTTCCAGACGGAAATGACATCAAATCAGACCGAAATCCGACCCTTGTCCAGACTTTTGTGCGACCATAGTCCAGACCAAATCCAAACCATTGTACAGAGGATTGTGCGCTTGAAACGACCTCTGATCAGACGATCCCCAGACCAATAATGCCACTGATTAGACCATTTTCTACACATCGTCATGCGCGATGACAAGAAATTTTGCAGATCAGTGTCCAGAGGTTTGTGCGCTCGAAGTAACCTCTGATCAAACCAGCCTCCGAACCGGTGTTTTCAAAGGGATGGTGATTGGAGTGGAAGGGCATGGTCACAAGGAGAATATTTGAGCCATATTGAGATCAAAGACAACCAACTGCTATATTTCTAAAGCATCAAAAGTAATACTCCTCAATTAATTTTCCATTATATTTTTAGGAAACGTTCCTGCAAAAAAGTACATACTTCACTTGGAAATATCCACAGTTTGTTTTAGGGCGTTGTTTTTACCGTTTGCTTGGACCTAATTCTCCTAATGTTTTTGCTTGTTACTCCGCCGTAATCGGTTTCCAGCCCAAATGAGAAAGCAGGAGGGAAATACCACGAGAGAAAACAGGAATTTAAAAAAAAATGGTTTTCTGTATACACCTAAGATAATTTTTCGCCGGTATGTTATAGCGTTTTCAACATCGTACATTTTTAAAAGTCCCTCTGATCAGACCATCCCCAGACCGAAAGGACTTTCGATCATACTTTCTTGCACTCAAACCAATTTCGTGATCCTGTAAATTTGGTCTGGAAACATACCGTGTGCGTTCGACTTGGGATTGACCAAAGGTTACTTCCGTATGGCACCTTAACTTTGGACAAGCTCTAAACCAGAGCATGGAAAATCTTATTGGTGAGAACTGTTTATACAATTTTTTAATAAAAAGAATTCGGCTTGAGCTTAGGCCCTCGGCTATTTGCTTGATGCCAACATCCCACACCTAGAACTATGAAGTATTGTCATATAGCTGTGCTAGACACTAGTGTGTCTTGAGTTTCTATTCGTCTTTTGCGATGAAAAGTGTTATGGTAGCGCGTTGTTTCCTAATCATTTGATAAAGCATTCAAGCACAAAACGGATCACATGAATGAAAGTATGAAATAGCTATTTTTGATGAAGAAAGCTAAGGGGTTTTTGTCTTTATACCAATTTCAAACAAAAGATAAAAAAGAAGAGAAAGGCAAAATTTTTTGACACTCTGAGCAAAAAAATTTTGATTACTTATAGTAGCCTCAAAGCAGTTTTCGGTTGTAACGAAAAATTTCTTACAATAAATTCTGTTTATGTACTGAGTGGATGAAATAGTGGTATGATTCTTTGTCATTGCTCTATTGCTTCATCAAAACTGTGCGTTTCAAAATTTATATTCAAGCTAATATACGTTCTGCTCTTTTGGTCACTTTTTTCCATAAAACTTTGATACTCGTTTTTTATTTTATGGCGCCAGTTCATTTTGGCTCTGTTGAAGTTCAAAAGATATTTCATCAATTAAATTTTGTACAAGTTTCCTTCAAAATTTCCTCACATTTGACTTTAGTTTCTTTTATAAAGTTGAATAGTCAGAATAATGTTTTCGCTGTCAATAAAAACAGCTTAGTAGTTCAAAAGGTCAGTTTAGTTGTTCAGAACCAATTGTAAAATTTTTTTTGTCATTTTAATTTTTTTGCACTTCCAATCTTTTTTAAAATAGTTTTGTCTTTTAGCCTTTTTACTGACAATAAATGTTTTTGCAAATGTTCGCAATAACTGAGCAACTTTGTTGGGGAAATTTTTCTAGCATTTTTTTATAATCTTTATTTAAAGTTGTCCTCTTTTGTTTCTCCAAATCTCGTTGATCGCATTTGCATTCATTACTGTTTATGCCTATAGCTGTTTTTTTTTATTTAAAAAAGCACTTTTTAGCGCTTATTTGAATTTAAAGAAAAAACACATTTTGTAAAGCACTTTGTTTGTATAAATATCCTTCAATTTCTCTATAATTTTATTAGAATCGGTTCTTAAAAATTGCTTTGCTATCGGGTTTAATGGAATACTACTAGAATTTTCTTTTGTATTCTTGCTCCATTCGCAGATAACTCGAATCCAGCTATAAATGTTCTCAATCAAACTGGTTTTCTTTAGCCCACCATACTATCAAACTTTGGAAAGTTTCCATTCTGTTACTGAGAACCATCATTGTTTTTTTGTATTTGAATCGGTAAATTTAGTTTACTTGAACCTAATTAATTTTAAAAAGTTATAACAGGCCTTGCTGAAAACTTATTTATTTAAAATATAGCAGATCTAGCTTATTTTCCTTCTTGAACTACTTGACGGTTTGTTTGAAATTTGATTTTTTTGTTTATTTTTTATGAGGTTTTTGCAATGGTCATTATATTCCCTTCTCTTTGGTATTTGAGTTTTTGTTTTGATTTATTCAACAGCCTGCCATATTTTTAATAGCTCAACAAAATAGCTTTTCTAAAACAGCAAATTTTTTTTGGTTAAATCTGTTTGGATACCATCTATAAGGACTATGCTTTATTTTCTTAAATCTTATTTTTCTGTATGTTTCAAATTTTTTACTGGCCACAATTTCTCATTCATTTGCTTCGATTGCGCAAAATAATTGGGAGAGGAGTTTTGTTTGTTTATTGGGAGAGGAGTTTTAATTTGTTTTTGATTTAATTTAGAAAATAATTGCATTCTTAGCTTGTTTTTCTTTGACCTCAACTTTTTCGTTTTTCAGTATATTTTTTCTTTGCGGTTTTGAAGTTTCCCAATCTTGTGGTGTTTTTGCTTTCGTACGAAATTCTTATCCAGTGTAGATGATATTTCCACTCTGGGTCTCAGGCCAGTTTCTACTTAAAGTAATTTTCTTTTGAGGCCTAATCAGATTTTTTCAACATTGTCATGAAGAATCCAATGCAATGAGACAACATTGAGCTAAACAAGACATAGTTGTCTATTTTGTGCCACCAACTGAAATCCCAATCAAAAGATTTGTGAAATTTTGGTAGAACTAAGCTAATGTACCAGTGTATTACTGAGCAAGTCACACCAACATTAGAATACAATGCAAAGTTTAGCCCAAAAAAATGAAAGAAAAATTTCAATAAAAGTTTCATTACTGAAGACAAACTGAACTACAAGAAAGCGTTTTTTAAGACAAACATATATAGGAGCTGCTCTTTTGTTGAAGTAAAATTGAGATTTTTTAAAAAAAGTTACAGTGAAGGAAAGTTAAAAGTTAAATAGCACTTTCCTCTTTGTAATTCAGATAAACAAAGATGCGTCCGAGAAACTATGAAAATTTTTGTCAAAAGCAAAAGGCAAGTTGTTGTTCTTGCTTTGTGCTTGTGTTTTTCCAATTGTTTTGGCTTTAAAATATTATTCCATGCAATTGATATTTGCGGTCACATCTTTTCATTATTTTTATTCCTATTTAACTTGGAATTAGCACCGTTAAAAGGGATATAAATAATTGCTATTAAACATTAAAATATTTTTGTACAAAAATATCAAAAATAGTGCTCAATAGCCAAATAAAAACCAAACAGCACGGAAAATTTTAAGAAAATCAATCTAAGTGAGCTTTTCGTAGGATTTTAACTAATTTCTTTTTTTTTCGTTTCTCAGTAATTTTTTTCTATGATGTTTCGCAGTTCTTCAATTTTACAAAAAATTGTATCCATTGTAGGTGGAATTTTACTCTAGGTTTCAGTCCAGTTTCTATTTAACGTATATTCTGTAGAGGCCTTAATCGGATTCTGCTTAAAATTGTCATGCACAATCACATGCAATGAGACAATATTGGTCTAAATAGGCCATAATTGGCAAATTTGTGTCAGTGGAAACGTAAATGAACCTATTTAGAAATTGTGACAATTTTTGTTTGATCTCAAATAATTTACCAGTGTATCACTGATTACGTCACACAAACCTAAAAAAAACTTGAAAGACATGGCGAAGTTTAGCATTAAAGGTACTCAAGGAATATTTCAACTGAAGTTTTAATGCCGAATGCCTACTAAACTACGCTAAAAAAATTTTTAAGACAAACATTTTGTCGAAAAAAACATTAAAACCAATTTTTTTACAGGTTTTTCACAAGTGAAGGAAAGTTTTGAGTTTAATAGCAGTCGCCTCTTTGTACTTCTAATAGCAACAGAAACGTCGGAAAAACTGTGAAATTTTTGTCAAATGAAAAGAGTTTTTCCAGCGTTGTGCTTTTGTTGTTCCAATTGTTTGGGCTTTGAAATGTTATTCCATGAAATTGATATTTGCTGTTGCAGTTTATCTCTTTTCATTCCAAATTATTTTGAAATTAGCCACCTCGAAAAATATTTTAAAAATTTTGCTTTTAACAATCAGTTTATAATTGTACAAAATTTTTGAAACTAGTGCTCAATAGCCAAAAATAAACCAAAAAGTAAGTGAAATTTTTGGAAAATTGATTTAACTGAGCTTTTCCGAGAATTTAATTTATGTGTTTTTCAGTAATTTTCGTCTTTGCTGTTTTGAAGGTTCCAATGTTGTAGTGTTTTTTTCTGTTATAGAGATTTTTATATACAGTGTAGGTAGATTTCTACTCTAGGTTTTAGGCCAGTTTTTACTTAATGTGATTTACTTTTGAGGACTTGATCGGACTCTGTTTAACATTGTCATGCAGAATCTCATGAAATGAGACAATATTGGGCTAAAAAAGGCCATATTGTGAAAATTATTGGTAGATCTGCAATAGTGTACCAGTGTATTTGTGACCAAGTCACAGAAACCTTAAAACAATAACTCAAATACAGTGAAAACTTAAGCTTTAAAGGCAATCAAAAAAATATTTTATTGGAAACATAAATACTGACGGCCAGAAAATATACTCAATTTTAGTTGCTGTCGGAAAATTAGTTTCATGATATGAGCTGAAATTTTTACTGCTATTACCTGTGTAAACAGAAAAATTGTTGATCAAAAAATGCGCATACCATTGTAGAGTACATAGTGTATTTTTAAAAACCAATTTTTGTCTTTCGAGAGAACTAAATTGGTTTGATCAAACCAGTCAGATTTATTAAATAATAGTATTCTGCGTCAGTAATGATGACTGTCTTAACTTTTGCTTTCTTTGTGTTAATCAATGTGAAAAATTGCGACGAGCCTAAACGGTGCTTTAAATTGAGAGAAGTTAGCGGGCTCAAAACATTAAAGTTCAATCAGTAGTCTAGTTCAGTTTAGTTTAGTCGAGTTTAACATATAGTTGGAATATCTAGTTTAGTACAGAAAAAGGCTAACTGATCTGCAGAATGATTTGGAGGATGAATTTTGAATTACCAAAAGGGAACTTTCATGACAATTATCTTCCCTAGTTGAGAAGTCCGAACACAAACGGCAAAAATTTGTAAGAAATCTTCGGTATCCTTGGTTTCAAACGTAAATAAGTTTCGGTATGTTCAGTTTGTTCGGTATTGTCGGCTTCGAACGTAAGTAAAATTCGGTATGGTCGTCTTTGGACGCAAGAGAGATTCGGCATGTTCAAATTTAGAGAATTTAGTATGTTCGGTATTTAAACGTAAGAGATCGTCGGTATGTTTTTTAGACGTAAAAAATTGTCGTTTTTTTCCATTGGAAAATTTGATTTTTCTGTATATAATGGATTCAAATGCTAATATACCAATTTTTAGCAGGAATGTCAAACGTTCTTCGTAGAAAAAATTCTTAAAGAATGTGAAAATTTAATTGAATTTCTTTTTTAGCTGAAATTGACGATGCCGAATCTGTCTTACGTTTAAAAATGACGATACCGAATCTATCTTTCGTTTAAAAACGACAATACCGAATATATCTTTCGTTTAAAACGACAACACTGAATCTTTCTAATGTTAAACACCGAAGAAAACGACGATACCGACGAAAAAAATCATAGGAAATTTTGTCATTTTCGGCAAGAATAAATCGCCGATACCGACTATTTCTTATGTTTAGAAACTGAAAATTTCTCAACTAGGGTAAGGAGATTAAATACTATTTTTTACAAAGCTCTGACAGAATTTTATCATCCCTTTTCCACGTTCTTTAAAAATTTCTTCACAACGAAAACCCAAATTCTGTAAATGGCCTAATTAATATATAATTACTGGTCTTGCAGTGAATTTCTGACGAACTAGACGCATAAATTGTCACGGAAATATAAAAGAAAATTGATCACACAAATTTTTCCCGCCAGTTATCTAGTTTCGGGGGCTAGTTTTTTGATGCATGTTTTTGGGGCTAGTGTGAAAACTATTGCCAATACTTTGTAACAATTTTCATCTTTCTGCATCAATGAAGTATCAAACAACTAACATATTGTCAGTAAAACTAAAATGAATCGGCGATTAACTAGTGATACTAATTGTTGATTAAGAAGACAATTAGCAGTTTGCAATTACCAATAGCACAGTCCACAAGAAAAATTAAGTCAATTTAGTGGTTGCTGATACAATTTGGGCAACAAGGTTGTTGAGTTATTACATGCTCAAAATGGTAAATTGTGAATACTGGTTACAAAATGTAAACATTTTAATAAGATATAAGTTACTTCTTTCCATGTTTTGTGTAACTCAATTGTATCGTTGAAAATGATTATCATAAAGTGAAAAGGGTGGCGAAATGTTGTTACCCGCTTCCGCAACACTTGAAATTTTCGTTTTCAGACATTGGCTACCTAGTAATTTCTCTAAATTAAAAGTATTCAATTAAAAATTTTGATAAAAATTAATTTAAATTTGCAAAAAGTGTCTTTATTTCCACATTTAGGTTTCCTAAAAGTTAGAACCTTAGTAAATAAACTTTCAATTTTCGAATCGGCATTGATTACCACAGCATCGATCAATCATACTAAAGAGTTTAGATCATGCGCTTTTGCGTAGACTTGAGTAGATTTTTTGCCAACTGAGTCCAAAACTGCGGCCGGCGAAGTATTTCGAAATGTTCTATATTCATAGCGTTTTCAACTATGATGTCGAACCGAGTATGGGAATGAAATTAATACTGTTGAGGCCTGTAATAACCGACAAAGGGTTGCACAAAGAAAAGAACACAGAACAGAACACTTTTCAGCGGCATTTTAAAGAGATATTTTGGGATCCAATTATGAAACTAAATAATTTATAGACTCAAATGGGTATTTAAAAACTTAGAAACTATTTTTTTCTATCACAACTATGTGGCGGAAATAATGACGGAAATAATTTTGCTTTAGAATTTAACGCTTAATATTACTGGAAACACGCCAAATTCGTGGCAGATAAGGAGAAAGCAGAAATGGAAAAAAATCTACATTTGAAACAAGATTAAAGAATCTCCGCCAATCTTCAAACAATTGATGAAAAATTCTATTACCACAATTTAAAGTTATTAAACTGGAAAGGAATACTGGGGGTTTCAAAATTCAGGTCTTTAAAAGTTTTTCTGCAATGATACCTATGTCTCTATCGGCCAAATTTGATTTAACAAAAAAGTCAGGCTAGCAAAAAGTCCCTAATGCCAATAAGTTTGTGTGGAAGTGTGTGAGTGGAACAAAATTCCAAATGAGCAAAACTAGGTGTAAAACTCGAACTGATAAAAATAGGCAATGATCTGTACTTGGTAATCCAGTGTGGATGTGGCTGCTCACCCTAAATTGTCGTCACCAAATCGCAAAAATATGTTTTGTTTTCTAAAGTTGATTATTTGAGATTTATAATTATGGATAAAACAACGTTCGGACTGAAGATTGCAAAGAATTCGAACAACTTTCTGTTTTGAAGTTTTGTCTAATTGGTAACGGGCATCGCTCGCAGAAGAACCAATAATTTATACTAGCTGCCCAACTGTCTACACAACATTTGTTTACATCTGTGACAGAAACATACATAAACAAAATGCTCTATCGAAAATGCTCTATCTGCCAAGAAATTCTGTCCTAATTCAGGCATATCGTACCCGGTCGAAATTGGAACAATTCATGTTGGCGGATTTGCAGGGCCTGAAATATCGAACAACGGGGAAATTTCCTAACAACCTGATAAGCAGGTCATTATTTTGAACTTTCAAGTAGCTACCTCGAGGAAATTTTTTATCTCTGATAAGAAGCACTTACAATGTGCTTCAGACAAAAGTAGGCCAAAACCAAACATTCAACTAAAAATTGGCTTTATTTCAAATTATCACAAACCAGTGCAGTCTACGTTAAAATGACCGGACTAAGAGCCTTCATGTTTTCATAATTGGCTTTTGCAAAAATATGCGAGTCTTTCTCACAATAATGGATTAAACTCTGCGATCAAAAATTTACATAATTCAAAGACTACTAAATTGTGTGACTTAAGACCACAACAATTTAACCGACAAGAAGTGCAAAAACGTGCGACAATGATTGAACAAAGCAGACAATACAAAATTGCGCGACCAGGCTCAAACAAAAAATCGTGTTAAATTTTTCTAAATCCAAGAGCAAATCTGACTTCCTTCTGCTTTGAAAAAAATCGTTAAAATTTTCTGCTAACCAGCTATTCGTTCGTTGTGACCGGAATAGAGACATGCAGTTATTATCAGAATAAACATTCAGGGTACAACACACGGCGAACGCAAAGGAAGCCGAAGTAAAAGTAAGCCGACAGAAAAGCAAGCCGAAAGTTATGTAATAGTTATGTAATCTATCAGAAATAATACATTGTTACCCGTTACAATCAATACTGCGCGTAGTATTATAGTGCATGATGTATTCCAATGCACCAAAGAAACAAAAATACTTCAATTTTTAGATATCTAGTGGGTACCGGCCTCAGCGGACCGCTGTCCATGGCCATGCCTCTCATCCGCTGTGGGATGTTATCCGGAAAACGCGGGCCGGTTATCGCCACCGGCCCGCCAGGGGCAACTTAAAATACGGGTTTCCCAAAATTTTTCGGCTTACTTGACCTCAATTTCAAAATTCGGCTTGCTTGCCTATCGGCTTGCTTGACCACCACCACAACACACAAGAACCCTACAGTACATTTTTATGAAAAAAAAACACGAACATTTAAATTGATCTGTAAGAAGGTTGAAAATTCTTGTTTATAGCTCCAAAGTACTAAAACAGTTTATCTCGAACTTAAGTTAAACTTTAATAATTTGCATAAGAAACTTTTAATATTTGCTTCGCCTATACTTTTTGGAGTCAGTGGTTAAAATCAATTATTGGAAGAAATTATTGGAAAAACCAATGGACGAAATCTTCATTTCCAAACAAACAAAAGTAAAGTTTCCAATAGTAAACTAACTATAATTTTACGTAGAAATTTAGTAGTAAACTAATTGCGTAGTAGCTGTCAATTCTCGTTATTCTATTAGGACAAAAGAATTGTGAGTTAAACTCTAGAACACGCGCCTTAAAACCAGTATTCTGATGTGTTTAATTTACAAGCAAACGCTAGTTTTTTCTAGTTTCTCTTAGGTTCCCAAAACAGACCAAGTTATAGAGCGCTCATTTGCAATTGAAAATGGTTCAATTGAAATTATTGAATTAATACTTTGCCTGTAAACGCACTGAACAATAGCATTTGAAAAAAAAATCGTGTCGTATAAGGTACGTATTTTTAATTGCTTTTATTTGGAGCTTTTACAGGCAAAATTTTCAATCAATTTTTTCAATTAACGCGCTTTCGATTTCAAATCAGCGCTCTATCCATTTCTCGGTTTTGGGAACCCAAGAGAAATTAGAAAAAACTCACGTTTGCGTGTAAATTAAACACATCAAAATACTGATTTTGACGCGCGTTTTCTAGAGTTAAGCTCGCGATTTTTTGTCCTAATAGAATAACGAAACTTGACTTGAAACAGAGGTCACCTACTATGCAATTAGTTTACTACTAAATTTCTACGTAAAATTATAGGTAGTTTTCTATTGAGAATTTTACTTCTGTTTGCTTGAAAAGGAAGTTTGCTTCCATTAATTTTTCTTCTAATCCGTTTTGCAGTTTCAGCTTATAACTTATTGGAAGCAAACAACGAACTATTGTAAGTTGACGATAAAACCATACAGAACTCAATAGAGATGTTTTCAAGAATTTGAAAAAAAATGCTTTTTTTCTAGTATTTCTAATTGAAAAAAAGTTGCACCAGGAAAACTCCTAGCATGATGCCTACGAAACAAGAAACATTGATGGAAACAATCATAAGCTCTCATTTAAACCGGTCAATAAAACTCGGATTTCTAAAGTTTTGAGGAAACGATTTATTAGAATAAGTATAGGGGTAAAAGGGGGAGAACATTCCAAAAAATGATCACTGATGTTATTTAATGTGATGTCTAGGATAGGTTGTCTCAAATTCAAAAAGTCATGTCAGCTTGAAGCAGATTTCGTTTGCTCCCAGTTTTGATGACACGACTACCCTTGGTGGGATTAATTTCAACCGGTCTGTGATCTGGTCGAAGTTACTCCTCCTGGCCCTGTTGACTGATTTGGGCCAGACTTCTCTGCACCGGAGAAGCACAATCCACATGAGATTCCTCTTATGATCGTCTTGAACGAGTCCTGGAACTGAGGGTACTTTGCAGCGTAGATGACTGGGTTAAGAACTGTGCCAGTGTGAATTATCCAGACTGGACATAGGGATCTGATTTTTATTCTATTTTTAGAATCTTAATCTTGACTACCTTTGCTCAGTACCATTCATCAGTACCATTGTTTAAATTTGACGCTTTAAAATCAAATTCCATCAATTTTTAAATTTGACCATTTAAAATTAAGAGACATAAAAAATAGGGGAATTTTCTTTAAAAAACTAACACCAATTCGCTTTCATTCATTATCCCCAAAATCACTTATAATGTCTTTAGTGGCATTTGTTTGATGTTTCTTTTCCAGTAACAAAATATTTGCAATTCCCCATTCTTGTAAACATTTTCTTTATCAAACTGAACAAAAAGGATTTGTTTGACAGATTTAATTTTAAGGACTATTTTAATTTTCCATGTTTTTGCTTGATTCATTGTTAATGTACAGATGCCTTAGCAAGGAGAGGAATCTGAAAACGATCATCAATATTATTTGTCAAACCTCAGTTTAGTTTTTAAAAAATAGTCTACCCGGGTTTATTGAACACGATACTCCCATCTTAGATAGATGCATGAATTGCATGCTATTCTAATCGACAGATAGAAGATCAGACGCAACAACATGTTTCACTTCGCGGCAATATATATTTTTGTACTTGTTACTTCTAACCTATACAATACACTATAGTACCAAAAAACTACGCACCGCACAATTTGCGCGCTTTAAGCGTTACTTTTTTTCAAAACGTTTGATTGTCGCGAAGACGTGAAGAAAGGCGTGAAATTTTTAAGTTTCAAACGCGATTTCATTCTCATTTTCTTCGCTTATATAGAAAAGAGAAAAGAAGGTTAAATTGTTTCGCTAATTCACTGTTTTCCATGCTGTTGCGGTTAGAAATGTCCACTTTTTATAGTAAAAAAACAAGAGTATCAGCTTAAAATCAAGATGTATAGTATCAAGACAGTATACAGTATACATACAAACTACAGCTAAAGTGTTACAAGCTCAGGGCGTCTCTGGCGAAGGGAATTGTTCGAGTTGTTCGGAAAAATGAAACCAGATTTCTTGTCAACATTTTAATTTTTCACAAGCAATCACTCATCTAGTGGGGTACAAAACATCAGAAGAGCGGATAATGTTTGTTAGGTAATCAAACAAACTAAAGGGCCTCGTTTGCTTGGAATCGTTGAAAAATTAAGAAAAAAATTGCATTTTCAGAACCTGATTTTTCAACAAGATGATGCTTCTGTGCATAAAGCAAAGATTGTCAACAAATTTTTCAAAGAAGTGAAGCGGGAGGTACTAGAATGGTGGGCAAATATTTCAGGTCTTTATGCAATTAAAAGTTTATGTGCAATTCTGAAGCGGGAATTACGAAAACCGAGAGAAATTTAGGAAAAATTGGAAGGAAAATGGTCAAAATCTTGACTCAGATGTCGTTATTAATTTGCATTAAAACTTAAACTGTCTATCATATATTAGTAAGACTAAGAGCTTAACTTCTTCTTATTAGAGAACTGATTTGAACTCAAAATGTTGCAGTATTTGATGTTTGTGCAGCTTTTGAAAAATCTTCTTGGTGTACGTAGTTTTTTTGGTACTACAGTGTATATCCTACTTGTATTTGTTCTAAGCCCATTTGGTGGGGGCGAGGCGGAGGAATACTATGATCAACTGAGTATGTTTTGTGTTGTTCAGTCAATTTTGGACAATCGATATATTTATCGCAGAGAGTAGTGAATGTATCATTAGGAAGCTCCTCAAGCAAAGAATATGTAATAAAAAATTTTTTCAAATTTTACCATTTTCAAGTAGTCTTCGGTGTTCAAAGATTTAGAGAAATTGTGGCTGATTTTCAGTATTTTTATTACATTTTTATGAAACATTTCTGCTGAGAACAAATTAGAATGCGCTCAATGACAGTCACAGTTTCATTTTCGTTACAATAAGATAGGCGGTTGAAATTTCAGGTTTGATACTTAGTCAAAATTTGACTTTGATGAAATACTCTTTTTTGCATAAAAACTAGCACCCAATAGTTTTTTAACTAAAGCAGCAAATAATCCTCAAGAGCAATGCTCAAAACGTGCTCGCATAAAATATTTCGAGGTCTAGTTGAACCACCTCCATCCAGTAAGACTAATTGCCCATTTGAGTTGATTAAAGGCAGTTTTGTTCAGTTTCTTCCCCATTTTCGATGTAATTTAATTTTTGTCAATAGGGAGGGTATTACTGATTTCATCTTACTTTCTACAGTCCAAAGTGTTGAATTTATGTTGGTTAGGTTTTTGTGTTAACGTCTGTTCAAATCTTTTCTACGTTTTGTCGTCAGTGCGAGATTAACTTTAAAAAGTGATTTAATCGAGCTAAAAAAGTAAACGGAGCGCAAAAGTGAGTAGTTTCAAAGCATAATATTTTCGAACTCCTTTTGAACTGCAGCGTTGAATTGGTGTTTGAAAAAATTCTCGTTTTGAATTTTGTGTTTGGGATTTTATTCAACTGAAACAATGTGATTTCTGCTCTGCTGCTTTTTGTCTTCATTTGCACGCAATTTCTACCTAAATTTTTATATGTTTTCTGTTTGAGCATATATGTCATTTTTCTTACCTAACATGTGGCCGATATCTATTTTTCAACTTTTTTTGTAAATCTTTAAACTTTTTCCTCTGATTGTTTTTATGATACAGTCTCATAATTGGCAAGTCGCCATAATTTTATTGAAGGTGGATTTGCCTAAGGGGACCTATTCATGTTTTCAGTTGGGGGCTTCTGCTTTTTGTGGCTTTGATTTTGCTTTTTGTTCATAAACATTTTGTGTTCCGGATGTAGCGGATGTTCCTCATTACTTATGTGTTCTCATTACAAGGAGGCCTAAAATAATCAACCAAAGAGTGTTAATTGCCATTTAAGTGTCTATATAGGTTTCAAACTCATTAATAACAGATCATATGGGCCCTATGATGTGTCAATTCAGGTGCTTAAACTCAAGTAGTGTTTTCAGTTTATACCTAATAACCAAAATGACTGGATCAAGTGGTTTTTGTTTTTTTTTAATTTTTTTACTTTGATATTTCTTGTTCTTACAAAACTGCAATTAATCGAGGTTCTCTGTAAATGCTGGATTTTTGTCGTCATTGTAAAAAACAACTTTCACTCTGAGAAACAGCAGCTCATATCAGCCTTTCATTGAAGTTGTTTGAAGTCATTAAGCGTTTTCAGTTTTATTAAGTTGATAACTTGACGGTTTTGTTGTTTCATATGCCTTTATATTTTTGCCATTTTTGCGCTGATTGGAATGAAAAGCAACGAATGCGAGGATGTGGTTATGTAGTTTCTTTCGTATGTTGTCATGCTAAAGATTTTTAAAAATTTCTTGAGTTTTGCAGTTGTCTATTTTGCCGGTGTAAAATTGGTTTTGCAATGTCGGTGTATGTTTCCTGCGAACTTATATCAAATATTTTATTAACATGTTTTGATTGTCTTTCGATAACTGTAACACCACTAGTTGTTAAGCAAAAAGCGTATGTAGCGTCTTTTGTTTTGTTGACAATCAAATTCTGCTGATATCTTAAAGGTCCTGGTGTTTTGTGGGTTGGATTGGATACAATTAGAATTCAGAATCCCATTTCTGTTGTTTGATAAAATCAAGTGCTGAATTGATAAAATTGATTTTTTTTCTTGAAAAATTGCATTTGCTTTATTTCATTCCTGCAACCAAATATTTTGCTCAATTCAAATTTTGTCCATGCTAGTGAACTGAAAAATGAAAACTATTCTGCTTTATACAGCAGTAGTATAGTAAGTTGCCTAGTGCTTGTAGGGGGGGGGGGGGGTCCGGACCCCCCCCCTACAAGAAATTTTATCTCTGAAAAAGTGAAATCTTGTAATTTTTTCAGAGTGTAAGGCAAATTACTATACTTTTCAGCTATTTCCATTTCATTTTGAAGGTTCATATAAATTGAAACTTGGGAATTGGGTTTTGGTGGTTTTCAATTCATGTTTTGTGCGCGATTGAGAAAAATTTTCAAAAATTTTTTCGAAAATGTTTCAAAGTTTTTCAAAATCCTAAAATTGTCTGAAATGGATTTTGCGCTATGAAAGAGCACTCAAAAGTGATTTTTTGTTGACTTGACTTTTTTCACCTATGCAGTATGGGGGTCAAAACATATAAAAATTTCGAATTTTTTGAAAAAAATTTTCAAAATTTTTAAAAGTCCTAAAATGGTCTGAAATGGATTTTGCGCTATGAAAGAGCACTCAAAAGTGATTTTTTGTTGACTTGACTTTTTTCACCTAAGTAGTATAGGGGTCGAAACATATAAAAATTTCGAATTTTTTGAAAAAAATTTTCAAAATTTTTTGGAGTCCTAAAATGGTCTGAAATGGATTTTGCGCTATGAAAGGGCACTCAAAAATGGTTTTTTGTTGACTTTTATTTTCTTTGAATTAGTCTACATAAAAATAGAAGTCAAAAACTTTCTAAAAAAAAACAATTTTTTTAAATTGATTTTTTTCTTATATGAAAAAGCAACGAACTTAAGTTCATTATTTCATTTTATCATTTGTAAATCAGCATGACAACAATTGCAACGGTAGATTTGAAAAATATTCATGAAATTTATGATCAAATAAAACTAGACTATCCGGAATACAGTGAGCGGTTTGTATATTTTTTGGCAACATGTCGTTAATTGGGCCCAGACATCAACCTTGAAATTGTTCTCAAGTTGAGACCATATGGTGGTCTTATAGGTATAGACAACTCTTCACTAGACAAATACCTTAAGTCATATAAATTCCTTCGATTACATGCAATACTTCATGACGCCTCGGGTTTTATTGCAGAGCACAGTCAGAAAGGTCCTGGTTATTCTTACGTTTTACCGTGTCCAATCACAAACGCCTACATTGGTCACATGACTGGATTAATTTTTTGCCTCTTCGTGAAAACATTTAAACGAAACCTATTTAGTTTGCTGGAATGTTAAAGCCAGAAGTTGTTGTCTTAGATTTTGAAGGTTTTCGTCATAAGTAATTGGGTTTTATAATTAAGGAGTTATCGATTTGCTCAAACAACTACACAGACACAATCTTGTTCCTTCCACCAGTTTCTTACAACTCACTATCCGCTAGTGAGAGAAAATCTCATCAGTGGGTTAGTAGGTTCTTACACGGTTTGTCGTGGAATAGTGGCAATTATCCTTACTGGTTTATATCTCAAATTTTTATTGCAATTAAACTTCGATTTCCTTCAGGAAAGTTTTATGCTAAAGGGAAAGAGAAAACTGAATCACTGCAAACACTTTTACAGAAAGAATTGATAGATTTGGATACCCTTTCATGCCCTAAAGTTGAGGAAATTAATACCCCAATTAAACATTTTACTTGTGTTCTACACTCTCTTTACTTGCCTGAGAAACAAAAAAAAGACATTGCGCTAAGAAAAAAGCACAGTTGTATTTCTATTGGCTAACATTCCCCGCCAATGAGCCGTCGAGTGGAGAAGGTAGCTCCTTCAGTTCTTCAAGTGAATTTATCTCCAAGTTTGACAGTATGCAGTTGCATAACAAATGATAATCAAATAAATCTATCTTTGGTCAGAGAAGATAAAGTAGAATCACGTGGGCAATCCATTCTGAGGAAACAACAGTTTATTTGCAACTTATCGGAGATTGAGACACTGAAGAAATATCTTTCACTGCTTGAATACTTTCAAATGTACCATGTCTTTACAAGAGAAAATGAAAAGACTGAAACTAACCCGTTTACCTATGCACAAGTCGCCAACCCCAGTTCAAGTGAGCCTGGACGACTAAAGTCTCCCTGATGAAATCAAGCAGGTAGTCAGCAAAGGAAACGTGGAGTCAATTGTCTACTACGCAAAGGATTGTGGCATGCAATCAAACTACAAAGTGACGTACAAGAAAGAAGACAAAGACTCTAGATATACTACATATGAATTTTTTATGGTTGAGAGAGTTACTAACAAAATAATGAGCTAACACAAAAAAACTGATGTTTTAATTCATTTTTGATCAAAACGCCTTTTAAAATGAGTGTTAAAGAAGATCAGATAGATTCCCCTGCTGGAATAGGTTTGAATGATTTAGTTTTCAATGAAGAAAATCAAGAGAGACGCTCATGGAAATTTTGTAATTCTAGACTACCACGATCAGAAGTAGTGTATTTTACTCAAATCGTAATAATACTGTTTCTTATTGGTGTGTCCTTGATCAAACTTGTGTTTTTCCATCTTGATTGTGAAGAGTCAACATTTTGGTTTTCGTTGCTTTCATGCACAGTTGGCTACGCGCTTCCTAATCCGAAGCTATGAACAAGATAATTTCAACAAGCGATAGATTATTCATGGCTGTTTGTGGACCATCATGCTGTGGTAAAACTGAGCTTATATTCCAAATGCTACTGAGAAACACTTTTTACCCAAAATATAAATCTATTTACTACTTCTATCAACATGAGCAACCAAAGTTCAGCTCTATAGAGCGTAACTTGAACATTTTTTTCACAAAGTTTTCTGGATTTGAGTTCATTTCACAGCTGGAAAACTGTCTGCTTGTTTTTGACGATTCTTGCGAGGAAATTTTCAATGACAAAGAGTTTTCTAAACTCGCAACTGCTGGACGTCATAGAAATATTAGCGTCATTTACGTTAAACATAACTTATTCCAACAGAGTAAATGGTCAAGAACAATTGATCTCAACACAACCCATATCATTTTGTTCAAATCACCTAAAGACATACAGCAGATCACCTATATTGGCAAACAGTTAAACAACACAAGTTTTTTAAAAGAAAGCTACGAGTTAGCAACAAAATTACCCTTTGGACACTTACTCATCGACTTGGATCCAAAAACTTCAGACTCCTTGCGTTATTGTTCAAATATTGTACAACCAGGTCCAACCATTTTTTATCTACCTTCCTCCAAAGCGGTCATCACTAATTTAACAGATGAGAGAGAAAGAGTTATGTATGCTAAAGCAAATGCTCGAGCTGTCTGATAGTAATTTCAGAAAGTTCCTCATAGAAGCACCAAATAGTTTTATAAATTTTCTGTGCGAGTGTTTGCTCAATGTAATCAATGGCAATGTTCCAGTCAACAAACAGTTACTAAAAAATCAAGAGGACTCATTTCAGCAGTTATTATCAAAGGAAACAGGTCTGAAGAGAAAGCGATTTATTTTGACCAAAAAATCATAACTTATCAAGGCAATAGCATTCTCGTGCTATCTTTACTTAAAAGTCAAATAATGCATACAGAAGAATTTGTTTTGATCCCCAAGAGGATGTTCATATCAAAAAAACCCACCAAGGAAGAAATTTTTGATAATCCAATATATCAACAAAAAGCCACTCAGTTATCACTACTACAAAGATCTAATGCAAATTTTGAGCAGAGCAGTGGAAAAAAAGATGCTGACACAAGCACTGATAGACGTATCACAAGAACAAGGAGAACCGGTGATGGAACAAGTGATCCAGATGATGTAAAATCAGAATTATTTGTGAGTGATGACAGTGAAATCGAGCTAAAAGTAATGGATGAAAATAAAACAAAAAGAGCTGCTATTATCCTGAAAAAAATTTTTGATTCCAATACTGTTTCTATTAGTGAAGAGAATAATGTTGTCCATATTGAAGATGAACCTCAAGGAGTGAAGGTGATAAATTTCTTGTACAATTTACAACAACCTACCAAAAAAATTGACGTGCAAAAGTATTCCAAAATATTGAGTGAACTTGATATAGCGGCTCACTTGGTTTACAATACACATGCAAAAAAAGTTCTCGATGAGTTTTACAGCGAAGAAGAGGAAGAACAACCGACTCGAAAACAAAAGAAACAGCAACAAAAACAACCAAGAGGAAGATCTGAGACAAAAGAAAAAAGTGCAAAACCAAAAGTCGATGAGAGCAAAAAGAAGACAGACGAAGACACGAGTAGAAAAGACTGGGCTTTCTATAGATGATGTGAAGAAACTTGATAACCTTTATTTAAAAGGACTTGCGTCATTTGGAAACGCAAAACGACTGCAAAATTTGAGTAAACTATCAATGAAAAAAGTAAAAATGTATCTGGAAACGAAACCATCCTTCACCAAATATCGTTCACGTCGCCTCAGATTTCCAAGGCTTAAAGTAATTGTTAACGACCTAAATGAGATCTGGTCCGTAGATCTAGCATTTGTTGATAAACTTGCAAAGTACAACAGTGATGTAAAATACCTTCTTGTTGCAGTTGACTGTCTGTCAAGATATCTCAGAGTTGAACCACTAAAAACAAAATATGCTACAGAAACTGCAGAGGCTTTCAAAAAGATGATCAAACATAAGCAACCTAAAAAAGTTTGGGTCGATGACGGTACAGAGTTCCTCGGTGCTTTTAAAGCCCTCTGCAATAAACGCGGAATTCATTTATACAGTACGTTCAGTGAGAAAAAGTCTGCTTTTTGCTGAAAGAAATATACGTTCCCTCAAAAATATAATATACAGATACTTAGAAGAAAAGTGGACCTATTCATATCTAGATAAACTGGATTCATTTGTTAAAACTATCAATTCTAGAGTTAATCGAACAATCAATCTTGCTCCAAACAAGGTCACGAAAAAAGACGTTCCGCGACTGGTATCGTTGATTGCGAATACAACATATTGTCAAAAACCAAAATTCTTTGTCGGTGATTTTGTACGAGTACTGAAAAAAGAAAAGACGTTTGGAAAGGGCTACAAACAGTCATTTACAGACGAGGTTTTTGAAATTTCGTCTATCCCAACATTGAACCCTCCAACGTATTCTCTTATCGATACCGATAAGGAAATTATTCAGGGAAAATTCTATCAAACCGAACTCCAATTATTGCGAGAGTCGCCTGTGCAAAATGGCAAGTAACCGTTTTGAAGACGAATTTACGTTACATGTAATCTCCTCCGCTTCGATGGAGATCTTCGATCAAAACACATTGGCTTCATTCAGGAATTTCTTCAATGATGAAATACAACTGTCGGGAGACTGGAGAGTAGCTTTGAGTGAAATTATTTTTCCAACAAAAATAGAGCACATCACAAAAATAGAGTCCTAATTTCTTACAGTTTAAGTGGTTTAGAAGATCACCAACGGAATAGCTCTGGAGCTAATGTCATATCACGTCCATACAACGGTGAGCGATTAGTTTTCATGCCAGGAACTTTTGATACTGTGCCACAGTTGCTAGCTACCATTAAAAGAACTGTTGGTTTACCAAATTTTTCTTTCAGAGAAATTAAAAGTTCCGGTAATTTTGAAATTGTCTTTGGAAAATACGAGGGAATTACGTTTCCAAGCGATGAAATTTCTAGCATTATTGGTTTCAAGGGCACTCCTGATGGACGAGGAACACACATTGGTTGTAAAATGGACACAATTGCAAATAAACTGATGAAAAAAGATGATACTAAGGCTTTTATGGGTGACTTTCCAGCTGATCTGTGCGCCGGGAAACATTTGATATTCATTTATACAAACATTATTGAGTATCAATACGTGGGCGATGCGAAAGCACCTTTATTACGAGTCATTGATTCAAAACAACGATTGAAAAACGGTAGCGTCTGCAAGCTTGAACCAACACACAGAATAGTTTTTTCGAATTTGGACTACAAAAAACTTCTTTCAAACACAATTCAGTCAATTTCTATAGAACTACGCACCGAAACAGGTCAATTAGTCCCTTTTTCAGGGACCGGAAAAGTCATTTTGACGTTACAGTTTAAAAAATTTGGTGAGTAAAAGCAATGGATTCATACTACACCAATCAAGCATCTGCATTGCCTTATTTTTCGGGGCACTATAGGCAAAGAGGTAGCGGCTTTGGAGCTTTAGCAAGTGGTATCGGAAGAATCGCTCTACCTATTGCCAGAAAATTTATTTTACCAGCAGCAAAACGAGTTGGAAAAGAACTTCTGTTACAGAGCGTACCAGAGTTAATGGACGTTGTCAGTAACATGAAATCTCCAAAACAAGCGCTGAAAAACACGATATCAAATACAGTCAAAAAGCAAACAGGAGGCTCATTGGCACTGCGAATGAGACAAAGACGAATGAATCGTAGACGATCTAAACGTTCAGGTTCAAAAGCGAGAAAAGGTAGCAAAAAAAAGAAAGGTAGTCATTTCAAAATACAAACAACCAAAGAGAAGTCGGTCGGATTTCTTTGCCAAAGTTAAAGATGATCGGTAATATGTTACCAACAGAGGCAACACATAGTTCCTTGGATTTATTCGAAAAACCAGCGCTTCTTGTAACTTTTGATGGGAGCTTTTGTCAAAAAGTAGGACCAGTTTACAGTCCTAACGGACCCATGCTTGAGTTTGAGGTTGCCGGAGACAGAAATAATTTTATTGATCTGCAAAAAATTTTCCTGGAAACCAAATGCAAGATAGTTCAGGCCTCTGAAGCTGATTTAAAATATGATGCTGGAGCTGCAGCAGATGTAACCAAAACAGACGCTCCTTACTATTGCAATAATGTTTTACATTCACTCTTTTCTGACTGTACAGTATCTGCCAACGGACTAAAAATTTCAAATGCAAATGGAAATTATGCTCACAAAAGTTTCATTGAAACCGAATTTTCTCACAACAAAGACGCAAAGGCTACTTGGCTGGCTTGCCAAGGTTATTTGTATGAGGAAAATCCTGGAGCGATAGCAACAGCTGAAGTTAACAGACGAAAAGCTTTGGTTAGACAATCTGCTGAATGTACTTTTTATGGAAAAGTGGCAGTAGATTTTTTTACATGTGATCGACATCTTTTGAGTGGAGTCACATTGCGAATTTCTTTTCGAAGATCTATAGATGATTTTGTTGTAATATCTGACGATGCTGGAAAATCATACAAAGTGAAAATTATAGAAGCTAGTTTGTATGTGAGAAAAATGACATTGAACGACGACGTCGTTTCTGCCATTGAAAAAACTTTACTAACAAGCCCAGCGTCCTATCCCTACTTGGAAACTATAACAAAAACATTTCTGGCTTCTACTGGTTTGCAAAGTTGGAAACAGGAAGATGTTTTTAGCAGGGAGCCTATTCGACGTCTTGCCATTTGTCTTAACACAAATGAAGCTTTCTTAGGAAGCAAACAACTCAATCCATTTCACTTTCGTAAATTTAATCTGGAGCAGATATGTATTTATCGAAATGGACTCCCCGTTGCAGACAGCCCCATAAATACAGCTGACGTAAAACGCTTGTACTTCAACACAATGTCAGATTTAGCCTATATTGACAATGGACATGGAATAAGTTTGTCTGAATACCCTAACCATTTTATTATGGTGTTTGATCTCACCAGCACTCAGCAGGCGTCGCATGATTTTATTCACCCTGAACTTACCAATTGTTCAATTTCAAGTGAACTTAAGTTTTCAGCCGCGTTGCCCAGTAATATTGAAATTTTCATAATTGGGGAAAAAGCAAGTACAATTTTTATCGACTCTGCACGAAGAGTTTCGAAAAATCATATTCTTACAAATTGATGGATGAAGATGAAATAAACAACCTCGTTCAAGGATGTAAACGTTTGAAGTACAGATTTCATGGTGTGTTTGCAGCTGACAATTTTCCGCTGCACTTATCTCAGAACAGTTTCATTATTGTGAATGTGTCAACTTCTCAATTAATTGGAACACATTGGATACTTATTTGTCGAAGGAACGGAGATTATATTTTTGCGGATCCTTTGGGACAAAATCTAACTTCATATAAACATTTGCACAAAAGACTTGTTTCCTCTGCTGGTAATATACAAACTGTATATGAATTGCTAAGAAACCAGCCAATTCAAAAACCAAACTCAATATTGTGTGGCTTATTTTGTATTTATATTGCTCATTATCTTTTTGGTGGAAAAGAAATTGTAAAAATGAGTGATGTTGAATTGATACGTTTTGCGCTTCATATGATGCTCTAACACTACTAACGAGATTTGATGAAATAAATTTTTTTTTCAAAACTTTATTTTTTCTTCAAAAACTAAGCATACACACAAAACATCATTGTCAATATCTAACTTTCCATAGCCACTCACAAAAATATCCATTTTTTGACAAAAAGCACCAGAATGAGGACCATACAAAATGTTTTCAAATCTCTTTAGAGTTTCAGTTGATATCCGGTCAGTTTGTAATTGCTGATTCAATGTTTTCTCAGCATTATCCAGAGATTTGTAACCAACTATTCCACTTGGGCGGTAATTTTTGCTCAAGGCACTGCTCAAATTTGGTAAGCGCTTCTGAATGCTGGCTGCTTCTCCTTTTGTCGGCGGCGCTGAACCATTGTAAACCACAGCTAGTTGGAGTTTTTCGAAAATCTCTCCAGTTGTCTCCACTGTGGCTCCGTTTAAAAAAAAGTTTTGAAGGTTGTGTACAAGCAAGGAACTGCATAAAGCTTATTTCGATTTAATATTTCCGTAGAAAGGTCAGACACATCAAACAACACATGATAATGGTTAGAGGGTAACAATTCACAATAGCCGTTTTCAAAATGCATGCAAACAGCGTAAATCCGGGCAAACAATGAAGATGGTTTTTCTTCTGAAACGAAAAACCTGAAGTTTTTTGAAATGGTTTAAAGTAAGCAGGTGAGCGCTCGTACATAGCTTCCACCATTTTCTTTACAATTTACTCTTGATCAGATAATTCGTGTTCGTCGTCTTTTTGCTTTAACTTTGGTCGTTTTGCCGGGGTTGGTTTAGTTGTTGAATCAATGTCATTTGAGTTTTGAGCAGCCGCTCGAATTTTTGCAGTTTTCTTTGACAACTTTTCAAACTCTTCCAAAGTCAGGGTTATTCTTTGTTGAAATTCATAGTCATGTTGAATTTTGAATAATTTTAGAATGAATAATTTTTTGAATAATTTTAGAAAGATATCAGTTACTGTTCTTTCATATGTTTTGAGCGTGACTCGAATCAAGCGTTTTTCATTCTTAGAAACGTCAAAATGAGCGTCTCCAAACTCGGCGTCTTTTTCAGCTGTAAATGGCATTCTGATTTTGTTGAAATTTGAAATTTGTTCAACTGTTCTTCTTCAAGAAATAGTGTATAATGTCTCCCCTGGTGAAAGTAAAACTCAACAATTTTTACATGGTGCTAAAAATAGAATGGTTCAACTGATAAGAGTTTTGTAAAGAGCGAATATTAAGGAGAAAAATTGTTTCATGGTACTGATTAGCGTTTTAGAACCACATGTGCTCTTTCACACACATTGTAAGTAGAGCAGTCCGCTTAAGGTCATAAAACAGGGTCAGACGGATTACATGTATGTTCATTTCACCATTCAGCGCTAATGTTTAATGAAAGACACTTGTAACCTTAGGTTTTGAACAGTAAACCATGGAGCAAAACTCTTATTTAATAGCTCTAACTAAAATAATTTCATGTGTTTACTTTATTATCAGTCATAAAACCCATGCCAAGACCACCACGACTAAGACAAATAAAATTTCTGTAGTTTTAAGCTTTTCCAGTTTACCTACTAAGTTAATCACATGAGTACAAACTTCCAACTCTTTAAGTTGTGAACCGAATTCTGGTAACCCACTCATTCACTTTTTTAATTGCGATTGAATAACAGCAAACCAACTGCTCCATTTATTTCTTGAATTCTTTGAACTGATTTTTTCAATTTCTGATTTTGCAAAAAATACAAAATTCACCAAAACTGAAATATCTAGAAATGTCTTATTATATTCTGTGTGAAAGCGAAGGCTCCTGGGAACGGACAATTGCGTATCAAACTTTTTACGAAAATTTTATTGTTCTCATACAACAGAAGAAATTCAATGAGAAGGATGTTTGGAATACCCAACAATATTGCATGATTCCAAAAATCTTTCTAAACTTTCTATCTCAACTTCCTGGTAAACCGTCATCAGATTCGATCGAAGGATCGTACATCACGTCAGGTGGTATTATTCCTCCCTCGAAACTGGAGGATCCTCTTGTGGCTTACGATATAGTTAATTTACCTGCTCCGGTCAAGAAAATTTTGTACAAATACGACTGTGATACAGTTCCATTCTTTGAGAACCAACTAGGTGTTACCCAAGCTTGCGATGATCTTGCTGACTTATGGGGACTACCTCGATCACCTGAGTCGCCCTCAGCACCAAAACCAGCAGTTACTCCAGCGATTGATCCGAGTCCAGCTGTATCCCCAGCAACCAGCCCATCTCTCTTTGAAAATATGAAAAATTGCATTAGCAGCTCTCAAGAAAATTTCAGTGGTCTCTGGAGCAACTTGTCAGGTACTAACTTTGAAACTCCAATAAAAACTCAACACAACCAAGAAAATCAGGATACAGCCAACACTATTGAAATTACACCGGTGAACACAGAGAACCCGGAGACCATCAATGCTCCAAAGAAAAGAAAATCATCGACCCGTGTGAGAGAGCTGTTTGAAAACTCAGACTAACAGAAAACTTTCTTAAAACTGGAACAATTTCAGTTAACACAGTTATCTCCTGCTCTTTGGCAAAAACATTAGAAAGTTATGTACAACACTGTATGCACTACTGGACTTTGTGGGTCAAAAAAATTGATTTTTATACAAAGTGAAAAGCAATAATTCCACATGTGAGCGGGTAATTGTTTTTAATATTGGAAGTATTTCATAAAGAATTTGTCAATATATTGAAACTAAAAGGTTCAGTAGTTTCCAAATCTAATGTGTGTTGTGTTAAAGTTTCCCAAAAACTGATTTACTTGATCTCAGATAAATTTAAATTTCTTGTTTTTGGTTTTATAACCACAGAGTTTTAACCAAATTTGGCTGAATGCAAGAAATCTTCAAAACAGAAAACTTAAACGTACAGGTTATGAAATAAAGTAGAATTGTTTATAACTAGAGTCAATCGGCTCACTGTGAGCTAGGTTCAAACAAACCATTTTAATATAAAAAATTTGAAGAAAGAAGAATGAACAACAATAAATTTTCATTATTTTGGAAAAAAAATATCAAAACCCACAGAAAATATGTAAGTTATTCCATTTTTGAAATACCAATTAATTCTCGCTTAAAGCCTTCTACTAAAACACTTTGATTTCAATCAAATGACTCACAACAGACCAACTAATATTATAATAATTTTTGGGGAAATTTTAGTATTTTCGAACATTTTTTTTCTGAAAAAAAGTCAATTTTTTGTATATTTATGGTAAAATCTCAAAAACTTGATTAACGATTTTGGAAATTTTCTCTGAGCGCTCATGACATTGTGTTGGAAGTCGATTGGAAGCAATTATTTGTTCCTAAGAAAAAATTTTTTCATAACAGATCATCAGCTGAAAATTGTTTTAACTTTTTTTCGTTGTATACAATTCATTGAAGACAAATCAACTTATTTGGAAACTTTGTTGACCATTTCGGTTCCCCCTAATAAGATACGGTTCATATTTTGTTCTTGATCACACCTTCTTTAATACTTGGGCAAATTTTGATAATCTTGTCAAGTAGCGCAGAGTTTTATTCAATATTTGGGATATAAAACATTATCAAATCTGGGAAATAAACAAATTGTTCATTGCAAAGTGGGCGTTGGAGAGGTCAGGCACAATTTCAATTGTATACTTGATCAATAGGAGTGTTCAAAATGTTTGGTAATTATACATAGGTTGAATATTCAATAAAACATGCAGAAATTCAACTTTGGTTAAATGCTTAGGGAAACTAAACTATAAAAATGCTCAAGTTTATCATGTTTTGCGCCAACCCATACTTATAACTGAACCAGATAAGATATATAAGAATCTGATTTCAATGTTTGATACCGAAATGCAATAAAACGAAATTCACTGGTACAATTTTGGGCTAATGTATTAGTAATTTCACTATTATTGACCTTTCAACGGAAGATAATGTTTGACATTTGATCTGTTTAGGCGTTACTGGGAGCAGCGTGTAAATTTGTATTTCTCTAACTTTCACTTTGCTCCGTTGACTGTCTCTAAACGTGTGTGCGAACACTTTCTCAAAATACTTATCAAATTCTTGCAAAATAAACCTCAAACTACGAGTCTTGAATACATTGGATCTTTGACAATTCCTATTGCTTCTGAAACAACCTTTCCCTAAACATTTTCTTTATCAAATTCAAACCAACTTTTATAAAACAATTTTCTATCATTATTTCAACTTTTATAAAGCAGTTTTTAGTTTAATTACCATTTCTTACAATCTTGATCAATTAGCTTTAAAAAACAACATAATCCCAAAATACAATCAATTCTGTCAGAATGCCTCTGCAATGCACAAACTGTCCGGCTCAGTTGTCTGATAGACGAGCACTGAACAAGCATTTGCTAAGGAAGCATGACATTCATCCAAACGTGCCCACGTTCAGCTGTTTCAGTTGTTCAGAACAAGTGAAAAGTTTGCCCTCCCTACGCAAACATTCACAGGTTTCTCATCACCAACCTATTCTGAAAGTGTGTTATGCATGTCGTATGGGCTTTCAGTCAAAGTTTGACTTTGCCCGTCACATAAACAACGAACACGGTCTTCCAGTCTACGAAATGGATCCAGTTGAATCGAGCCCCGCAACGCCAGTTGTCAGCTCAATCAAGGGGGGCATCAACTATTATGAACTTCATCCTACCAGTAACGATCTAGACATCATGGAATATTTGTTCAGAAAACGAAACGAGATTGAAGAAATCATCAGAAAACACACCAATCAGTACCCTCAAAAAATGCAACTGATGGTTGAGATGACCCTTCAAAAACCCGGAGAAGAAGAACCAGAAAAAATCAGCGTCTACTTCAACACGAATACAACAACGGTATACTACACAGGTATAACTGATACCGTTTTTGAGGAAATAGTGGACAACATAGTTTCGAAGCTGGTTTCTTTTTCAAGCTATGGAAGCGGATGGCAGCTGCAGACAATTGACAAAATCACGGTCAAACTGGTGCGTTATTTTCCAGTGAGGGGGAGCAGCATCATACCTTTTCTGGATAACCATCCATTGAGGAGAGACTCCAATCTCCTTAACATACACAACGCAAATGATGACAAGTGCTTTCTGTACTAATTCACTGCTGGGTATCATCTTGTCTACTTGAAAGAGAAGTTGGAACCGCCTAGACCCTGCTTCAGACCCAGGACAAATATTTTGACACATAGCAGCGAGAACCCTTCAGCAAAGCAACCGATTGGTGAATTTGATATGCCGATGAGCCTGTTGGACATTTCGAAGTTCGAGGATTTAAACGAAGTTCAGGTCAACGTTTTCAGGTAACCCCACTTCTTTGCAAAAGTTATCCAAAAATCCACACAAAAAAATTTCTTAAAAAAAGAACCAGCTAATGAAATTAATTGATGTAAAAAACATAAAAAACCGTGTTCACTAACTAAAGCTCTCCAAAAAAATGTTTTTAGGTATGAGTCAGTACAACTGCTGCCTTTGAGACTCTCAGCTGGAAAAAATTATCCGTTCCTTCTTGAATTACTTCTACTCAGCAATGGAGAAACTTACCATTACGTTTTGATAGTAAACTTACACAAACTCATCTCAAAAATTAGTGGAAAAGAATATCGTGAAAGAAGTTATCTGTGTCGAAACTGTTTCCACATTTGTTCTTCTATTGAATACTTCAACACACATCAGCAAAAATGTCTCGAACAAGATTCGCTACAAATAACTATGCCTAGTTTAACGAAAAACAAAGTGACATTCAAAAATTTTGCTGCGAGGTGGTTTTCACCCTTTGTGATTTACTTGGACCTTGAATCATTGATAGTTCCAATAGCAACAGTGAAAAATCATCCAAATGTCTCCAGTACTCGTGCTTTAGAGAAACATCTACCATGCAGTTATTGCTTAATGGTCATAGAGCGAGGAAACCCTGAACCCATACACTTTGACATCTATACAGGTCCTGACTGCATGGAGAGATTTTTGTCCAAGATCGAGAAGCTAGCAAAATTCTTTTATCATCAGAAGAGGAAGTATCCCATCTTCATTGGAAAACCACCTTCAAAAATATTTCAAACATGTTGTTGGATTTGCGATGTTCCCTTTGAAACTGATGATGAAAAAGTTCTGGATCATTGCCACTTTCGGGGACAATTTCTAGGTTATGCTCACAATGAGTGTAACTTGAAGCGCAGAACACTTGATTATACGCCAGTTATTGCTCATAATATGATGAACTATGATCTTCATCACATTGTTAAAACCCTGCACTCCGCAACAGCAAATGTAAAGATTGAAGTGATACCCACGAACGATGAAAAGTTCATTGCTTTGAACTATGGTGTATACATTGAGACTAGAAGGAGAAAACGAGATGAGGTTGCTATCTATGAGTACTTACGATTCATTGATAGTTTCAAATTCATGCCCCGCAGCCTGATTAAATTAGTACAGACTCTGCCACATGACAAATTCACAATCTTGGATAACTTTTATCATGGATATAGTCATGAACAACGTGAGCTGCTAAAACACAAAGGAAACTTTTCCTACTCTTATGTAGATAGTTTTGACAAACTAAACGACCTCGAACTTCCTGGTATACGACACTGGAAAAACAGCCTGAAGGATAACAGCATCGACATAACGTATGCGGAACTTGATCAGCTGAAAAAAGTTTTCAGAGAATTCAATTGTGAGAACCTAAAGCAATTTCTAGAGCTGTACCTCACTGGAGACGTTCTGCAACTGGCATGTTGGTTTGAGGAGTTGAGGTCTGTGTGCTATAAAACATACTCGCTTGACTGCGCGCAATTTTACACCGCCTCAAATCTCTCAGGCAGCGCATGTCTTAAAGTGTGCCAACCACAACTTGAGCTTTTGACTGACCGCGAGCTCCTTGATATGACTGAAAGAATGATCCGTGGAGGGGTGGCACCAGTATTCAGCTCAAGGCTAGAAAGGGCTAACAGTCCTTCACTGCCCAACTATGATCAGTCAAAAGAACTGGCATCGATCATTTATATCGATGCAAATAACCTTTATGGCGGGGTTATGTTCAACTATCCACTACCTGAGAAAGCGTTCGAGTTGGTGACCAAAATAACTCTTGAGGAAATTCTCCGAACCGACGATAATGGAGAGATTGGGTTTGTTGTTGAAGTGGACCTGGAATATCCGGATGCGATTCATGAGAAGCATTCGGATTTCCCAATCATTTGTGACAAACAACCAATTGACCCGTTGGAGCTCAGTGAGTACCAGACCCAAATGAAAAACGCACTGAAGGTTTCAGCAACAAAAAAAACAAATAAACTCAGACAAACATTTCATCCTAAGTCTCATTACGTTACCCATTTCAGAAACCTGAAATTCTTTGTTGAACAAGGAATTATTGTAACAAAGATTCATAAAGCTATCAAGTTCCAACAATCAAATTGGTTATCAAAATATGTTGAATTAAATACCCAAAGGCGACAAGAAGCAACATCAAAACTTGACCAAGATTTCTTCAAGCTAATGACGAATTCGACATTTGGTAACCTTTGTGAAAGTTTAAGGAATCGAGTTACTGTAACTTTTGTCCGCACAGAAGACGAACTTTTAAAAATTACATCTGAAGGTGTCATTAGCACTATAAAAGTTATTGACGCAAATCTGTCGCTCATTACCAAAAAGAAACAGAACATAATGTGGAACAATCCAACCATAGTGGGCGCATGTATTTTGGAACTGTCCAAACTTTTCATGATGGACTTCCATTATAATGTGATGAAAAAAGAAACTTCATGCCATCTTTTATACTCTGACACGGACAGTTTTATCTACAAAGTACAAACGGGTAACTTTTACGATGATCTATCAAAAAACCCAAACCTAATTGCACACTTTGATCTCTCTAATCTCCCAAAAAACCACCCCCTATATGATCAGTCTAATGAAAAAGTGGTGCTAAAGTTTAAAGATGAATTAGCTGGAGCACCAATTGAAGAGTTCTGCGCACTCAAACCAAAACTTTATTCTTTAATTGCTGGCGGTTTCGAAAAAATGTCTGCTAAAGGCACCAAGAAATTTGCCCAGTCAAAACTCCACCATGAGCTGTTCAAAAAAACCCTCGAAACCGGTGAACTTGTCGGACTCGAAAATGTAAAGATTGCTTCGACAAAACATCAACTAGAAACTGTATGTGTGAACAAAATTGCCTTGAGTGCGTACGACGATAAGAGAAACATAAAGGCTGACCGGAAAACAACGTTGCCTTTTGGACATTTCTCTTTTCGAGATGAGTACATTTCAATGAAGATATGTGATGAGCCCGATTGGGGAATCGAATCAGAAGAAGATATTAACGTCTTCAATTTACCCGAGGGTGGGGAAGCGTCTGGATGGGGAACCCCTGATCCCGGTTTCAATCAGCGCACTTATTCAAAAGAGGAACTTGAAGACGTTGTTGACTTAACTAACCTCTCTGAAATGAGCGATGAGTCTGACCATGAGACTCCCCATAACCCCTTTATTTTGACAGAAGCTGAAGAAAGCGAGAGAGCTGACACCAGTCCCTCTACCAGCGATGATTACACGCCTTTGTCAGTAATCAAATAGAGAAAAAAGAAAATCAAAAGAAGAGAGGAGAGCAAAAAAAATTTACCCAGCACTAGTCGACCACAAATAATTGAGGAGGAAGAAGTTCAAAGTAATACAGACTCCCCAGTTATTTCTACTAAACGCCAACGTATTGTTATTTATGATTCTGACTCAGATTGAATAATACTGCTGCTTTGTATAGTTTAATTAGTACATCTTTAAAAGAAAGGAAAGTTAAAAATATGCAAAGTAAAGTGTTAAGAAACTGTTTTCTTCAATTCAAAAGTTAAAAAAGGAAACGTACTTTAGAATCTCTGTCCCGTTTTCCTCCTGAAGAGGCTTCGTACCTTGTCACCCAAGCTCTTGTTCTTTAAATGGTGCTCTTCCAATTCAAGTTTATAATAAAAGACCTCCTTACAAAAGGGACAAGTTTGATCGGGAGCTTTTCCAGTTGCAAGAGAACGATAGTCGTATAAAGGGTTGGGCTGGAGGTATGACTTGTGTTTTAAATGGGCTTTCAGTTCTGGGAGGAAAAAAACAGATTTGCAACATAAAGTACAAAATTTTATGTATATATCAGGGTGATGATGGGAAAAATGGGCGTTTTTTTCTTGATTTTTGTCAAAATAAATGTCACAAATTTTGCAAATATGCATTTCATTGAAGCATTGAGCAAATTGTATAGATTGAGCTCGTAGCGCTTTAAGTAGAGACTTTAAAATTGAGATTGAATATTTATAACTTCCAATCTTCAAGTTTCAAACCCTCATTTCTTTACTGTAGGCAAATAGGAATAGTTCCAGACATTCCATAACAAAATATTCCATACCACACTGACTCAGACAAGTTAATTCGGTCCCCAAATAGCCCCCTTGAAGTCTTCCATTCACCGACACAATTTGTCTTTAATCGTAATTAGAACATTTTCCCTCACTACCGCAATATAATTTCAAAGCCCCTAAAAACATTCAGATTTGATTTTGTTTAACCATTAAATTAAATTTCCACAAATTTAATTCCCTTTGATTCCGTTCCTCGTAAATTCCACACCGTAAACAAATCTTTGACAAGTCCAAACATTTCCCCGCTCTCCAAACTAAATAAAATCCCAATTAAAAGTTTTACCCTCAATCGCGCACAAAACATGAATTCAAAACCACCAAAACCCAATTCCCAAGTTTCAATTTACATGAACCTTCAAAATGAAATGGAAATAGCTGAAAAGTATAGTAATTTGCCTTACACTCTGAAAAAATTACAAGATTTCACTTTTTCAGAGATAAAATTTCTTGTAGGGGGGGGGGGGGGGGGGTCCGGACCCCGCCCCCCCCTACAAGCACTAGGCAACTTACTATACTACTTACAGCAGTCCATATTTAAGTGTCAAGTAATATTGAAAATCCATTGCTCCACTATTTTATGCTGAAAGTATCCTAACTCTACTCTTTGTGCAGCCAATTAAGCCAAAAATCTGCATTGGTGAGCTCGGAACTTTATGTGCGAACAAGCCTCCTTGTTTACGATATTCTACTATGTCTATTCAACTCATATAAGCACTATTGGTAAGAAGCATTATGTTGCCTAAGATTAGTGCAAAAAGTAGCGTCTCAGAGTTTGAAGCGCAGGTTGAGAAATCTCGCCCTGTTGGGACATTATATGCTTCTGTTATTGTATGAAATTTTAGATACAATATGAAAGACCATTAATGGCATCTTGGGTACTATGGTAGAGTCAGACAAGAAAATCACGCCTTATGTGGAGTGAATCGGTCGAGTGTTTTATTCTCAAAATATATACCACGGCCTCCAAAAACTGTAAACACAGTAAACACAGCAAACAGCAAAAATATTTTTAACATTTTAACCGATTTTACGATTAGGAATTGCATTCAGTTATTTTTGTCTTGCACTTGAAATGTCAAAAATTTATAGCCAATAAATTTTAAGACAATGCGTGACCATTTAACAGTTTTGATATTCTCAAATAGAAGAACATTCTTTTATCAAAATTTTAACAAACTTTTATCAATATATGAAAAGCTGAATTGAATGTGCAGGTTAACAACCATTTCTTACAGTATTGGCGTTTTGTAAATTACGATGGGTATAATAGATCAGAGTGCAAATTTTTGCTCTTAACACAGCCGGTAGGTTAACGGAAAATAGTCGCAATTGGGATTGAAACAGTAGGAAAAATAAAGAGAAAAATTGACGATAGCATAACATTTTTTTTTTCAAAAAGTGTCATAAAGTGTAGTAGCATTACATTTGATAAATTTCGTAATTTGAGTCTCAAAGTTATAGACCAATAAACTGAATACGAATGCCAATTAGAAGTTCAATCTAGGAAGCTTTGAACACAACCCGGACTTCAGTCTCAGAGCATTTCAGCGCTGAACCAGCACATTTCAAGTATAAAAACTTAATTCAGTTCTGAAACATTGCATCTCCACAATATTTCAAGTTTCTTTATGTGCAGTTCTTCTTCATTATGATTATATCGAGGTCATGGAGTTATCCAAGGTTAAACTTATCCTGTACAGTCTGAAAATTACTCATATACCAAAATTAGGTCTGAGCAGAGTAATGTCATACTTTTGTAGCTTATAACTGGTTATTACTAGAGTAGTATACACCTTATTTTTATATAAGCTAGTTTTTAGGCAAGTAAAACCAAGCCAATTTGGCTTAGTGGTTACAACTTGCTACGCAAATTAATTGTTACAAGAACCCACGCGGAAGTTCGAATCGCATATAAGTCAAACCTTGTTGGCGGGAGTAAAGCTGTGCATATTATTTTTCATGCAGTAAATTTTACTCAAAAATCAAGACTAGCCCGTGTAAATTGGGACATGAACAGAGTACTGGACATCCTAAAAAACAGAATGGCTCCATACTGATTCAGCGTTGATTTACTCTGCCACCAACCTCCGGGAACGCACTAGATCTTTAAGCATCAAATTTTGGTGCCCGGTATTTATTCGTTTGTCCCGTTTCTTTATTCTGCTTTCTGACCTATAATATTTCAGAGCGAATTTGCTGAGAACTCTAAATTCTATACGCCTGAAACAATGGGTGGTGTGACTCAGAAGCCAAATGTGAAAATTGTTTTCTATATAAAACGAAAAACGCGATCCACAGAAAAAAACGTACGAAAATACAGCAAGACAGTCAATTCCTGACCCATAATTCACAGGAGTTTCTTTAACTAAACAGAACGAGATTTCTCACTCAAGTTAAACATAAACGTATGTCTTTGATTCTTTGAAGAGTAAAAAAAATATTCCCGAGCAGCTATCGGGTTGAGAACTATTAGCTTTTGTTTTAGAGTTCGGAAGTTTAATTCGGTTAAAAACTGCTACAATTTGATTTCAATTTGTAAAACTACCAATACTCATTCACATTGTAGTGCTCCCATTAAAAAGTATTCAATGCAATCAAGCCACATGTAATAATTTATTTAAACCAGGCTTCATTTTGTTGATTTTACAGCTTCTATATTAGAAAAGCGGCAAGACTGCGTTTTCAATTCAAGTGAAATAGATTTAAATAAATATAGTACCTTAAACGATAACTGTGTAATTTGCTGGTTTATTTTAGTTTTTTGAACTGTTTGTCTAGAAAACTGTTTTCATCCTTTCAGTGGGAAGAACATTTTCTACGTCTGTTAAGTCTTGTGCTAATTATTAAAAACTTAGGAGCAACTTTAGCGGGAAAGTTTAAAAAGCCAGGAATAATGTTAAAAAGCCAGGTTAATAAATGTTAAGCAGCCCCTTTACATTTATTTCAGTGCCGAACTTTTCACGGATTTTACTCAACTCTGGTCGTCATAGATTCAAGAAAAAGCAAAACTGCAACAAATTTGGATGACGTAAAACAGGCTACTAATTGCCACCCAATTCATTTTTTGGGCCGGTTAGCTGTATGATTGACTAAAACGAGCAAAACACTGCCGATGTGACTAGACAAAGTGCAATGTATGCCAAAAACAATGAGGTATAAGAGATTATTTGCTGTCAATTGTAATAGCCTAAACGCTATGATATGTCAGCGACTAGGGGTAAAAAAATTCAGATTTTTGTTTTCACTGCAGTTACCAAATTCACAATATTAAAAATAACTTCGCTGTATTCAACACCAGCCTTAAGTTATTCTGCAACATTTTATGGTCAAGACAACTGCCCAAGACTCAAAAGAGACATTTGAGTAGAGCAAATAGTAAAGTTGAGACGTTATAAGGATCTGATTGCGCGGATGCGTTATTCAGACCCTATTCGGACACCCGAATGCGTGTTTGTGTGGGTCAGAAATTCATTCATCTCGGAAAGCAGAAATGAGGAGTATCTTCTAAAACAAATTCTAAATCGAACCTTTACCCATCAAAGAACTATGACTACAAAATGGCTCGTTAAATAAACTGTTTATGGTTGATTTTTGGTCTGATTTTTGAATAATGGACTCAAAAAAGCTATGAAAAGCTAAGGATTTTTAGATCTATTCTGTTTCGCCCCCCCCCCCCCGCAGTGTTTTTTATGACCCCCCAGTCACAAATTATATGTTGTTATATAGCACAAACTACTATGTAAGAAAATAGCACGTGCACCTAGGGGTCATAAAAAATTTATGCTCACTAAGCTGGGGAGGGGGGGGGGACAGAATAGATTCCATTTTTTTGCAGTTAATAGTAGTAAAAGCCGGATAGCCTTATCAAAAAGTACATAAAAGGCTGCATTATTAGGAAACAGATCCCTGTGACGTAGTACAGCTCGTGTGGAGCTGTGTCGTGGAAATCGAAAGTGACCAATAGGAACCAGGGGAAATTGGCCACTAGGAAGGAAATGAACATGATGATTAGAGTCTTCAACAGCTGAATGTCACGCTGGGTGAAGGTCTCTTTGTCATCGCCCTTCTAAACAAAACAAAACGAGGATATTGGTAACTTCAAGCTGGACTATATTTCAACTGTTCGCACCATGAGAGCATCTCCCTGTCGACGTGTCAGCTCTACAAATGGCTAGAATGTAAGAATTGTGGTGATTGGTTGTAAGAATTGCGAGTTTTAGCTTTGAATGTTGCGAAAGCGGTGAAAACAAAAATTTTAACATTTTCACCACTTAAAACTGCAAATCTTTGTAAGCTCTGCGGTTTTAGCTGTAACATTTTTTTATCAACGCTAAAAACCTCAAGGAAGTGCTATCGAAGAATTATTGCCTTTCTGGAAAACCTCAAACCGGGCATCACGTTATTATTGGGTATTTGGTTTCCAGAGACAACCTTACACACACGCGCGCACGCAAGCACGCACACACACACGCACAAACACACACACAAACACACGCATAAAAACACACGCACACACACCCTCACGCACACCACAACACACACCCACAGACACACACATATTTATATATATATATATATATATATATATATATATATATATATATATATACGCGCTCACGATACAAATTATATGCTGTTATATAATATATATATATATATATATATATATATATATATGTATATATATATATATATATATATATATATATATATACGCGCTCACGCATACACACACGCACACAAACACATTCGCACACATACACGCAAACAGTAGTTAGTCCCATCAACTTACAACCCAAGCGAAAGGACAAAAAGTGGAGGCAGGCAAGTGCACATCAAAATGCTGGCAAGTGCTGGTTCGAATTTGACTTTTGAAACGACAGTTAGCATTACAACTTTTTGGACCAACTTTTGCAATGGCTGCTCTCTTACCAATGTCACTGAAAGCTTTACAAAGCCCAGTTCGCACCAGTTGCTTGAAATCATTCCGAATGTTACATTTCTGTAGGTAACTTTTGTCAACTACATTATCTCCCATATAGATAATGCAGTACTATTTTTAGTGTCCCATTACCTGGTACTCAATTAGTTCTGAAAGGTAAACAAACAGCTGGCTGTTTAACAAAATTTGCTTTCAATATTCATTTTTTTAATATATATATATATATATATATATATATATATATATATATATATATATATATATAGTTGTTAAAGCGGAGTATTGGAGATAAACAAACGCGTTCAGGAGCCTATTAGAAATTTAGACATATATGTAGACACGACACACACACACAACACACACGCACACACACACACACACACACACACACACACACACACAGAGAGAGAGAGAGAGAGAGAGATAGAGAGAGAGAAACAAATAACTTAATAATGAAGGCAGCGTACAAAGGACACACTAAACACAACCACATACACACAACACACAAGCACAAAACTCCATAAAACATACACAACACAAAGTTCCACATACGCAAAACAGTTACGCAAAAATTGCACACAAGCAGACTACGAAAGACGCCGAACAAAATGACAAATCACATACAAGTAACACTCATAACATACACAAGCTCATCTGAAACGCAAGCAAACCACATGTTGGAAACGTTCAACGTCATCGCAACACAAAACAATTGACAAACTGGACTTAGCGATCCCTCAATACACAGAGACGGTTTGCACTGCTCATACACACATACCAAATACACAAACACACGAACTTTTCAAAACTGACTGAGTTTAAAAAGGTGTTAATTTTTAAACAAACATCTCATGTACTTTCATCGATGATACTATTTTTTAATTCTAAGTTTTGGTCCGACTTAAAAAGCCATTGGTGAATAGTTTCACAAAAGGCATAAGATTGTGTGATTTTTTTTACCCTTATTTTTTTTCCAAACATGTAAATTAATAATATAACCGAAAATTAAAGTTTACATGCCTTCAGAATAATCACCAATATTTATTGAAATAATCAAAGTTATACATCAAACTTCTGGTTATTAATTGATGTTACCCATTAAGCTGTTCGTTCTACTATATAAAAAATAAGACACGAATGATCTTAACTGTCTATCTATTGGAAAATTTTCATGCTGACGTTGCAAAAACTCTGGTATATTTCTTTTGAAAAGAATTGTGTTCTCCGTCGCTCTTACGTTAGATGGTAACTTATTCTATTTTCGTGTGCTCTTCAAAATCAAAGATCTTTTACACTGCTTAGTATAATTTTGCGTCCTTATTATCAGCTGTTTTGTCCGTTTATTCTGTTTTAACTGTAGGTGGTTTGCATATTTTTTAAATGTTTCTGATACTATCCTCTGATTCAAGTCTGCGTGGAGTTTCAATATACTAAACTTTGAAATAATTTATTCAGCTGGTAGGACATGCAATTTGAAAAGGATATCACGACAATGATCAAATTTACGACGCATATAACACACTTTTATGCCTCAAATAATCTGTCGATTTATACGCTGTATACTTTCTGCTGACAATATTTGTAAATAAATTTCACTTAATGACAAATGAGACAGGACTGAAGATTTGAAAACTTGCAACCTTACTTCCAAAGGTATATGGTTTCTTACTAGATATAGTGAGCGAATGGCGGCCGCCATTTTTTTCAAAACTACATTTAGATGTGCTTCAAAAGTCAATTTTAAGTCAAGGTGTATTCCTAGATAACGACAACTCTCAGCAGATTTTTATTAAATTTCCGTTGAAAGTGACTTTTGGTTCTAATTCGTCCCTGGTAGAAAAATGAAGTAGTTCTGTTTTATCAGCATTCAAAGTGAGTTGATTTTCCTTCAAGCAACTGTCCGTCTTCAGTAAAATATTTTCAATTTTTGTTGCGATTTTTTCTACTGGTTCATATCGACATAAAATACAATTATCGTCTGCAAATTGAACAAACTCAAATTCACCTTTGATTTTTTCTGAAAAATCGTTAACTAATAAAAAAAATTAGGGGTCCTAATACTGTGCCTTGCGGTACTCCGTGATTAACGAAAATGTGTTCTGAGACCTCGGTGCCTAATTTGACGCATTGTGATTTTTCTTCGAGAACAGATCTCAATAAATTAACTGCAGGCTCAGAGAATTTGAAGCACTCTGCTTTTTTAGGAAATAGTTTGTGCGAATTTGAATTGAATGCTTTTGCAAGGTCCAAGAAAATTGTTGTAGTGTTTTGCCCATTTTCATGGTTTTCTATTACTGTCTCAGTGAAAAACAATACTGCATCTGTTGAAGGTTTTTTGTTTTTGAATCCAAATTGCTCTTTATTCAATAGATTGTTTTTATTAATGTGGTCCATCATTTGGAAAAGGAGAAGCTTCTCAAAAAACTAAGCACAAGTTTTTGTGACCAAAATTGTTCGATAGTTGCACACTTGTCTTGTTGATCCTTTTTTGTGAATTGGTGTGACATATGCATGTTTTAGAACAGTTGAAAAGACACCGTTTTGAATACATTAATTGAAAATAAATTGCAGATGAGTACCATTTGCGTACTTCGCCGCCTTTAAAGCCTGGACAAATCCTGGACCCGTTGATATACTGTTTTCTAAACTATCAAGGGTTTTGTAGATTTCTTTTAAAGTCAATACTCTAAAATTGAGTTTTTCAGAACAGTGGTCCAACTTATGGATATTTAGAGGAACGAAATCACCAGAATATTTGCGCATTTCCGCAAAAACTTATTATATTCATTGCAGATTGTTTTTTTGTCAACGGTCTTGGCTCCGTCAAGTTCAATTTCAGACACAATAATATCTTGTTTGTGGTTTCCTAAACTTTTATTGATGAAATTCCATTTCTGCCTCGATGGTTCTCATTGCTTAAAAAGCTAACAGAATATTTGTGATATGCATCTCGTAGTTTTCGGTTCACTAGGTTGCGGCATTTTTTGAACTCGTCGAAAACATCATAGTTTTCAGAGAAATTTTATTGATTGTAGAAATGATGTTTTTCTGCTATTAATTTTTTGAGTTCCTTGGATATTCATGGTTTGTCACTTTTTTGTTTTGTTTTATTGAAGAATCACAGATCTGTATAGGTGTACGTTGATCAAGTATACTTTGAAAAATTTCATTAAATTTTGTAAACAATTCAACACAATTTTCTTCATGATACATAAGTCGCCAGTCCGCGAAAGTCAAGTCCCTGTTGAATTTCTCCATCGAGAAAAATTTCATGTTCCTTCTAAAAAAAATTGTATCGTCGTTTCTCCCTATAATTTCTCAATTACTCTGATAAAATTTGATATTGTGGTCAACCCCAATGGGCGGCAAACAAAATTTCCATTCTACAATTTGATTTTTTGTCATGAGGCAGGGGATCGATAAGGGATTGACTAGTTTTGCTGATGCAAGTGGGAATGTCCACATTTGTTGGGTTAGGTGCAGACCAGATGTAAAGTTATCAAGTATTTCTTTCTCTTTTTTTATTGAATTGATCAATGTTGTAGTCGCCAAATAGAAGAAGATTTTCTGTTAAGGAATATGCATTAGATACTTCAGCACTCAACTCGTTCAAGAAAAAATGGGAAAGATTTTTATTTCGGATTGTACGAAATGTTCACCAAACAATTTTCTTTCAAAGGTTCATTAATTTCGAGCCACATTGATTCAAAAAAATTTGCATTAGCTATCTCAAATTCTTTCTTACGTTTAATATTGAAGTGTCTGGGGATTCAAACTCCAACACCCCCACGTCGCTGGACTCCCGTTTGTTTTGATCGAGCTTTTTGCAAGAAAAGATGTTCATTACTAATAGTGAAATTAGTGTCCTGTTGCTCGGAAATCCATGTTTTGGTTACTATAAGTATAGTGTGCGAATCTAGTTGTTCATGCAAATTCGAAAGGCCTTCATACTTATTTTGTATGCTACGCGCATTTATGAAAAAAAATTTCTAAACACTTTGGGATGGATCTAGCATTTTATCAAACGTCAACAAATTCGATGTATTAAAGGGTCCAGGATTTTTTTCAACATCTCCACAAAGGAGTAATGTTTTTTTCAAAACCAAATTACAAAGAAAACGAACAGTTTTGAGGCGAAATTTTTTTTCAATCCAGCTGACCATCAATATGTACACAATGTTGTATAACGAATGTTTTGCTTGAGGTAAACTGCTCCTACTGACTATGAAGTGATTTTTGTGCAAATTTGTCAGAAAAAAAAGTACTACTAATATTAAAAAACAAATTTTCAAATCTTTCACATTATTCAACTCAAGCAATATTGCAATAATTTGGAATTTTTTGAGGTTGGATCACATTCTCTGCTGCAGGTAGAATGTTCTAAACATTATAGTGACGAATATTATTCAAAAGGTTTTTGATTCCATTTATTTTTGGGTGAAACCCGTCATAAGAAAAATCATTATCTGTCAGAGCATTGTCAAGACATTCAACTTTTGACCACGGATACAGACCATCAAGTTTCAGACATATCATTTCAAGTTGTTCATTAAACTTTGTAATTGCCTCATTTTTACTATTTCGACTATAACAGCCGTCCTTGAGAGGTGAAATTTTGCACACAGCTACACGGTGTGGTTTCAACTTTTTCATGCACTTATCAACTGTATCTTTCATTTGCATTGCAGCATCTTGCCCAGATAAACCTTTATCAATTGTATTATGTCCAGCATGTAGTACTAAAGTTTCCGTCTATCCCCAGTAAAAATATGTTTCAACAACATTTCCAATATCTTTAATTCTTGCTGAAGAATATGAATGTATTGCCGTTTGCTGCAAGATGACTTGTTGATTGATTTTGCGGTATGTGCTCTCTGATATTAAAAGCTGCTTTGTAAAACGCGGTATCACTTTCGGGTAATATTTTTTATCTGGCGTTTCAATATTTTTTAGTAAACGCGAATTATCCTGCTTTTCTAGCAAATTATCAATGACTTTGGATGTTTGTTCTTTAAAGTATTCAACATCTTTCTCGAGACGATTTATTGTTCCTTTCTGGAATGTTACTGTCTGTTTCTGTAATTCATACTGTGCCAAATTGTTTTCTAGAGATTTTATGATTCTATCCTTCTCATTTAATTTTTCACTGGTTTCCACAAGTTTCGCAATTAATTCCTCTTTGTTACATTTTTCAAGGATTTTTTAAGAAAATATGATGATCTTGTATTGCTTTTAGTTGAATAATAAACAAAATTACAGCATCATGTTTTTAAAAAAGTTGGGGAAAAATTGTACCTGAAATAGAATTGGAGATTATGTAATGTAAATGGTTTGGTCTCACCCGGTGACGAGATGGAATACAGCCCAATTTATGTGTATAGAATAACTAAATTCAGATAAATTGGCATTCAAAAAAATTGCGATTAAGGGATTAAAAAAAAACAAAACTGTCTCGGGAGATCGTAACGGTGACACCAGTAGTTGGATAGAGACAGCACCCATACACTGATAACTAGAATACCCATTAGTAATATACCGTAGCTTGAAAAAAAATGAATGAAAAGAAGTTCTTCACTCCACATCTTTAATGTTGAGTACGGCTTGTCGTTCAGTATTTTTTAGTGTTCAGAAGGGAGTAGACAAAATTTATCAATTCAGTATCAAAGTTTACACGCAGCTGACTTCTGACTTTTCTGACTTTTTATTGACTGTTGTCTACCTCATTGTTTCCCCAAATTCCTTTTAGTCAAAAACTCGATAATTCAGAACAGACATATATCTATCTGCATTGTCTTGACCAATTTAAAGCCTTATTTTTTGTCTTTTGGAGTTCCCAAGATTCGAATCTCTTCTGTTTGGTACTTTTTTCGAGCATACCTTTCATGCATGCAGATATACTATTTCGTTGAAAATTATACTAACGTTCAATTATATTGGTGCTTTGAGCATTTGATCTTAACGGATATGTGTTAAATTCTTAGCATATAATACGAGCAAACTAGTAACAGGCTACATTTTATTTTTTGCCCTCATCTTTGATACAAATAGATATATTTTGTTTTCTCCGACATCTAAAAACAAGAGTGCATTAACCTATCCCTAAACTGGGCGAATTAAAATACTTACTTACCTAAGTAAATTACAATTAGCAACAAAAGTGACGTTTTTGGGTGGCTGGTGGGAGACAGATTAGTAATCGAGGACGCGGAAATAAACAAAAAATGTGATATTTACATTTATGCGGGAGACAGTCAGTTAATCCATTAGCTCATGTCCTTTTGCAAGTTTACAATTGTCTTTCAATTTAAAAAATCAAATTTTCAAAATCATGTCAAATGGCGACAGTTTAATGAATTCTTATTACATGCAAAATTCAGTCCATTTATTGTTGACTTAGTTTGCATTTCCGTCTCTTTTCAATCGAATGATATATCAATATATACGAAACAAGGCGGCTCGTTAATGTGCGTTCGCACATGATGTTCCAAACCGAGCTCATCTACATTTTTGACTAAAATGTCAACCAAATCAAGAGATAACAAAAATAGATGTTTGAGTTTAAAACAATCGTTACACATTCTATCTACTAATTGAATTACTAATGCCATGCTTCATTACAGCACCAACGTGACCTGACATTGAAGAGACTAGAAAAAAAATAGCACCAACAAAATTTTGGCGGCAAAAAATGAATATCTAAATTTAAAAGCACCTGGTAACAACGTCAAAATGCAGTCAGATAAAACCTTAACTACACAAGTTTACCTTTTACTAACTATACAGCAGATGAAAAGTTTTCTTAACGAGACTAGGTAACAAGCCGACAAAAAGAACGAACAGTGAGGCGAAACTTAAAAATTAATCAACATTTTTTGCACCAAGAAAATTCAAAAATCTTAAACATTGGTTTTTAATAAAAAAAATCCTTGATAAATTAATAAAAAGTCATTACAAAACCAAAAGCACCCGTCTGTGGTCAGACTATGCCATAGAAACAAACTAAAGAGAAACTCAAAAAATTACAAACGATTTGCGAAAACACAAACCTTTGCTACCATTAAAATCAATAGCTATCATCTGAATATGTATTTTTAATTCAGTTGTTATTTCTGCTATTTCAGTTGAAGGATTTATACTGAAAGATTAAATAAGTTTACTTGGGCCACATTTAAAAACCATTGGGATCTGTTATTACGCGATTGTTCTGAAGGAAGAGAAAAAGAAACGCAAAAAATGGCCATTCAATAAACGTTCAGAAAAACGAAACAACAGTGGCACATAATATCAATATATATGTTATTTCTTGAAATACACGAAATTCGATGGGACATCTGATTGATGAATAGAAGTTAAATTTGACGAAAGGAACCTATTCGCTATATACTGAATGTTTCGAGCAACATCATTCATTCAGTCCTCAATTACAAGCCTATGAGATCTGTGAGCAATTTACGGCTACCTAAAGAACAAAAACAGCGAATTCAGGAAAAAAAATTGAGCGACAAAAGGGTCGAAGGCATTAAAAAATTGAACTTTTCACTAAACACTCTTCAATTTTAAATTAATTTTTCAGGAGCAATGGGAAAACCTTTTTTATCAATATAATTTCAAAAAATCAACAAATATAAACAAATACATTAGACGCACGAAAATTGCGGGAAAACACGTATTATCAACGCCATTAAATTCATTAGCCTTCAACGGAAGCCAGTATATACAATGAATGATGCCTCGAGGGGACAATAAGTTTTTTTGCCAATCGTATTTCATCAATAAGACCTTACAACAAGTTAATGACTATGAAAACAACAACAGAGAGAGGCAAAAACCACAAATTCAGTAGAAAAGTGCCTGAAGAAAATGTCGAAGCAACTCAAATCAAAGCTCTTCCCTGAAAACTTTATTTATGATCCGTTGAACTTCTTCCCTAAACCAATAGGGACTCTCAGCAGTAAGATGATGTGATAAGATTTCAAAAGGATCGAAAAACAAAATAAAGTACCCAAAAAAAATATGAAATCTCGTGGCATTGATGTTTTAAAACTAATAGGTAGAAGATAAAACCGCTAACCAGATTAATTTTGGCTATAGTAGAACGGAAATGGATTCTGTTAGAACCAACAATGACCAAGAGTATTCACGAAAAAAAATTAGGAATGGTTGAATTTCAAAAAAGTTTCGAAAAAATATTTTTAAACCCTTAACAGCCAGTAAACTCAATCTTTCATCGGAGCTCAATGACGATGCTCAGATATAACCCATAGGGAGGAAAATGATGTCTGTCATGCATAGATAGTTAAAAAGACATCACAATAAGTCTTATGACAGAAAACAATAACAAAAACAGCAAAAACTAAAATTCAGTAGAAAAATGCGAGAAGAAAGTGTCGAAGACAATTAAACCATTAGCTATTCTCTGAAAACTTTCTCTGTGATCCACTGAACGTCCTCTCTAAGCCAATTGGATTACAATAATCTTTGGATAATGAGATAAATAGTTCAAAAGTGACCAATAATTCAAAAAATCCAAAAAAAAATTTAAAAAAATTGAAATCTTTGTCATTGAAGTCATATAACCAATAGCTAGAAGATAAAACAGCTAAACAGAATATTTTTAGTCGCAGTAAAAAGCAATTGGGTCCAGTCAATACTGAAACTCACTAACAGTTCAAGAAAAATTTAGGAATTGTTATTGTTCAAATAAAATTTTCGAAAAATGATTTTTATTTTAACAGACATTAAATTCAATAGCTTTCAACGGAAGTCAATAAAAACGCTCAAAGATGCCCCGGTGGCAGTACATTTTTGTTTGTCATGCATAGGTATTCATTATGAGATCACAGTAAGTATAATGACTATTAAAACAACAAAAAAAAACAGGAGAAAACCAAAAAATCAGTAGAAAAGTGCAAGAAGAACGTGTCGAAGCCATTTAAACCATAAATTTTTGTTTAAAATTTTTATTGGTCATCCACAGAACATCGTTTTTAAGCTAATGGGAACTGTCAATATTTGGATAATGTGATAAGATTTCAAAAGTAACCAATAATACGTAAAAATCCAAAAAAAATTTTAAAAAATTGAAATTTTTTGTCATTGAAGTCATATAACCAATAGATAGAAGATAAAACCGCTAACCAGTTTAATTTTGGTTGCAGTAGGAAGGAAGAGGGTGCTCTCACCCCTGGACTGACTTACAATTCACTATAATAAGATTATGATTCTTTAATATTCAAAAAAAAATTCGAAAAATTATTTTTTAAGTCTTAACAGCCATTAGCCGCCCCCTCAATGAAATAGACATGTTCACTTAATGCTCATTATGGAACATATTGCACTGTTAGTCAATGAATCCCTACCATAGGACTCCAAAAAAAAATAGTAAAACTTCAAAAAGAAATTCAAAATTTCATTCAAAATTACGAAAACTCAGAATCGAAGCCAAAAAAAAACATGAGCAATTCCTTGAAAACGACGTTTTTTGTTCATTGCGCTTCATTCGACTATAAAGGAGCTTTGTCATTAATAGAACGTCGATATAAAATGTGACTTGTCTCTAGGTGACTTAAAAAAGCAAAAAAGAGAAAAGTTTTATTAAAAAAAGGGCTCTCAATTAGAGTTCGATTTTTTTTTGATAGTGAACTTCCCTATGAGACCAGAACTAGTCTTTCTATCGCCTTGCATTCAACTTTTACGAACTCAAAATTTATTCTTTTTATAGAAATTTGAATTAATGTTTTCGTAAAAAAGATCTTAGTTTGAAGAAAATTGTACTAAAAGTGAACAATCATGCTAAAGATCCCATTGTTCACACAAAACTTCAATCCTCGATAACTCCTCGAAAAAAACGAAATTCAAAAAAATCTTTTTACTTTTGAATTCTACGCTGGACCAGCTTTTTAATGATACCACTCACATTTCTCTACGACGAATATATCGATCGGCCAAAATTCACTGAACAAAAAAAAAACCCATTTGAGTATATAGTTCCTTCCCCCACAAGTGGGGTCGGAACAATAAAGTTTTATTTCATGTTTTATTTAGAGACATTGAAAATCTCGTAGGTTCTCAAAGAAACCAATTTTCTTGAATACCTAACATATTATACAATCCTGATACCGCATAGCAAATTTGCTAACACTGCTTTGATTTGACAACAAATCTTTTTAAATTGCGTGGTTTTATTTTAATCAACATCACGAACTGATTAATGGCTGTTGCATTTACTAACCAAATGCGAGTATTGGTTTTTTCTATGTCTTAAATCGATATTTAGTTTTTACAAATTAACTTTTAATCAATTCTACCTAAAAGAGAAAAACTAAGACGGTCAAGGAAACAGTTCTTCTTTTGGAGTAAGTTAGAAAACTTTGTTTATCTAGTTTAAACACTTATAATTTCAGAGGTTTTGCAGAAACGCGTAGCAAAAGTTTTTTCTGAAGTCTGTTTGGGTAAATGTTACTTTGAATGTCCTGATTTAAGAAAACAAATCGTTTCGGTGGCATAATTATTTATGAAATTGTTTCACACGGATGTATGTGATTACATTTTTGTGAGAACGGATCTCTGCCTGCAGTTTTTCATATTTTTTCTATCAAGTCTTTATTTGACCGCTTGAGCATGCTTCAAAGACTTATAACATCAACTTTTGATTGACAACTGATAATTTTTTCTTCTTTTAATTGACTTAATTCACTAAAAAAATAACCCATTTCAGCAAGAAAGTATAAACTTTTCTTAAGTTTCATTCAATATCTTGTCACGGCAGCAAAGATGACGACAAAACGTATGCCTGACCTTGCCCAGAAGACAGAACAAAAAACTTAAAAAAGGAAAGATACAAAAATTTTCGAATAATATTTTGAATTTTTGGTTTTAAACAAAAGAAAGCGTCACAATGTTTGGTTTTTGAAACTTAAGAAATGCGCAGTGGGTTTCCAACCTGTAGGTTTTTGCTGCTTTGCCTCACTCGAGTGAAGATTCGTGTGTAAGTGAAGGTCATGATTGCCAGAGAGGTCGGGATTAGCAAAGCCAGTTCCCACCATTGCACCCAGTCATAGCCTGGACAGAATATATCAAATTCAAGGTACGAGTAAGAAACACCCCAAGATAGAGACCAAATCTAGTAAGAGTGTAATAAATATGACCTTGAGCTAGCCCCCCCCCCCCCCCCCCCCCCCACTACAACAACCCAAGCAACTTAATCATATAAGCAGGTTAAAGAAGAAGGTACTTGTGAGTCAAGAACAAGAATAAGACATAGATTGAATTTGTTTTTGTAAAAAACTGGAAAACAGCTCATCAGTTAGAAGTCTAGCAAGCTGACAACTGAGCTATTTGACCCATCTTACGCAAACTCACCTGTTTCGGTGACATTTGAACGTGCACAGAACAGCTGTCGTCTGTCCCATCTGTGGTCAACATCTCTGAATCCAATGAACACTGGTCCAGTGATCACAATTCCAGCTATCCAGGTGCTGGCCAGGTGGAGAATGACTGTCTTCGCATTGTAGATTGTAGAGTACACTGAGTTATGACATATCGCCACGTATCTGAACGGAGCCATGCAAGCACAGACCAAAAATTTCTATTGTTGGATCAGTTTAATTCTGCATATTAGCAAAATATTGGCGGACACAAACCTGTGTCAAAACCAGTCAAACTGCGGAAAAAGATTGTTGATTGTTTCTAACCCGTATTTTTGGATGTGGCGAGAAGTGTGGTTTTTGTTTTATGTGCAGTTGAAGATTTGAGCAATCTACCAAAAATGGATATGGGTATTCAGTTCTTACTGTTGGTATTGAGAACTTTTTTACGGACTCGGAAACAATTGCGAAAGTTTTGAAAAGAACAGAGCTGCAGACAATAAGAATTTCCAGCCTGTGAGAGTCTTGGTAGCCTTCAACAAGCTAGCTCAAATGGTGTCAATTTATTAGATGTGTGGCTCAGCGACATTGATAATAATTCTTCGACAGATTATAGGAACTGAATATAAAACTTGCGTGAAGCCAAAAAGAGCACTTGCCCAAAGATAGGGTTGCTCCACTATTTTTGTTGTTTGTCGCCCAACAAGAGTGGACAGATATCAGCAATAATTAATCTACTCACCCAATGCGTGTTGAGCTAAACAACGTTGATTATGAACGACAATGTATAATAGGTCATGTCTTTTTTAATCTCACAAATGAGAGGTGAGTACGATCAAATTTTATTTCTGAGTGACGTACCAAAAGAAAGAAATAGATCCAAGCACTACTAATTTTGGTATCTGGCCGAGGATTGGCACTTTCCTTTAAGAACATTTTTACTCAACCATTATTGCAACAAAATAGGTTTTGTTCAATTTAATCATCATAAATTTAACAAAACTAAGTGATTTCTCAACGTCTCTGATCAGGATTGGTAGCTTCAGAAAAGTTGTACTGACCATTTTTATGATATGAAAGTATGCTTATGCCAACAATTAATCATATGATGTTTTTCATTAAGTTCAGAAAATGAAACAAAAGTGTCAAACTAAGAACAACACTCCTTAACTTTGATTGAATATTTGTGGTTCCTTGCTACTCTACTTTTCCATAAAACACAGTATTTCTCTTCGAATCTATTAAAAAACTATAGAACAAACTACAACAAGCTAAAGATTTAGAAATGTACACGATGAACAACAAAGATAAATCGAAAGTACAAGCTGATGAGTTTAACCAAAATCCTCCCTTGTTCAACTCTATCCTTAGAATATGAACATTTTTGTGCGTCTATAATGTCAATGAGCTATGGAAGAAGAATATGGATTTTTTTGAGATTTAAATTATTTTAAGGTGCTGAAATGATCCTCAATGTCTCATTCTTTGGCTCCATATATTATTCCAAATTTCAGATCTCTTTTTGTTCCGATCCCTCTTGAGGGGTCGGAACAATATACTCAACTGGTTTTTTTGTTCAGTCAATTTTGACCGATAGATATATACATAGTAGAAAGTTGTGAGTGGTATCATTAAAAAAACCCGTCCGGCGTAGAATATGGAATTAAAAAGGTTTTTTTGAATTTCATCTTCTAGAGTGAGTTATCGTGGTTTAAGTTTTTGTGAATATTAGACCAATTTCCGCTATTTTTATTCAAATTTCCCAAAAATTTTGACTTAAAATTGTTATAATACTACTCTAAATATTTCAAAATTTAGCCTTTTTAAAAGAAAATAGCACGAAATAAGCTTCTTTGGTCCACTTTGATTAAATTTGCCAGAAGTACACACCCAAAAACCACTAACACAATCTTTGTAAACTACAAACCACAAAAGAAGTTGGTCCTACTTCCACTTCCACTGAGAGTAGTCTTAAAATAAATGTTTGCCGTTTTTAGCTAACTTTACTCCATGATTATCTAAAACGCATTTATTTTCGATCTATTAACAAACAAATCATCGAGATCTATAGATTTCAGAATTCGAAACAATTGAGTGTTCTTAATAGACAAACAGCAATAGCATTTTTTGAACCTGTATAAATCAATGAGCCTGTATTCTGATTTGAGTAGACAGCAGATGGCTTTGATGACTTCAAAAACAATGTTTTTTTTTAAAAAAAAACAGTTACTTTCGCATCTTTGTTCTTTTTGTCTATTTGTTATCTAGTTTCGTTAAGTTCCTTTCCAAAATTATATTTTTGTCGTCGAGGGAAGGTGCAAGTGTACAAACTCTAATGTTTTCAAGGAATTGGTTATGAATTTAATGGCTCCGACAAAAAATGTAAGCAATTTTTGATTTTTGTCTGTATTTGAAGTTCTTTTTGAAGACGAAAGACATGTTCTGAACAATTACAGATCTCAAGTAACCGCAAAAAAAATTGAAGAAAGACAGGTCTTAATGCTTTCCTGTTGAGACGTATGTGATCTTAAACATGTTGGATGTTTTCAATTGCTATCTAATGGTATTCATTACTTTGAAATTCATTGTTTTTAAAAATATAAGCCAATTTTTTAAACTGGTTGACCTATGGCCAAAAATGTGGCCTAGCGGGGTAGAGAATTTATGTGCGAACGCACATTACCGAGCCTCCTTGTTTAGTTCTCACATGAAAATTTTTATAAAAAATTGTTTGCCGTCGTTGTTCATTAACGTAATATTGCTGCAAATACCTCTCGATGCCATAAACCTTAGGAATATACTACTATGTTTAGAAAAGCCTCATTTTCATCAGTTAGTGAAATAGAGCAGACATGAAACCAGTTATCGCACTTGAGACATTGAATAGGGTATTCGGTACAATTTCCGAAGCTTCGGTCACAAGGGACATTTCAGGTCACTTTTTCTCAATAGGAGCAATTCGGAGTGTACTTGCGATTTAGAAGATTGAGCAAGTTGTGAAAAACAAAATAAAATATGTTTACTTAGTGGGGATTCCAAACAGGCAAAGTAGCTTAAAGAGTCTTTTATGGCAGAAAGCGTTATGGAGAAAATGAGAGAACTATTGGAAACTATAGGAAAACTATGGGAAAATGAACATTACAGAGCTGAGAGACGCTAACATCAGCTGACCTCAAACGTTATCAGTTGCTTTTCATTTTGGAATATCTATAATCTTGGTGCTTTCCTGTTATTTTACTAATTATTAAATTGGAACAAAAAATCTGAAGCTTTGAAACAACGTGTTTTTTTTTTAAATTAATTTATTCAACTTAATATTTTTAATTATATGAAGTCCCGATCAGCAGTTCTACACATAGAACATAGATAGAACATAGATAATTGCATTTGGTCTTAGTGTTACCACCTCTATGCCAAAGAATTGATCAGAGCTTAAAATCATGAATTCTAGATGAAGTTATTTGAAAAGTTAAACTTAGATGAATATCAGAAGTTATTTGAAAAGATTTTTCCACCTACTACAGTTCGAGTTTGACAGCCACAAAAGGCAGAATATTGAACCTAATACATTCTTGAAAATCTTTTTGACTTTTTTTCGTTCTCCAAGTATCAGGGGTTTCTACCTGACATTCAGTATTTAGTCAGTCTGATGTTTTTATCGGAGCAACTCCATATAGTTGACCTATCTAAAATAGCCAACAAAAAAAATCACAATCACAGCCCCACAGTGTCATCAAGCGTTTCAATTTGTTGAACAATTTTCTTAAGGATAGACTATCAAAAAAACGCAGCATCTAACTTAGAAGGTATTACCCTCGATACCTAAACCTCAAATTTATAAAATGACAGCCTCAAAGCGTCAAGCTGAAAATTAAAGCCTCAAGGTTTTATAATTTTTTCCAATGAAGACAACAGATTTTGTTAGAGCAGACACCTACAAAGAAATCAGCTTGTGAATTAGAGGGTGTTGGCTTTAATTGTATAACAATTTCTCTGCTAAACTTTTGCAACTTTACGCAATATGATTCGCAAGTTTAAAGTTTACGAATCCTCTATCTTAAACTTGGTTTTTTGACCTTGTCCGTTTTCGCTGTTGCGTGAAAAGATTCAATTGATTTTACAATTCATTCAATAGAAGCAGTGAATGAAATGATGTAAAAGTCAAGCTTAAAAATGGTGAATTTCGTAAACAGGCAACATGAACAAAATGTATCACAAATAACAAAAACGAAGCAGGTTGTTCCTCAATTACAACTTAAAAAATCAAAGCAATGATTTTAATTAGATGGAAAAAATTTGGTAGTTAACGAAGTTTATAAACAATAAATACACAAAAATAGAACAAAAGACCGAAATCAAAAGTTCTAACAAACACTTGTCAAAGTACAGCGATACAAATTTTTAAGACAAAAAAAGAACTATTGGAAAACGCAATCGATGAAAAGGCAAAAAAGGCTTCGCTTATTTCTTTACAAAAAACTTTTTTAAAATCAATGAAAAACATAACCATAGTATTATCAATTTAACAACTGCACTCAACTATTTTCCATAGGAACGAACCTAACGAGCAATTCGGAGTGTACTTGAGATTTAGAAGACTGTGCAAGTTGTGAAAAACAAAAAAAAATGTTTACTTTGTGGGGATTCTAAACAGGCAAAGTAGCGTAAAGAGTCTTTTATGGCAGAAAGCGTTATGGAGAAAATGAGAGAACTGTTGGAAACTATAGGAAAACTATGGGAAAATGAACATTACAGAGCTGAGAGACGCTAACTTTGCATCAGCTGACCTCAAACGTTACCAGTTGCTTTTCATTTTGGAATATCTATAATCTTGGTGCTTTCCTGTTATTTTACTAGTTATCAAATTGGAACAAAGAATCAAGCTTTTAAATAACGTTTTTTTTAAAATAATTTATTCAACTTAATATTTTTAAAGATATGAAGTCCGAATCAGCAGTTCTACACATAGAACATAGATAGAACGTAGATAATTGAATTTGTTCTTAGTGTTACCAGCTCTCGTATGCCAAAGAATTGATCAGAGCTTAAAATCATGAATTCTAGATGCAATTATTTGAAAAGTTAAATTTAGATGAATATCAGAAGTTAATTGAAAAGGTTTTTCCACCTACTACAGTTCGAGTTTGACAGCCACAAAAGGCAGAATATTGAACCTAATACATTCTTGAAAATCTTTTTGACTTTTTTTCGTTCTCCAAGTATCAGGGGTTTCTACCTGACATTCAGTATTTAGTCAGTCTGATGTTTTTATCGAAACAACTCCATATAGTTGACTTATCTAAAATAGCTGACAAAAATCAAATCACAGCCCCACAGTGTCATCAAGCGTTTCAATGTGTTGAACAATTTTCTTAAGGATAGACTATCAAAAAAACGCAGCATCTAAATTAGAAGGTATCACCCTCGATACAAAAACCTCAAATTTATAAAATGACAGCCTCAAAGCATCAAGCTGAAAATAAAAGCCTCAAGGTTTTTTTTTAATTTTTTCCAATGTGGACAACAGATTTTGTTAGAGCAGACAACTACACCAAAATCAGTTTGTAAATTAGAGGGTGTTAGTTTTAATTATATAGCGTATTCCCTGATAAACTCTTGTAACTTTACGAAATACGATTCACAAGTTTAAAATTTATGAATCTTCTTTCTTAAACTTGCTTTTTGACGTTGTCCGTTTTTGCTATATTGCGTGAAAATGTTCAATTAATTTTAAATTTCTTTCAATTGAAGCAGTGAATGAAAAGATATACAAGTAAAGCTTAAAAATGGTGAATTTTGTAAACAGGCAACATGAACGAAATGTAGTACAAATAACAAAAACAAAGCAGGTTGTTCCTCAATTACAACTTAAAAATTCAACGCAATGAATTTTATTAGATGGAAGAAATTTGGTAGGGAACGAAGTGTAAAAACAGTAAATACACAAAAATAGAACAAAACACAGAAATCACAAGTACTAATAAACACTTGTCAAAGTACAGCGATACAAATTTTCAAGAGAAAAACACCACTATTGGAAAAAGCAATCGAGGAAAAGACCGAAAATCTTCGCTCATTTCTTTACAATAAACCTTTTTGAAATCAACGAAAAACATAACCATAGTATTATCAAATCATCAACTGCACACACCTATTTTCCAGAGGAACGAACATAACAAATAATGCATTAACATTAAAAAACAAAGTGGAAAGGAACAACAAATACAGGCAAAGTTTGAAACGTCAAATTGAATTTTTGATTGAAAACGAGGTTACAATTGTAGCAACCTTTCACTTTCAATTGATACCTTTAAGCAAATTTATATGTCAACCAGATAGATAATGAGAATTGTCATTATTGAGACTACGCGACAAGGAAAATGAACAAAAAAACAGGGCACTAAACAAAAAATTTTACTGGGAGATATTTGTCAATTTCAAATTAGTATTTAGCAGTAAAATGAAGTGGTCAATAGAATTAAATCTGTCTGTCGTTACTGAGGCTAAAAGAAAAAACTATAAAAGGAAAAGATATAGGGCTAATCTTACAAGTTTCAAAATTAAGGAATCTAATTACCCTTAGTAATCAAATGGAGTTTTATTTGACTCATTAGGTAGCCGATGAGATCTCTCAAAAATAAAACCAAATAGCAAGACAGTGGAAACAACAACATTAATGCAAAACAAAAAAATTCAAACAATTCTTAGAAAAAACTACCATTTTTAAAATACCCTTGCTGCCATTGAACGACTCAAACCGCTGCGTAGCAAAAATCAAGAAAAATATTTTAAACCGAAAGTAAATAGCCGCATCAAATTCTCTGATTTAAAGATTATTTCAAAAAATTGCACATCCTAAAACTACTATCTTTCTGTTTTTTCTCAACATCGTTACGACTGCAATTGCGATTCGACTTAAATTTCCAATTGTCATATAAATTGAATAATTGTTTAAACAAATTTCAACAATAAGGCAGTGCGAACATACGATCCAAATGCTTTGAATGAATAAAACTGAAATCGGCAGAAATACTTTTTTAGTTGCTGAAAGGTGCACTGCTGATGACTGAAGAGAACACAATTTTCAGAGACTTTATGTATTGCGCATTTGAAACATGATAAGTGGGAAAGTAAAAATTTTAAAAGTGATCATATCCTCGAGAAATCAAAAAGTTTGAAAATTCTTCGCAAAAATTGATTCATGTTTTAAAGCTTTTCAAAGTTACCAAATTTATATCTCTCCAAAAAAGATACCCATCGGCCAGAATTAGCTTGTACAATGTTCCTAACAACAAGTGCTCTTAATTAGCTTTGTTTTTTCTTTTAAAAAAATTGCTAATTTAATGTATTTGTTTTCCTATCGAAGCTACCTGTTCAAAAAATACTTCTATTCTATACTCTTCTATACAGAGGATTTGGTAATTCTTGCGTTTCTTACCATTTGCTATTGTGTATCATCAAGAAATTAAACTCTGAGTTGTGGATGTGTGTTCAATTTTCGTATTTGTGTTTTGCTTGCTGGGCTTTTTTCATTGTAATTTGGTTTTAAAAATTCCAAAATGTAGAACAATTTGAACACAGGGGCTTCTTGTTGAATCACATATAATCACTATATGGGGTTGAGTTATGTTGAATAAGTAAAATTGAGTTTTTTAAGTCTCCGAATCTTTCCTCTTTTTCTTTTCTTTGTCTTTCCTTTTGAAAATATAAGCTCAATTTCAAATTCTAATTGTTACAATTGACCTGTTGATTGCGATGTTGCAAATGGACGCCATGGAGCATACACAGCCCAGTCCACATATGTTGGATGTGAGGATACAGAGACCTCTGTTGTCCAGGAGAACCCGTCTGTCGTAGAGGATGGTGAGCCAGGTGGTGGCCACGTTGGCAGATGCCACGAAGGTATCCGACATTGCCAGGTTGGTGGCCAGTGCCATTGGGATTGTGCTGCATTGGAAAAAAAACAATGTTATGTATGTGCAAGAAATAATAATGCAACATCAAAAGATTTTCATGTCAACGTAATTGCTGAGAATTTTTTTAATTGAACGAGTTTTTAAATTAATAATGTCTTGTTTAACTTAGCCTTACTCACTAATTAAATCAATCACATGGATAGTTCAGTTCAACGACAGAGATAATCATTATGATCTCCCTCGTTGCTGAGAAAACAGCATTAAGCGTATTAAAACTGTTTTTAACAGGCCTTCTACAAAAATTGTTCGAAAAAGTCAATTATTACGGCACGAATGTTTTACCAAACTGCGTTTTAGCGTTTTATTTCTAAGCGTAAGGTTTTCTAAGTGCAAGGACTTTTTTGCGAACGGTTATTATTAATATTCTTGCAAAACAAATGGTTATCTTGAAAGATGTTGCAAGATTCTGGCAGAAATTCTTGCAAGGCGATTTATCGTCTTGCAAGATCCTGCCAGATTCTTGCAAGATCTTGCAAGATAACCATTTGTTTCCGCCATGGTTTCTGCTTTCCTTACTTCCTCACCCCACCAGGAATACTACAACACACCACAGTACCTACAACGCATTGTGATCGCAACCCAATGATGACTTTACTGGATCTCCGAATATAAAACAGTTATTGTTGCTCACAATACTCGATAATTACTCTTGTTTTCTTCTTAATCATCTTCTGCTTTCTCTGCATCGTTTTCTTTCTCTACTTTTTACTGTTAATCTTCTTCTTCATCCTATTCTTCTTTTTCTTCTTTTTTTCCCTCTTTTTCTTCTTCTTAGCTGATGTTCTTGCAACTAAGTCTTGATTACCGAGACAAGTTCTATTAAACATCCTGATTTTTGGATCTCATCGAAGTAGAGCATCAATTGAATCAGTATATACAACAAGACGTTCACGCCTGTTAAGGAAATGACCGTAAATGAAAAGCTATTATCACATAATCACGCCATTAGTTTACAAATTGTGGTTGAAAACGGGAAAACTGTAACTATAAATAAATTTTAATAAATCAATTATTACGTGAATTTAGTTGACGGAATTTGCTATACTTCTTCAGGTGGTTGAAAATGAAATATAGAGGAACTTGATTCCTTTACATTCTTCTTCTTCTTCTTCTTCTATTTTTTTTTCTTTTTTGTCGTCTTTTTCTTCTTCTTCCACTACTACTCCTACTACTGGTACTTCTTCATCTATTTTTCGCCGTCGTCTTGTTCTGCTTCTTCTTCTTCTTCTTCTTCTTCTTCTTCTTCTTCTTCTTCTTTTCTTAATCTTCTTCTTCTTACATAACTGGAACAATAAGCATTCAAAATGAGGGACGGATCGGGGTGATAAAAAAGCAGAACTGTAGATTTTAATATCTTCGTAATAGTTGAAGACACCTTTTCATAGATTAGGTTTGGTTGACACTGTCATAATATTGTAGGTTAAAAATTTAGTCGTAATCAAATGTTAGTAAGATTAAATTAGTATTAATTCTTATACTCACGCTTATTAAAAAACAAACTTACGCGATCTCCTCTAATTCGCGATCAGAGTCAGCATATTTCACACACAAAAAACTCACAAAATAACATACCTCTGGAGTTATTTCTGTTACGAATTTCAGAACCCGAGTCGAGGCTTCGCCAGGGAAAAAAGAAATGTGTAAAATGTATTGAAAAAAGTTGAAAATGTCGGTTAATGGGAACGCAGAGACAAATCTTGTAATCGAATAGTTAAATTAGAAATAATGGTTGACAACTGTGGCGATTAACACGAAATTCAGTCCATATTTATTACCCCAAATTACCGCACTTTTACATTCATGGTGATCACCTTTAATTTATAACTTCCTTGACTTCTTATGACATCCGATCTTAACTAGCTATTTACTCTGATAATTTACTTCTCTAAAAGATCAAGGGTCATCATATCACACATAACAATACGAAAAGTTGGGGACAAATCTAGTATAAATAGCACGTGTTAGCTCCTTGTTGCATTCACTCATTTCATAAATAACCAAGATGTAAATCAGCACGTGGATGAGGTACGTATATCTTTCCATACTTTAAACAATTAACATTATACTTTCAACACTCCTCCTATCATGTTAAGTGTTTGTTCCGAGAAGGACATCACGAAAAAGTGATACTTTGGTCCTCCCCAATGCTTTTGTAAGTGTGTCTGCCGGCATGCGATCGGTAGGTAAGTAGTTTAGCTCTAATAGTCGACTTTGGACTAAATTCCGAACGAAGTGCACTTTTAATGAAAAGTGCTTTGTCTTTCCGTGATTCATCGAGTTTTTACTTAGAGCAATACAAGCTTGGTTGTCTACAAAGACGTTTACTGGCTGCTGGATTTCTAAATCTAATTCTCGTAATAGGTTAACTAAATGTACTGCTTCTTTACTGGCCTCTACTACGGCGTTAAGCTCAGCCTCAGCTGTTGAAGTAGAGACACACTTTTGTAACTTGCTAGCCCAACTGATTGCACCTGAACTATTATTAAGCTTAAAACAAAAACCACTTGTACTTTTTCTATTGTCTATGTTGCCTGCCCAATCTGAGTCTGAAAATCCTGTTAACTCCAGTTTCTCACTTTTTCTAAAAACCATCTTCTCTGATTTTGTACCTTTTAGGTAACGTAAACACCCTTTTGCCGCATTCCAATGTCGTCTTCCAGGATTTTCAACAAACGAACTCAATAAATTGGCTGCGTGCGCAATATCTGGTCTACTTGTTAATGCCAAATAGTTCAAACATCCCACTATACCCCTATAATCACATGATTGCATTTCTCTATACTCATTGCTGCCTATTTCTGGTGAATCTAATTTTGATAGTTTCAGGCTAACATCTAAAGGTGTTTCCAGTGTCTTTGATTCGCTCATGTTAAACTTCTCTAGTAATTTTTCTACATATGCTTCTTGGCTTAGCATAATTTCGTTTTGTGGTCGCTCAATTTTTATATTTAAGAACCAGCTAAGATCTCCATAACTGCTAATTTGAAATTGCTCACTAACTTTATTTTTAAAGTTTTCACAAAAGTCTTCCTGCAATCCTAATATCACCATATCATCTACCCAAAGACACACTAATCCCTCTATACCATTTTCTCCTTTCTTTATGAAAAGACACTCATCTTGAATAGCCGGCGTGAAACCTAATTGGTTGAGAAAAGTTTTGATTGTTAAGTACCAATTTCTACTTGACTGTTTCAATCCATATAAACTTTTCCTCAGCTTACAAATTAATGGATTTCCTTGCTTGTCAAACTTTTCAAACCCTTCGGGCTGTTGCATAAAGATTTCTTCTTCGATGTCAGCGTTTAAGTATGATGTTTTGATATCCATTTGTTTTAACTCGGTGTTTTTATATACTGCGTAGCTTATCAGTACTCGAATTGTTGAGAGGCGTGTTGTTGGTGAGTAGGTTTCGTTGTAATCCCGACCTGGAACTTGGCTAAATCCTTTTGCTACGAATCTTGCCTTATACCTTGTTATCTCCCCACTAGGACCAAACTTAAGAGCAAAGTGCCAGCGGCTACCAATGGGTTTATTTCCTTTGTTCTCTACCAGTTCCCAAACTTTATTTTCCACTAATGAGTTGTATTCCAACTTCATTGCCTCGTACCAGTTTTTATCCCTAATTGCTTCATCAATAGACTTAGGTAGCAATTCATTGTTAACAATTTCACCAAGGAAAGCTACCGGGTTTAAATCTCTATCATCATCTGATTGATGCTTGTTGACTGTCTCCTCTTTCTTTTCTTTGACTTCAATAAACATTTCGTTTTCGTTGAAAGTTACATTGCGAGATTTTCTAACCTTAAAGACGCCTTTGTCATTTGGAATACCTACCAGATAAGTCTTACTATTGTCTGAAGACCCTAAGAATATTCCTTTTTGAGAAGTTCTATCAATCTTACCACGAAAATTTTTTTTCAACATGAACGAAAGCTGAACAACCAAACACTTTGATTGATTCTAAGTTAGGTTTCTTCTTGTACATTGCCTCAAAAGGTGTCTTCTGAATACTTGAATGGAAACAGAAATTTTTAATCTCACTTGCCATGTTAAGTGCATATGGCCACTACTCTTTTTCTAAACCTGACTGCTCTAAAAGACATCTAGCCATTGGGGTGATTGTCCCCCAATTCCTCTCAACCTTTCCGTTTTCTTGTGGTGTATACGGTGCCGAGAACTCAAGCCTAACGCCTTTTCGTCTACATAATTGTTTTATGTCATTTGACACATATTCCCCTGCACCGTCACAAACTAAGGTTCCTGGTTGTCCTATGTCTGCAAAGAACTGTTCAACTTTTTCAAAGGCCTCGTCCCTTGTCCTCAAAAAATATAGTTTCTGATATCTGCTAAAACTATCCACGAACCCTATTGCATACCTATGACCATCAACCGCTTCCGGTTGGATGGGCCCTAATATGTCGGTATGAACAATTTCTAAGACTTCACTTGCTCTTGTTCCTGAGTCTCTTGGTACTGGAAGTTTCTTTGATTTATTTAGCTGACATATTTCACAGTTTGCTAAATCATGCTCGTTTACTTTTAGCCCCACTGCGTGATCTTTTAATTTGTATATGTCCTCAACATTGTTATGACCCAAACGCTTATGCCACAAACTAAGGGGATCTCCATTTGCTAAGTTGCACTGCTCGCCGTAATCAATGTTGTGCCAGATAAATAAACTATCTCTTTCCTCGAAAGGGAAAACTGTTCCGTTCTTAGTTCGTATTTCTAAAGTCCCACCAAAGACGACCTCATTGCCTGCTGCTCTAAGTTTTGACACTGATATCAGATTCCTTGTGTTGTTGGGAACAAGCAACGCATTATTTAATCTTATTTTTCGCGTTAAACCATTGGAATCCAAAACTCTAATTTCAACTGTTCCTTTCCCACTAATTGAACTTTTACTGCTGTTTGCATTAGTGATGGTACCAGAATACTCCTTGTCTATATCTATGAATAAACTTTCATCTCTAATCATATGACTGGTAGCACCTGAGTCTAAAACTAGCTCATTTGCAAGGTTGTTTTCCGACGTTTGAAAGAAGGAATAGAATTCTTCTTCTAAATTCTGCTCCTCAACTAAATTTTGCGAGCCTCTCTGATTGGTTCTCCTGCTTTGACTTACAAACTTTTTCTCAGGTTTCTGTTGCTTTCTACAAAATTTAGCTATATGTCTGTGCTCACCACACTTAAAACATTTCATTTGAGAAGCTTTGGTTTGTTCAGGAATCGTTTTCTTAAACCTACATTCTTTTGCGATATGTCCCATTTTCAGGCAGTTGAAACATTTCCGTTCCTTATTAAAGAATACGCTCTCTGTTTTGGTTTTTACATTTTCATTATCGAAGTTTATCAGGTCTCGTTCAATTTCCTCTAGAGTTTTCTCATCTTTGCTGTATTTCACAAGTGTTGCGAAATTTTCATATTCCTTCGGGAGCCCTTTTAGAATTATTGAGACAAACATTTTTTCACTAATTCCTTCATTCACTAGTGTTAAGTTGTATTGCATATCATCTGCTCTGGTGAGATAATCTACTATACTCTCACTTGAAGTCTTCCTAAGGCTAGTTAATTGCGCTATCAATTTGTGTAGCTGGGGTCTCTCAAAACTTTTGAAGCGTTTACACAGTACATCCCAAGCTCTAGTGCCATCACTCTTATGTGGTCTAAGAAAAAGAACTGATGTTTTGTCTAAAGCCTGAACTAACTCGTACCACAATGTCTTCTTTTTCTCTTCTAATTCTTCCCTCCCTTTTTCTATAGCTTGCCTACGTTGCTCCTCCGAAGAATTATTTCTAACAGCTGGCACATAATCTAGATAGGTGGCTTCTCCACTAAGAACTTTACCAAGTTTTAAAGAGTGCATACGAGCCTCAAATTGTTCAGCAAAATACAAGAAATCATCCTCACGCCCGCTGAATACCAATCTTTCTAATTTTGAGCTCATTGTTAGGCCTGTCTTACTTTCGTTTAATTTCCGTTCGTCTCAAATGAACTCTTTAGCTTTAATTGTTCCCTACTGAACCAAAGACTTATGATGCCCCAACTATGTTCTTTGTTTTTCTAAGCTAGTACTGCTCTAGGTAAATATTCTTTTGTAAAAAGGGTCGGGCTCTTAAAAAAAATCTTGTTCGGACTTAGATCAAAACTGCTTTCCTTTCTACGCGTGTTTGAATCTGTTGCCTGTTGGTGGCTGTGTTATAGGGCGACGAAGCGGTGAGTCGTAATGTTTGTGTATCCAAAAAATGATTTTTGGCACCAGGTTAGCACTTGTTGTAATATGGTAGCACTTGTTAGAAAAAAAACACTAAGCAAAAAGAGTTTGGTCGACTAAATTAATCTAGAAGTTGGTGTTCTGTTCGAGTTCTGTAGTATCCTTGACAAAATCGAAAGCAGGACATTGACATTGAGCCAGGGTTTTTCTGCCGCGATTAAGCACGATGAGGATACCAAAACCCTCCGAGGATAATGTACTCGAACCCTAATCCTAGTCCTAATTAAGAATTGTTTTACCACCAACTTTTGTGTCTTTCGACCAAACTTGTATCTTACAGAAGCACAGCACAAACAATTGAAAATGAAACAGTTGTTTAAGCTGAGCTGTTCTCAGCTATACTAAGCAATCCTGGTTCCCCGACAGCTCTGTTATACAATTGAACCTCCGCGCTTCTTTTTGATCCCCCACAACAGCTCCACTCACTCTTGACTTCACAAGCAGAATCCACTGCTTAGCTACACACACTTAGCACTCCACGATTGAAGTCCCCCGACCAGGTACACAAGCTCTCGACTCAACAGATGAAGTCCCCCAACCAGCTTCACAAACTGCTCACTTCTCAAGTGAAGTCCCCCAACCACTTACAAAAGCTTTCAACTCCACAATTGAAGTCCCCCAACCAGTCACACAAGCTTTCAACTCCACAACTGAAGTCCCTCAACCAGTTACACAAGCTTCTTACTCTTGCTTCTTCTGGTCTCACTTGGCCACTTCTTGACTACAAGGCTTGTCTCTCCTTGTCTTCTCTGTCTTCCTCCCCCAGTGATTTCAGCGATCATCTTATGTAGCAAAGAGGCGCAGCAACAACGTTTTTCTATTTACGATGGGGGTTGATTACTTAACTTAGAAAAGCTCTGGGCCCATAACCTGTCGGTTAATGGGAACGCAGAGACAAATCTTGTAATCGAATAGTTAAATTAGAAATAATGGTTGACAACTGTGGCGATTAACACGAAATTCAGTCCATATTTATTACCCCAAATTACCGCACTTTTACATTCATGGTGATCACCTTTAATTTATAACTTCCTTGACTTCTTATGACATCCGATCTTAACTAGCTATTTACTCTGATAATTTACTTCTCTAAAAGATCAAGGGTCATCATATCACACATAACAATACGAAAAGTTGGGGACAAATCTAGTATAAATAGCACGTGTTAGCTCCTTGTTGCATTCACTCATTTCATAAATAACCAAGATGTAAATCAGCACGTGGATGAGGTACGTATATCTTTCCATACTTTAAACAATTAACATTATACTTTCAACAGAAAAATCTTGCGTTTCTGGGCTGTGATTGCTTTGAATATGTTAAATTTTCTTAAGAGACGGGCTAAATTTTTCTAATATACGTTTTTTATTGATGCACTTACTGCATATCTTTGAAGATGATGCATGACACGATGACCATCAGGTTGCCAGGCACTCCAATCATCAGCCAAAGCCCTGCTATGGCCGCGTAGGCGTAGTCCCACGCCTCATTCAAGTCATTGAACACTATCTCTTTGTCCTCCTCCATCACAACTATCTCCTCGGATGAGTTCAGAATGTTGACACCATCCATTATTCCAGATCTACTATGCCAATTAATAATTGTACTTTAGAAAGTTAAGGTGTGATTTATTTTCTTGTACAATTAGGAAGTAGGCAAATTAGGAAGCTCTGATCGCGGGCCGAATCACTGCTTCAATATTCTTCCCAAGCCATTCGCCCTTAAATTTTTTTTTATTTTTCAAAAATAAATTGTAAATGATTGTATAGATTGTTTTGGCATTTGGACTGGCCGGCCGTGTGTTTCCTGGTGAATCGTAAGCCCTAGCATTTGTTTTAAAAAGTTTTTGAAATAAATAAACGTGGTTAGAGTTGGAACAAAAACTTGTTAGCTAGCCTGGCGTTTAGCTTAAAAATGGTGCACAATAAAGAAGCAAACAGAATTTTCAGAGAGCTTATTTGGTCAAATCTTGCAGTGATGTTCATAGACTTCATCTAGTATTTCAGAAAATAATCAACAATATTCAATGCGAACAGGTCGAGCGTGTTGCTGCAAAACACAGACCGACTTTAAATACCAGTTTTTTTAAGAATTGCCAGCACCTCCGAAGAAAACCTTCGGGTCGTGAAAGCCACCTATTCTAATTAAAAATATCTTTGCAAAAATGGTTTGTTAGTTACATAGAAAAAGTCTGGGAACGACCTGTTTTTTTTCGATGCCTAAAAAACTATAATATAGTTCACGTAGCCCGTGAGATAGATCTTCGTTTGAATGTCAGAAAAAAATACAATTCTTGGATAAGACGGTCAAAATGGAGGTCAAGCAGGCATGACATTGCTCTATGCTGTAACTGTCAAACAACATTGTATCGAGACCTCGGGATTCTTATAGCATAGCCTTAGTCAGCATTCCGCTATCAGAGGTTTAAAAATGAATCAAATGTGAATACCTATTGTGAAAAATGTTTAACCTCCATCCTCAATTTTGATAGGCCTATTAAGGTTTCAGTTCTCTCGTGCATACAAAATTGGCTATATGTGACTCGTGGCACAGGCATGTTTTTGGATTTTGTTACACTCATATTTTTCATCATTAATAGTTGAAAATTTGATTGATGAATCTATTTTATTCATTGCCATTTTAACTGCAGAGATTGTTCTTATATGTCTTCAAAATGGATATTTTTGACTCTTATTTTGACTCCGAATAGTTTTGACTCCTAATAAATCAGAGTAAAACTTCTGCGGTGAGCGCGCCCAGATTATATGTGAGACAATATGAGTTAATTTTTCCGTATTGATAGCATTTGTACGAGCTGTGCGTATACAAATTCATATAGTTTTTTATGTATGGCTGCAACACGCAAAAAGAGAAAATGCAGCGTTTTGACAATCAGGAAAAAAATTGATATTTGATCTAACTCCTGAATACTGCTCCCAATTTTGAAATATTTTTGTCGATAAAAATTGTTAGTGATCCCATTATAACACAGGACCAAATGTTTCGGTTATTGGGTTTTGAAAACAGGGGCAAATAGTTATCAATTCATTCTTTGATGGCTTTGGCTGGAAAAGGTAACAAAGAGGATCAGTAATGTGCGCTTGAAGATAATGTTTCGGACCCGCCCATTCATATTCTTCACTATCAAGCAGAGATATCAAAAAGTCAAAATAATAAGGTTATATCGCGTTTTGCCGTATTCTTAAAGAAGGATACACACACACACACACACACACACACACACACACACACACACACACACATAGATATATATGTATATATATATATATATATATATATCATTGAAGTTACTACCAGTCTAGCTACTATTCCTTCCATTGGAACGAACAAAAAATGAACTGAGTAACATGTTTCACTTTAAATTGAAACAAATCAACCTTAACAGGATTTGTTGAGCACAAAGTACTCAACAAATCCTGTTGAGACCAAAAACTCATATTGAAGAGCGCTGTGAATGACCACAGGGCCGCAAATTGAGCAGCAGATTGTTAGAGCTCAGCAAAGAATTGTTCTTTTAATTCCTAAGGCTTGATCCTGTGGTCAGAACTGTAACTGAGGAACACATTAATTAGAAAAAGACATGTTTTTAATTGAAGAACCAGAAAAATGACCCATTCATCAACATGTTTACTGTAATTTCAGCTATTTATGGTAAGCAAAATAAGTGATCTTGACAGTGGAATTTTCCATCTTAAAAAAATTAATAATGTGGAACGTCTCCAGACAGATCGAGTCATGGTGAAGAAATTCACACTGTTTTTTTAACCAAAATTGAACTTCTGCGCAAAACAAGCAAGCAAAATCATGAAAAAGACAAAATCGGCTATTTTTTGAGAAAAGCCAACTTTTTTTTACTAAAAAAGCCTTTAAAATTGATTGCATCAATGTTGAAGAACAATTACATTCGAAATAAAACCATTAACATCAATTTAAGATAAAAACCACGCCGTTTTTTCCCTAATTAACGCTAGCGACAAATTGGCAAAAAATAACAACAAATAAAAGCAAGGTTCAAAGAATATATTTATTTTTTAAGTAAGTGGGTGTTTTCCCAGTCTGTATTTTGAGCTAAAAATTGACAGGAGTTAGTCCAAAATACTTCATTTGAACTTGATGCAATCTCGTATTTACAAAAATAATAGAAAATACAACAATAAACTATTTATTTAAACAAACATTTAAGTCAAAAATTTTCGATATTTAAATCAACAAATGGAATTGCTTGTTTTTTTAACAGAGAACATTTAGGAACTATCATTAATCTTTAATGAGGCTTGTCTACCATCGAACGTAAAGTATAAAAATTCAAAATTCAATTAACATTTTTGCAAACAAAGAAGTCAATGAATCTTTGGGCCCAATCATCAAGAAATTCCTTGATGACCTTTATGAATTCCAATTGTAAGTTTTATTAAAAAAATTTGATGACCAGAAAACTAAAAGGACAATAACCATCGGCAAAATTCAAAAAATTCAAAGTTTTAAGAAAACACATAAAGCGAAAGCCACAGAAACCATAAACTGATGAAGAAAAAGCTATGAAAATTCACTTTAACATCTTTAGAGAACCCACTTGTCCTATTTCAATAATCAGCTTGAGTGGCCAGGCCTCTAAAAAGAATGAAAAAAGGCAGATCTCAAAATGTACAACATTATTTCCGAGACCCTTTTCTTAAAATCACAAAAAAAAACAATTCAACTCATAAAAAACATAAAAGGGTTCATTTATGACTATCACACAATCAATGGGTTTTCTTTCAGGTGATGCAAACAGGTGGCATGAAAACAAAAAATTACGAATAAGATATTACAACTATTTTATGAAAGCCGAAAATATTTTATGTAAACATATATGAGTCAAAGACATAAAAAAATTAATCGCTGTCCAGATATCAATTGAATTATTAGCATCTACGTACCATTAGAAAATATGTATCATTTTTCAAAGCAATTATAGAAAATCAAAAGAAATGATATCAGTGAAATTGTAAATCGTAAAAGAAGCTATTCCTAAAGGAGAAAAAAATTACTCAAAACTGCCAAACGTTCGCAAAAAGTTTAAACCTAAATAACTACTCTAAGACGCCGAAAATTTAAGTTGTTTTCAATTTACAATTCTTGACTCGATGGGCTTTTTAATGATAGCACTCATGTCTTTCTAACTCAAATAGAATGATCATACAAACCCGAAAAATTTACCGACGAAATTAAGCCCAGTTGAACATATAGTTCCACCCCCTTCAAGTTGCCCGAGACAGTATTTTAAGTAGACTTCATTTTTTCCGAGTGTCATCCTAATGAAACGGTTTTTGGCATCTTTGACAGGAGAGTTGAGAAAACATTGGCCCTATTGCCAAGATTTTGACTTGTCATAAGAGCAAGAAATTGTTGTGATAAGTACAAATTTTCAAAATCTTGCAATGGTGTCAAGAAACGTGAAACTGACAAGAAACCCAAGAAAATTCAAGAATGGCTTTTCAAGACATACCACCTTCCAAAGTTTTATGTAGCTTTTTTAAACAATATGTAGCCCAGTATTACAATATGAAACAAAACCTCTAATAGATGGCTATATATTGTTCAATAGAGCAATTAAAAATATACAACTTGGTTTTTTTTACAAAAGGGTTTATAGAATAAGCGATAATTATCAAGAACCTGGTAAAATTCAAGTTCCCATTTGTTTTTTAAGCAGTAATTGATCGAGCCAATCATATCCAGAGAAAAAAATACCATTTAAATAGAGGCATGCTCAGGATTTTTGACTATCAAGATCTTGGTAAAGTATTTCAAAGTTTGCAAACATTATCAAAATCGGGTTCAATATGGCAAGATGTATCAGTTTTCAATTGTATCAATTTTTTTATGATGAGACTATCGAAGTGCGGTTATTTTACACAATTTGTACGTTATTACCTCACAATTTTGATTTTTTTTCCAAGAAGGTTTTTTGGTACTTACCTTTTCAGGTATTCCTTACAGTGAAAATATTCTTTTTACAACATGAACTGCTTTCGAGAATTATCAGCGAAAAATGTGATAATATAATCATCTAGAATTGAAAATATATTTGCAGAAGTAAAATAAACAATTTCAAAATGACCATCTTTATTTAGAATTGAAGCAACTGAACCTGAAATGTTTGAACTTTCAAATTAAATTTGAACAAGCCAACTCATTCAATACATTGTGAAACAAAAAATAAATTACAAAAACACATGTTTCACAATTTAACATAGCAATTCAATTTTGATCTAAGCTATTTAACATGAAATGAGACAGAGATTATCGCCTATTAAAACCTTTTACAAAAATGACAATTTAAAGGTGTTTCATTATTCAGATTGGATTCCCTTTCCGCTTTTGAGTTCAATGCTGAAATGGAGAGAAATCAGTAAATGGAAGAGCTATTTAAAAGGATAAGCTATGAATGTAATTACTTTACCTTGATAATGATTTATGAGGTCAGAAATTTTAATTATCTTAACAGCAGATAAGGTTCGGTGTATTTTTTTAAGATGAAAAAAGGTGAATTATCTTCAGTTTTCTCACAATCTGATGGTGATAATTTATTGAGATGGAAAGCATTTAAAATATTCTAATGATTTTTATATAAAATTCTCAGCAACAGATTGAAGTGGTGAACTATCTGTTGAAGAGCAAGACTTGAGACTTCTGAGAGATAATTCGGCTGATTCGAATTTTTGTCACATTTTTTTTTGTCGAAACTACGACTGGCGTCAGGACAAAATACCCGATGTGACAAATTCCCAAACACTATGCAACAATTTACCTTATTGTTAAAAACACCAGAAAGAATAATTATAATAATAATACCATGTGATCTAATTTATACTGTAATAAGGTCTATTTAACAAGTTTTCAAAAACGGAAGCGGCCATAAAATTGGTAACTGCAAAAAAGTTAATTTGTGGATACACTTTCTCCTGTGTTTCGGTACAATATCTTAAAACAGTGTCCGCTCCCAATGAAAAAAACTTTTGATGTCAAAAAAATGTGCGCATAAAAGAGATTTGTATTTTTATATTTATAATAGTTTATGAAGCCTAATAAGATGTATGGACATGCCCATTACAATCTGATGGGAAAAGAGAACAAATCCCTTCTTGTTAAAAAAATTCACGTGGGTCTAAGATATATAAGAAAATGTGTAACTGGGTCGACCGTGAACGGGTGCCAGCAAAAAAATGTTTTTAGGCGCTACATCTGCTCAATAAAAGTATTCAGCGCTCGTCAACGCATTTCTAACAGAAAATTAACACATTTTAAAAAGCGCGTCGCGTCGAATTTCAAATCCAAAAGATTTTTTTTTGAAATTCGATTTCTCCAAGGAGTTACGGGGGTTTAAATTGTTGTGAACGTTAGCCTAACTTCGGTTGTTTAGTTCTGATCTTTCAAAATGTTTGACAACTTTGATAAATTCCTTCTGAAAAATAGGATTGAATTGTTAACGATCGTCTCATTGGATTCACATTTAATGATAAAAGAGAGTTGCGGAACTGCTGCAACCAACTGTTTCCTTTACTGTTGGTTAAAGTTTTGGAAATTTGGCATTTTTTTCTTTCTCATGAAAAACGGCATTCCATTCTCTCTTTGGTCGATTTATCCAGTTTCACATGTGGAGCAAACATAAAAACTGCTGACGCAATCACCATTTATTCAAATAAAGGCCGTTTTCAACTCACGCATGAAAATGATTGGGAATTTTAGCGGTCTTTCGTTAATTAAGATTGATATTTAAAGGAGTTGCATCATTTATTTTTGATATATTAAGATTTCGTTTGCTAATTGAACTATGACGCATTTATTCGGAAAATTTCTATTTTAGCAGCCACGCAGTGACATCAAGGACAATTTTGGTCTGATGGTTGAGTTTTGCGATAAAAAGGGATTCGGATTTGAAATTGGATGTCCTTTTTAAAATATTTCTTGCAATTGTTTTATCCGGATAGGAAGTTCCATTTGTGTTCAACTATGCGTTAAACATAGATATTATATTTTTTGGGTAGTTACTTGAACTGAATGGCTCCCGCAAATTGTTTTGTAAATTTTCAAATGTTTCTTGAGTTTTGCCAGCATTTGATGTTGTTTTTGCAGTCATATGGCTGAGTGTAACTAATCTATAGTCCAACTTAATATCGCAGGATTGATTATAGAAAAGATCTAATGCATTCAGTGGATGCAAAAGTGTTTTCCGCTAACATAAATCAATAAATAACAAAAATTCATCTTTCATTTTTGATACTTTAACTTTGGGCAAAAAAATTTTCAGTTGTTACATTTGCGGCGTTTTTTTGTTTGAATACAGAAGCAGCGAGAGCCAGAGCAGTAGCGGAAAGAGCAGCTTTTTATGTTAATTACAGATTAAAATCATTTCAAAGCAGACCTCAATTACTGATGAGCCAAAATCAATTGCAAACGAAGAACAATGAGCATACATGATAGTTTCAGCAGGAAAAGCATGCGGTTTCTCGGCTTCCCTAACGCTGGCGTAAATTGTTTTTAGAATTTTGAGCTCAATTTGTGTTCGCTGCTAATTTGTAGTCTCTTAACTCAGTCACACTCACGACATTCCATATTTATTTCCTAAGCATTAATCAGTTAATCTATTTACCGTTTTGTGTCTGAAAACTTACGGTTGTCCTAAAGTATTAAAAATTTGTTTTTTTAAAAAAAATAATGTTCATTTAAGGTTTGCCACTTTTAATCTTATATCGACCACAATTTAGCCTATTGTCAGCAAAAAAAAGAGATTACATATATTCTAAAGTGAGTAACAATGTAGTCTTCATTGCTGATTTAATATTTAAATAATGGTTAATTGAAATCACCAGTTTTACCATTTTTTTGAAATATTGAGGTTTCGAGGTTTTTGCTGTTTTGTCCGATGGTCACCTTGACGGCACACTGGCGCGCTTGTTGTTGTCACTTTAATGGTGTTGAAAAAAGCAAAATTGATTATTTTCAGTACTTTTAGTGTATAAGTTGTGATTTTTTTCGCATATTGGAGCTTGGTTGTTTTTGGTGTTTGTTTTTTTTTGTGGCACATTATGGAAAATGGCAGATCTAACTGTTTTTGAATTGAGGATTATATAGTGCTATTAATTGATTTCATTTGATAACTAATGGCAGTCATGACTTTGATCTCAATTGTTTTCAAAAATGTAGACGTATTTTGTAAGTTTTTTATTTTTGTTTTCTGTCTGTTTAACAACTTTTCTAATTAAAGACAGTTCCCCTTTCTTTTCTGGTGATATTTTCATTAATTCTCTTTTTTAAAGTAATTGCTTTCATCTGATTTTCCTGTTGTCTTGTCTCTTACTCGCCTGAAAGGCAAGAATCATCGGCCTTCAAATGTGTTATTGTGTAATTTGTATAGTGGTTTAGTTTAAAGCGATATTTTTAAAATGGATATATTAATTATTTTTGAACAAATCAGTAATTTTTAAAAGTTTTCTGTCTCTACCTCGTTTGGCGGACAATTAATTCAAAAAATCGGTTGAGCGGAGTTGGAACAAGATGAGCCTTCTTTTTGTCCACTTCAATTAGCTAATCTGCGTCATTTAGTTAATCTTATAAAAGTCTATATCTGTTTGTTGTTATATACTGTCACTGTCAGAATGTTGCAAAAAAATTTATTGATATGAAATTGAGAACTCGTATATAGGCATACCCATGTTTGTAATTTTCTTTTTTCAGAAAATCAATTCAATTCAAAATCAATTCAATCAAGTCAAAAGTTACAGAAATTTTTCACAGAACTAGCGAATCAGTTTAAGACCGATTGCAGGTCAAAAACCAGTTGAAGTAATGAGGTTAAGAAGCGAAACAATTCATAAGATGGGCGCATCAATAATTCATAAAGTGACCAAACACCTTTTTCAACAATGAACAAACATGTACTATCTACGGAACGGCCCGGGGGAGGATTTTCCCCGAAAATATCGGGGAAAAGAGTTTAAAGAGAGTAAAAATAAAAAAATTACCCCCTATTTCTCCGCCTAATTAGCGATGTAAGAGTGTAGTTTTAAGGTGTAATTTTAAATTATTAGAGTGTAAACTTAAATGATAATTCCACTTTTAATTTTCTTTTAAACTCTTTATATTACATCTTTAAATTATTTTTACACTCTTCATAATCCACCTTTAAATTATTTTTACATTCTTCCACTCTTAATTATAAAATTACACGTTTCATAATTACACTTTTACACCGCTAATTAAGCGGAGAAATAGGGGTGTATTTTTTTTTATTTTTACACTCTTTACACTCTTATCCCCGGTTATTATAAATGGAATAAAAATTTATTTTTTTTTATTTTTACAGTCTTCCACTCTCAATTTTACAATTACACTCTTCATAATTACACTCTTACACCACTAAGTATGCGGAGAAATAGGGATGTAAATTTTTTATATTTACACTCTTTACACTCTTTTCCCCGGTTCCAAAAAACGGAAAAAAGTGGACTTATTTTATTTTTACAGCTTCTACACACTTTCTACACCTGAAAATTAACCTACATAGTAAACGTATGCCGGAAAATTATCTCAAGTCGAGTAAAAAAACTGACTTATTTGAGATGTTTCCAGTATGTTCTGGATGTGTTTCCCTCCTCCGCTGGGGACCGGCTATGGCGGAGTTACAAACAACTATAAGAGATTTTGAGCAGATCACAATTTAAAAAACCGGGCTCAAACTCTATATCCAAATGAAACTAAACAAAACTAAACAAAGCACAGCAAAAATATGTATAAAATGGCAATATAATTGTCGGAAGTTTTCAATTTGAACTAAGGAACAACTTTTTGATATTTTCTGGTATTTTTTGGTGGTGTTTACCTCCTCTTTCTCTCAACCGGGCTGGGTATTCGCTACGGCAGAATTAAAAACAAACAACTATAGGAGATTTTGAGCAGAGCACAAGTTAAATTCAGAAGCTCAAACTCTATCTCCAAAAATTAATAATATTAAAAAGAATAATAATAATAATAATAATAATAATAATAATAATAATAATAATAATAATAATAATACTAATAATAATAATAATAATAATAATAATAAAAATAATAATAATAATAATAATAATAATAATAACAATAATAATAATAGTAATAATAATAAACTAATAATAATAATAATAATAATAATAATAATAATAATAATAATAATAAAAACAATAATAATAATAATAATATTAAATATAATAATAATAATAATAATAATAATAATAATAACAATAATATTAATAAGCGAAAAAGTTCAAATTTCCGTGTGAAATATCTACATTTTTGGTAGGGCAGTTAGGCGAACCATTCCTTTTGCACTACAATTTACATACTAGTGATAGTCTGGGATATCAATTTGGTTCACTTTCAACAACTCTAAGATCCGATAAAATTTAACTATTTTTTAAAATATAATAAGCGAAAAAGTCGAAATTTCCGTGTGAAAAATCAATTTTTGTAGGACAGCTAGGAAAACCATTCTTTTCTACAAACCAACACACTACTGCTGGTCTGGGATATCAATTTGAATCACTTTCAACAACTCTAAGATCCGATAAAATTTAACTATTTTTTAAAATATATTAAGTAAAAAAGCCGAAATTTCAATCTGGAATATCTACTTTTTTGTAGGACAATTAGGCGAACCATTCTTTTTGCACTACAATCTACATATTATTGGTAGTCTGGGATACCATTTTGGTTCACTTTCAACAACTCTAAGATCCGATAAAATTTAACTATTTTTTAAAATATAATAAGCGAAAAAGTCGAAATTTCCGTGTGAAAAATCAATTTTTGTAGGACAGCTAGGAAAACCATTCTTTTCTACAAACCAACACACTACTGCTGGTCTGGGATATCAATTTGAATCACTTTCAACAACTCTAAGATCCGATAAAACTTAACTATTTTTTAAAATATATTAAGTAAAAAAGCCGAAATTTCAATCTGCAATATCTACTTTTTTTTAGGACAATTAGGCGAACCATTCTTTTTGCACTACAATCTACATATTATTGGTAGTCTGGGATATCAGTTTGGTTCACTTTCAACAACTCTAAGATCCGATAAAATTTTACTATTTTTTAAAATATAATAAGCGAAGAAGTCGAAATTTCCGTGTGAAAAATCAATTTTTGTAGGACAGTTAGAAAAACCATTCTTTTCTACAACCAACACACTACTGCTGGTCTGGGATATCAATTTGAATCACTTTCAACATCTCTAAGATCCGATAAAGTTTAACTTTTTTTTAAAATATATTAAATAAAAAAGCCGAAATTTCAATCTGCAATATCTACTTTTTGTAGGACAATTAGGCGAACCATTCTTTTTGCACTACAATCTATATACTATTGGTAGTCTGGGATATCAATTTGGTTCACTTTCAACAACTCTAAGGTCCGATAAAATTTAACTATTTTTTAAAATATAATAAGCGAAAAAGTCGAAATTTCCGTGTGAAAAATCAATTTTTGTAGGACAGCTAGGAAAACCATTCTTTTCTACAAACCAACACACTACTGCTGGTCTGGGATATCAATTTGAATCACTTTCAACAACTCTAAGATCCAATAAAATTTAACTATTTTTTAAAATATATTAAGTAAAAAAGCCGAAATTTCAATCTGCAATATCTACTTTTTTTAGGACAATTAGGCAAACCATTCTTTTTGCACTACAATCTACATATTATTGGTAGTCTGGGATATCAGTTTGGTTCACTTTCAACAACTCTAAGATCCGATAAAATTTAACTATTTTTTAAAATATAATAAGCGAAAAAGCCGAAATTTCCATCTGAAATATCTACTTTTTTGTGGGACAATAAGGCGAACCATTCTTTTTGCACTACAATCTACATACTATTGGTAGTCTGGGATATCAATTTGGTTCACTTTCAACAACTCTAAGATCCGATAAAATTTAACTATTTTTCAAAATATAATAAGCGAAAAAGTCGAAATTTCCGTGTGGAAAATCAATTTATGTAGGACAGTTAGAAAACCAATCCTTTTCTACAACCAACACACTACTGCTGATCTGGGATATCAACTTGAATCACTTTCAACAAATCTAAAATCCGATAAAATTTAACTATTTTTTAAAATATAATAAGCGAAAAAGCCGAAATTTCCATCTGAAATATCTACTTTTTTGTGGGACAATAAGGCGAACCATTCTTTTTGCACTACAATCTACATACTATTGGTAGTCTGGGATATGAATTTGGTTCACTTTCAACAACTCTAAGATCCGATAAAATTTAACTATTTTTTAAAATATAATAAGAAAAAAAGTCGAAATTTCCATCTGAAACATCTACTTTTTTGTAGGACAACAAGGCGAACCATTCTTTTTGCACTACAATCTACATACTATTGGTAGTCTGGGATATCAATTTGGTTCACTTTCAACAACTCTAAGATCCGATAAAATTTAACTATTTTTTAAAATATAATAAGCGAAAAAGCCGAAAATTCCATCTGAATTATCTACTTTTTTTAGGACAATTAGGCGAACCATTCTTTTTGCACTACAATCTACCTATTCTTGGTAGTCTGGGATATCAATTTGGTTCACTTTCAACAACTCTAAGATCCGATAAAATTTAACTATTTTTTAAAATATAATAAGCGAAAAAGCCGAAATTTCCATCTGAAATATTTACTTTTTTGTAGGACAATAAGGCGAACCATTATTTTTGCACTACAATCTACATACTATTGTTAGTCTGGGATATCAATTTGGTTCACTTTCAACTATTCTAAGATCCGATAAAATTTAACTATTTTTTAAAATATATTAAGTAAAAAAGCCGAAATTTCAATCTGCAATATCTACTTATTTGTAGGACAATTAGGCGAACCATTCTTTTTGCACTACAATCTACATACTATTGGTAGTCTGGGATATCAATTTGGTTCACTTTCAACAACTCTAAGATCCGATAAAATTTAACTATTTTTTAAAATATAATAAGCGAAAAAGCCGAAAATTCCATCTGAAATATCTACTTTTTTGTGGGACAATTAGGCGAACCATTCTTTTTGCACTACAATCTACATATTATTGGTAGTCTGGGATACCAATTTGGTTCACTTTCAACAACTCTAAGATCCGATAAAATTTAACTATTTTTTAAAATATAATAAGCAAAAAAGTCGAAATTTCCGTTATGAAAAATCAATTTTTGTAGGACAGTTAGGAAACCCATTCTTTTCTACAACCAACACACTACTGCTGGTCTGGGATATCAACTTGAATCACTTTCAACAACTCTAAAATCCGATAAAATTTAACTATTTTTTAAAATATAATAAGCGAAAAAGCCGAAATTTCCATCTGAAATATCTACTTTTTTGTGGGACAATAAGGCGAACCACTCTTTTTGCACTACAATCTACATACTATTGGTAGTCTGGGATATCAATTTGGTTCATTTTCAACAATTCTAAGATCCGATAAAATTTAACTATTTTTCAAAATATAGTAGGCGAATAAGTCGAAATTTCCGTGTGGAAAATCAATTTTTGTAGGACAGTTAGGAAAACCATTCTTTTCTACAAACCAACACACTACTGCTGGTCTGGGATATCAATTTGGTTCACTTTCAACAACTCTAAGATCCGATAAAATTTAACTATTTTTTAAAATATATTAAGTAAAAAAGCCGAAATTTCAATCTGCAATATCTACTTTTTTGTAGGACAATTAGGCGAACCATTCTTTTTGCACTGTAATCTACATATTATCGGTAGTCTGGGATATGAATTTGGTTCACTTTCAACAACTCTAAGATCCGATAAAATTTAACTATTTTTTAAAATTTAATAAGCGAAAAAGTCGAAATTTCCATCTGAAACATCTACTTTTTTGTAGGACAACAAGGCGAACCATTCTTTTTGCACTACAATCTACATACTATTGGTAGTCTGGGATATCAATTTGGTTCACTTTCGACAACTCTAAGATCCGATAAAATTTAACTATTTTTTAAAATATAATAAGCGAAAAAGCCGAAATTTCCATCTGAAATATCCACTTTTTTGAAGGACAATAAGGCTAACCATTCTTTTTGCACTACAATTAACATACTATTGGTAGTCTGGGATATCAATTTGATTCACTTTCAACAACTCTAAGATCCGATAAAATTTAACTATTTTTTAAAATATAATCAGCAAAAAAGTCGAAACTTCCGTGTGAAAAATCAATTTTTGTAGGACAGTTAGGAAAACCATTCTTTTCTACAAACCAACACACTACTGCTGGTCTGGGATATCAATTTGGTTCATTTTCAACAACTCTAAGATCCGATAAAATTTAACTATTTTTTAAAATATAATAAGTGAAAAAGCCGAAATTTCAATCTGCATTATCTACTTTTTTGAAGGACAATAAGGCTAACCATTCTTTTTGCAGTACAATTAACATACTATTGGTAGTCTGGGATATCAATTTGATTCACTTTCAACAACTCTAAGATCCGATAAAATTTAACTATTTTTTAAAATATAATCAGCAAAAAAGTCGAAACTTCCGTGTGAAAAATCAATTTTTGTAGGACAGTTAGGAAAACCATTCTTTTCTACAAACCAACACACTACTGCTGGTCTGGGATATCAATTTGGTTCATTTTCAACAACTCTAAGATCCGATAAAATTTAACTATTTTTTAAAATATAATAAGCGAAAAAGCCGAAATTTCCATCTGAAATATCCACTTTTTTGAAGGACAATAAGGCTAACCATACTTTTTGCACTACAATTAACATACTATTGGTAGTCTGGGATATCAATTTGATTCACTTTCAACAACTCTAAGATCCGATAAAATTTAACTATTTTTTAAAATATAATCAGCAAAAAAGTCGAAACTTCCGTGTGAAAAATCAATTTTTGTAGGACAGTTAGGATAACCATTCTTTTCTACAAACCAACACACTACTGCTGGTCTGGGATATCAATTTGGTTCATTTTCAACAACTCTAAGATCCGATAAAATTTAACTATTTTTTAAAATATAATAAGTGAAAAAGCCGAAATTTCAATCTGCATTATCTACTTTTTTGTAGGACAATTAGGCGAACCATTCTTTTTGCACTACAATCCACATATTATTGGTAGTCTGGGATATCAATTTGGTTCACTTTCAACAACTCTAAGATCCGATAAAATTTAACTATTTTTAAAAATATAATAAGCGAAAAAGTCGAAATTTCCGTGTGAATAATCAATTTTTGTAGGACAGTTAGGAAAACCATTCTTTTCAACAACCAACACACTACTGCTGGTCTGGGATCTCAATTTGAATCACTTTCAACAACTCTAAGATCCGATAAAATTTAACTATTTTTTAAAATATAATAAGCGAAAAAGCCGAAATTTCCATCTGAAATACCTACTTTTTTGTAGGACAATAAGGCGAACCATTCTTTTTGCACTACAATCTACATACTATTGGTAATCTGGGATATCAATTTGGTTCACTTTCAACAACTCTAAGATCCGATAAAATTTAACTATTTTTAAAAATATAATAAGCGAAAAAGTCGAAATTTCCGTGTGAAGAATCAATTTTTGTAGAACAGTTAGGAAAACCATTCTTTTCTACAAACCAACACACTACTGCTGGTCTGGGATATCAATTTGGTTCACTTTCAACAACTCTAAGATCCGATAAGTTTAACTATTTTTTAAAATATATTAAGCGAAAAATTCGAAATTTCCGTGTGAAAAATCAATTTTTGTAGGACAGTTAGGAAAACCATTCTTTTCTACAACCAACACACTACTGCTGGTCTGGGATATCAATTTGAATCACTTTCAACAACTCTAAGTTCCGATAAAATTTAACTATTTTTTAAAATATCATAAGCGAAAAAGCCGAAATTTCCATCTGAAATATCTACTTTTTTGTAGGACAATAAGGCGAACCATTCTTTTTGAACTACAATCTACATACTATTGGTAGTCTGGGATATCAATTTGGTTCACTTTCAACAACTCTAAGATCTCATAAAATTTAACTATTTTTAAAAATATAATAAGCGAAAAAGTCGAAATTTCCGTGTGAAAAATCAATTTTTGTAGGACAGTTAGGAAAACCATTCTTTTCTACAAACCAACACACTACTGCTGGTCTGGGATATCAATTTGGTTCACTTTCAACAACTCTAAGATCCGATAAAATTTAACTATTTTTTAAAATATAATAAGTGAAAAAGCCGAAATTTCAATCTGCAATATCTACTTTTGTAGGACAATTAGGCGAACCATTCTTTCTGCACTACAATCTACATATTATTGGTAGTCTGGGATATCAATTTGCAATTTGGTTGCCTTTCAACAACTCTAAGATCCGATAAAATTTAACTATTTTATTAAAATATAATAAGCGAAAAAGTCGAAATTTCCGTGTGAAAAATCAATTTTTGTAGGACAGTTAGGAGAACCATTCTTTTCTACAACCAACACACTACTGCTGCTCTGGGATATCAATTTGAATCACTTTCAACAACTCTAAGATCCGATAAAATTTAACTATTTTTTAAAATATATTAAGTGAAAACGCCGAAATTTCAATCTGAAATATCTACTTTTTTGTAGGACAATTAGGCGAACCGTTCTTTTTGCACTACAATCTACATATTATTGGTAGTCTGGGATATCAATTTGGTTCACTTTCAACAACTCTAAGATCCGATAAAATTTAACTATTTTTTAAAATATAATAAGCTAAAAAGTCGAAATTTCCGTGTGAAAAATCAATTTTTGTAGGACAGTTAGGAAAACCATTCTTTTCTACAACCAACACACTACTGCTGGTCTGGGATATCAATTTGAATCACTTTCAACAACTCTAAGATCCGATAAAATTTAACTATTTTTAAAAAATAATAAGCGAAAAAGTCGAAATTTCCGTGTGAAAAATCAATTTTTGTAGGACAGTTAGGAAAACCATTCTTTTCTACAACCAACACACTACTGCTGGTCTGGGATATCAATTTGAATCACTTTCAACAACTTAAGATCCGATAAAAATTAACTATTTTTTAAAATATATTAAGTGAAAACGCCGAAATTTCAATCTGAAATATCTACTTTTTTGTAGGACAATTAGGCGAACCATTCTTTTTGCACTACAATCTACATATTTTTGGTAGTCTGGGATATCAATTTGGTTCACTTTCAACAACTCTAAGATCCGATAAAATTTAACTATTTTTTAAAATATAATAAGCGAAAAAGTCGAAATTTCCGTGTGAAAAATCAATTTTTGTAGGACAGTTAGGAAAACCATTCTTTTCTACAACCAACACACTACTGCTGGTCTGGGATACCAATTTGAATCACTTTCAACAACTCTAAGATCCGATAAAACTTAACTATTTTTCAAAATATAATAAGCGAAAAAGCCGAAATTTCAATCTGCAATATCTACTTTTTTGTAGGACAATTAGGCGAACCATTCTTTTTGTACTACAATCTACATATTATTGGTAGTCTGGGATATCAATTTGCAATTTGGTTGCCTTTCAACAACTCTAAGATCCGATAAAATTTAACTATTTTTTAAAATATAATAAGCGAAAAATACGAAATTTCCGTGTGAAAAATCAATTTTTGTAGGACAGTTAGGAAAACCATTCTTTTCTACAACCAACACACTACTGCTGGTCTGGGACATCAATTTGAATCACATTCAACAACTCTAAGATCCGATAAAATTTAACTATTTTTAAAAAATAATAAGCGAAGTGGTCGAAATTTCAGTGTGAAAAGTCAATTTTTGTAGGACAGTTAGGAAAACCATTCTTTTCTACAACCAACACACTACTGCTGGTCTGGGATATCAATTTGAATCACTTTCAACAACTCTAAGATCCGATAAAATTTAACTATTTTTTAAAATATATTAAGTGAAAACGCCGAAATTTCAATCTGAAATATCTACTTTTTTGTAGGACAATTAGGCGAACCATTCTTTTTGCACTACAATCTACATATTATTGGTAGTCTGGGATATCAATTTGGTTCACTTTCAACAACTCTAAGATCCGATAAAATTTAACTATTTTTTAAAATATAATAAGCGAAAAAGTCGAAATTTTCGTGTGAAAAATCAATTTTTGTAGGACAGTTAGGAAAACCATTCTTTTCTACAACCAACACACTACTGCTGGTCTGGGATATCAATTTGAATCACTTTCAACAACTCTAAGATCTGATAAAATTTAACTATTTTTAAAAAATAATAAGCGAAAAAGTCGAAATTTCCGTGTGAAAAATCAATTTTTGTAGGACAGTTAGGAAAACCATTCTTTTCTACAACCAACACACTACTGCTGGTCTGGGATATCAATTTGAATCACTTTCAACAACTCTAAGATCCGATAAAATTTAACTATTTTTTAAAATATATTAAGTGAAAACGCCGAAATTTCAATTTGAAATATCTACTTTTTTGTAGGACAATTAGGCGAACCATTCTTTTTGCACTACAATCTACATATTATTGGTAGTCTGGGATATCAATTTGGTTCACTTTCAACAACTCTAAGATCCGATAAAATTTAACTATTTTTTAAAATATAATAAGCGAAAAAATTCGAAATTTCCGTGCGAAAAATCAATTTTTGTAGGACAATTAGGAAAACCATTCTTTTCTACAACCAACACACTACTGCTGGTCTGGGATATCAATTTGAATCACTTTCAACAACTCTAAGATCCGATAAAACTTACTATTTTTCAAAATATAATAAGCGAAAAAGCCGAAATTTCAATCTGCAATATCTACTTTTTTGTAGGACAATTAGGCGAACCATTCTTTTTGCACTACAATCTACATATTATTGGTAGTCTGGGATATCAATTTGGTTCACTTTCAACAACTCTAAGATCCGATAAAATTTAACTATTTTTTAAAATATAATAAGCTAAAAAGTCGAAATTTCGGTGTGAAAAATTAATTTTTGTAGGACAGTTAGGAAAACCATTCTTTTCTACAACCAACACACTACTGCTGGTCTGGGATATCAATTTGAATCACTTTCAACAACTCTAAGATCCGATAAAATTTAACTATTTTTTAAAAAATATTAAGTGAAAACGCCGAAATTTCAATCTGAAATATCTACTTTTTTGTAGGACAATTAGGCGAACCATTCTTTTTGCACTACAATCTACATATTTTTGGTAGTCTGGGATATCAATTTGGTTCACTTTCAACAACTCTAAGATCCGATAAAATTTAACTATTTTTTAAAATATAATAAGCGAAAAAGTCGAAATTTCCGTGTGAAAAATCAATTTTTGTAGGACAGTTAGGAAAACCATTCTTTTCTACAACCAACACACTACTGCTGGTCTGGGATACCAATTTGAATCACTTTCAACAACTCTAAGATCCGATAAAACTTAACTATTTTTCAAAATATAATAAGCGAAAAAGCCGAAATTTCAATCTGCAATATCTACTTTTTTGTAGGACAATTAGGCGAACCATTCTTTTTGCACTACAATCTACATATTATTGGTAGTCTGGGATATCAATTTGTAATTTGGTTGCCTTTCAACAACTCTAAGATCCGATAAAATTTAACTATTTTTTAAAATATAATAAGCGAAAAATACGAAATTTCCGTGTGAAAAATCAATTTTTGTAGGACAGTTAGGAAAACCATTCTTTTCTACAACCAACACACTACTGCTGGTCTGGGATATCAATTTGAATCACATTCAACAACTCTAAGATCCGATAAAATTTAACTATTTTTAAAAAATAACAAGCGAAAAAGTCGAAACTTCAGTGTGAAAAGTCAATTTTTGTAGGACAGTTAGGAAAACCATTCTTTTCTACAACCAACACACTACTGCTGGTCTGGGATATCAATTTGAATCACTTTCAACAACTCTAAGATCCGATAAAATTTAACTATTTTTTAAAATATATTAAGTGAAAACGCCGAAATTTAAATCTGAAATATCTACTTTTTTGTAGGACAATTAGGCGAACCATTTTTTTTGCACTACAATCTACATATTATTGGTAGTCTGGGATATCAATTTGGTTCACTTTCAACAACTCTAAGATCCGATAAAATTTAACTATTTTTTAAAATATAATAAGCGAAAAAGTCGAAATTTTCGTGTGAAAAATCAATTTTTGTAGGACAGTTAGGAAAACCATTCTTTTCTACAACCAACACACTACTGCTGGTCTGGGATATCAATTTGAATCACTTTCAACAACTCTAAGATCTGATAAAATTTAACTATTTTTAAAAAATAATAAGCGAAAAAGTCGAAATTTCCGTGTGAAAAATCAATTTTTGTAGGACAGTTAGGAAAACCATTGTTTTCTACAACCAACACACTACTGCTGGTCTGGGATATCAATTTGAATCAATTTCAACAACTCTAAGATCCGATAAGATTTAACTATTTTTTAAAATATATTAAGTGAAAACGCCGAAATTTCAATTTGAAATATCTACTTTTTTGTAGGACAATTAGGCGAACCATTCTTTTTGCACTACAATCTACATATTATTGGTAGTCTGGGATATCAATTTGGTTCACTTTCAACAACTCTAAGATCCGATAAAATTTAACTATTTTTTAAAATATAATAAGCGAAAAAATTCGAAATTTCCGTGCGAAAAATCAATTTTTGTAGGACAATTAGGAAAACCATTCTTTTCTACAACCAACACACTACTGCTGGTCTGGGATATCAATTTGAATCACTTTCAACAACTCTAAGATCCGATAAAATTTAACTATTTTTTAAAATATATTAAGTGAAAACGCCGAAATTTCAATCTGAATTATATACTTTTTTGTAGGACACTTAGGCGAACCATTCTTTTTGCACTACAATCTACATATTATTGGTAGTCTGGGATATCAATTTGGTTCACTTTCAACAACTCTAAGATCCGATAAAATTTAACTATTTTTTAAAATATAATAAGCGAAAAAGTCGAAATTTCCGTGTGAAAAATCAATTTTTGTAGGACAGTTAGGAAAACTATTCTTTTCTACAACCAACACACTACTGCTGGTCTGGGATATCAATTTGAATCACTTTCAACAACTCTAAGATCCGATAAAATTTAACTATTTTTTAAAATATATTAAGTGAAAACGCCGAAATTTCAATTTGAAATATCTACTTTTTTGTAGGACAATTAGGCGAACCATTCTTTTTGCACTACAATCTACATATTATTGGTAGTCTGGGATATCAATTTGGTTCACTTTCAACAACTCTAAGATCCGATAAAATTTAACTATTTTTTAAAATATAATAAGCGAAAAAATTCGAAATTTCCGTGCGAAAAATCAATTTTTGTAGGACAATTAGGAAAACCATTCTTTTCTACAACCAACACACTACTGCTGGTCTGGGATATCAATTTGAATCACTTTCAACATCTCTAAGATCCGATAAAACTTACTATTTTTCAAAATATAATAAGCGAAAAAGCCGAAATTTCAATCTGCAATATCTACTTTTTTGTAGGACAATTAGGCGAACCATTCTTTTTGCACTACAATCTACATATTATTGGTAGTCTTGGATATCAATTTGCAATTTGGTTGCCTTTCAACAACTCTAAGATCCGATAAAATTTAACTATTTTTTAAAATATAATAAGCGAAAAAGTCGAAATTTCCGTGTGAAAAATCAATTTTTGTAGGACAGTTAGGAAAACCATTCTTTTCTCCAACCAACACACTACTGCTGGTCTGGGATATCAATTTGAATCACTTTCTACAACTCTAAGATCCGATAAAATTTAACTTTTTTAAAAAATATATTAAGTGAAAACGCCGAAATTTCAATCTGAAATATCTACTTTTTTGTAGGACAATTAGGCGAACCATACTTTTTGCGCTACAATCTACATATTATTGGTAGTCTGGGATATCAATTTGGTTCACTTTCAACAACTTTAAGATCCGATAAAATTTAACTATTTTTTAAAATATAATAAGCGAAAAAGTCGAAATTTCCGTGTGAAAAATTAATTTTTGTAGGACAGTTAGGAAAACCATTCTTTTCTACAACCAACACACTACTGCTGGTCTGGGATATCAATTTGAATCACTTTCAACAACTCTAAGATCCGATAAAATTTAACTATTTTTTAAAATATAATAAGCGAAAAAGTCGAAATTTCCGTGTGAAAAATCAATTTTTGTAGGACAGTTAGGAAAACCATTCTTTTCTACAACCAACACACTACTGCTGGTCTGGGATATCAATTTGAATCACTTTCAACAACTCTAAGATCCGATAAAATTTAACTTTTTTTTTAAAATATATTAAGTGAAAACGCCGAAATTTCAATCTGAAATATCTACTTTTTTGTAGGACAATTAGGCGAACCATTCTTTTTGCACTACAATCTACATATTATTGGTAGTCTGGGATATCAATTTGGTTCACTTTCAACAACTCTAAGATCCGATAAAATTTAACTATTTTTTAAAATATAATAAGCGAAAAAGTCGAAATTTTCGTGTGAAAAATCAATTTTTGTAGGACAGTTAGGAAAACCATTCTTTTCTACAACCAACACACTACTGCTGGTCTGGGATATCAATTTGAATCACTTTCAACAACTCTAAGATCCGATAAAATTTAACTATTTTTTAAAATATAATAAGCGAAAAAGCCAAAATTTCCATCTGAAATATCTACTTTTTTGTAGGACAATAAGGCGAACCATTCTTTTTGCACTACAATCTACATACTATTGGTAGTCTGGGATATCAATTTGGTTCACTTTCAACAACTCTAAGATCCGATAAAATTTAACTATTTTTAAAAATATAATAAGCGAAAAAGTCGAAATTTCCGTGTGAAAAATCAATTTTTGTAGGACAGTTAGGAAAACCATTCCTTTCTACAAACCAACACACTACTGCTGGTCTGGGATATCAATTTGGTTCACTTTCAACAACTCTAAGATCCGATAAAATTTAACTATTTTTTAAAATATAATAAGTGAAAAAGCCGAAATTTCAATCTGCAATATCTACTTTTTTGTAGGACAATTAGGCGAACCATTCTTTTTGCACTACAATCTACATAATATTGGTAGTCTGGGATATCAATTTGCAATTTGGTTGACTTTCAACAACTCTAAGATCCGATAAAATTTAACTACTTTTTAAAATATAATAAGCGAAAAAGTCGAAACTTCCGTGTGAAAAATCAATTTTTGTAGGACAGTTAGGAAAACCATTCTTTTCTACAACCAACACACTACTGCTGGTCTGGGATATCAATTTGAATCACTTTCAACAACTCTAAGATCCGATAAAATTTAACTATTTTTTAAAAAATATTAAGTGAAAACGCCGAAATTTCAATCTGAAATATCTACTTTTTTGTAGGACAATTGGGCGAACCATTCTTTTTGCACCACAATCTACATATTATTGGTAGTCTGGGATATCAATTTGGTTCACTTTCAACTATTCTAAGATCCGATAAAACTTAACTATTTTTTAAAATAAAATAAGAGAAAAAGGCGAAATTTCAATCTGAAATAAATACTTTTTTTTAGGACAATTAGGAGAACCATTTTTCTGCACTATAATCTACATACTAGTGATAGTCTGGGATATCAATTTGGTTCACTATCAACAACTCTAAGATCCGATAAAATTAAACAATTTTTCAAAAGATCATATGCGAAAAAGTCGAAATCTCCTTGTGAAAAATCAACTGCTTTGTAGGACAGTTAGGCGAACCATTCTTTTCGCACAACCTACACATACACACTACTGGTAGTCTGGGATGTCAATTTGGTTGACTATCAACAACTCTCAGATCCGATAAAATTAAACATTTTTTCAAAAGATCATATGCGAAAAAGTCGAAATTTCCGTGTGAAAAATCAACTGCTTTGTAGGACAGTTAGGCGAACCATTCTTTTCGCACAACCTACACATACACACTACTGGTAGTCTGGGATGTCAATTTGGTTGACTTTCAACGAGTCTAAGATCCGATAAAATTGATCTTTTTTAAAATATAATAAGCAAAAAAGCCGAAATTTCCATCTGAAATATCTACTTTTTTGTAGGACAATTAGGCGAAACATTCTTTTTGCACTACAATCTACATTCTCTTGGTAGTCTGGGATATCAATTTGGTTCACTTTCAACAAGTCCAAGATCCGATAAAATTTAACTTTTTTTAAAATTTAATAAGCGAAAAAGTCGAAATTTCCATCTGAAATATCTACTTTTTTGTAGGACAATTAGGCGAACCGTTCTTTTTGCTCTACAATCTACATACTATTGGTAGTCTGGGATATCAATTTGGTTCACTTTCAACAACTCTAAGATGCGATGAAATTTAACTATTTTTTAAAATATAATAAGCGAAAAAGTCAAAAATTCCGCGTGAAATAACTTCATTTTTTGTAGGGCAGTCAGGCAAACCATTCTTTTTGCACTACAATCTACATACTATTGGTAGTCTGGGATATCAATTTGGTTCACTTTCAACAACTCTAAGATCCGATAAAATTTAACTATTTTTAAAAATATAATAAGCGAAAAAGTCGAAATTTCCGTGTGAAAAATCAATTTTTGTAGGACAGTTAGGAAAACCATTCCTTTCTACAAACCAACACACTACTGCTGGTCTGGGATATCAATTTGGTTCACTTTCAACAACTCTAAGATCCGATAAAATTTAACTATTTTTTAAAATATAATAAGTGAAAAAGCCGAAATTTCAATCTGCAATATCTACTTTTTTGTAGGACAATTAGGCGAACCATTCTTTTTGCACTACAATCTACATAATATTGGTAGTCTGGGATATCAATTTGCAATTTGGTTGACTTTCAACAACTCTAAGATCCGATAAAATTTAACTACTTTTTAAAATATAATAAGCGAAAAAGTCGAAATTTCCGTGTGAAAAATCAATTTTTGTAGGACAGTTAGGAAAACCATTCTTTTCTACAACCAACACACTACTGCTGGTCTGGGATATCAATTTGAATCACTTTCAACAACTCTAAGATCCGATAAAATTTAACTATTTTTTAAAAAATATTAAGTGAAAACGCCGAAATTTCAATCTGAAATATCTACTTTTTTGTAGGACAATTAGGCGAACCATTCTTTTTGCACCACAATCTACATATTATTGGTAGTCTGGGATATCAATTTGGTTCACTTTCAACTATTCTAAGATCCGATAAAACTTAACTATTTTTTAAAATAAAATAAGAGAAAAAGGCGAAATTTCAATCTGAAATAAATACTTTTTTTGTAGGACAATTAGGAGAACCATTTTTCTGCACTATAATCTACATACTAGTGATAGTCTGGGATATCAATTTGGTTCACTATCAACAACTCTAAGATCCGATAAAATTAAACAATTTTTCAAAAGATCATATGCGAAAAAGTCGAAATCTCCTTGTGAAAAATCAACTGCTTTGTAGGACAGTTAGGCGAACCATTCTTTTCGCACAACCTACACATACACACTACTGGTAGTCTGGGATGTCAATTTGGTTGACTATCAACAACTCTCAGATCCGATAAAATTAAACATTTTTTCAAAAGATCATATGCGAAAAAGTCGAAATTTCCGTGTGAAAAATCAACTGCTTTGTAGGACAGTTAGGCGAACCATTCTTTTCGCACAACCTACACATACACACTACTGCTAGTCTGGGATGTCAATTTGGTTGACTTTCAACAAGTCTAAGATCCGATAAAATTGATCTTTTTTAAAATATAATAAGCAAAAAAGCCGAAATTTCCATCTGAAATATCTACTTTTTTGTAGGACAATTAGGCGAAACATTCTTTTTGCACTACAATCTACATTCTCTTGGTAGTCTGGGATATCAATTTGGTTCACTTTCAACAAGTCCAAGATCCGATAAAATTTAACTTTTTTTAAAATTTAATAAGCGAAAAAGTCGAAATTTCCATCTGAAATATCTACTTTTTTGTAGGACAATTAGGCGAACCGTTCTTTTTGCTCTACAATCTACATACTATTGGTAGTCTGGGATATCAATTTGGTTCACTTTCAACAACTCTAAGATGCGATGAAATTTAACTATTTTTTAAAATATAATAAGCGAAAAAGTCAAAAATTCCGCGTGAAATAACTTCATTTTTTGTAGGGCAGTCAGGCAAACCATTCTTATTGCACTACAGGAAAAAAGAATTTTTTTAAATCAATTCAACTTTAATTACACCAATTACACTCTCTCAATAACAATGGTGTAAGAGTGTAAAAATAAATCATAAGCCATAACGGTGGAAAAATGAGTGTAATTTTTCATTAGTCAATTTTAAATTACACTCTAGAAATAAAAAGGATGTAAGAGTGTAAAAATAACAGAATTTTTTCATAAGGGTGGAAAAAAGTTGTAATCTTTTATCATTCCACCCCTAAGTACACCCTTTCTAAGAGTGTAAAAAAAGTGTACAAAAGGTTGTAAATTACTAAATACTAAATAAGTAAGCAGTTGCAAAAACAAGTAATATTAAAATTGCACTCATGAGCTGTTCAAGCTCTCATGAAGAAGCTCTAAGATTATAAAGAAAAGGTGCTGGAATTGGAGCTCTCAATATGTGCATTTTTCAAAGAAATGTGTCAAAAAACCATTTTATCTTGTAAGTAAACTTCAGTGAACCTTTTGAATAACGATTCAAAATCTGATTCAGCGTAAACTGATAAATTTGTGGGAGTCAGTTTATTTTTCGATATGAAGTTGTGAGCTTTCTTTAAACTAAATTTTAATGAGTTTTTTCTTGTTAATGTCCTACAAAAAGGAAGTTTAGTGAGGCCCATGCTGCTTGATTTTGTCTTCTGATAGGGATTGTTATGAATTTTCAAATCCAGTGGCGACTTTTTCCTGATTTGTTGAAAAACTTTATGCAAGAGGTTGTTTTGAAACAAATCTTGAGTCAAGAGGATATCGTTTTACTCCAGGATGTCAAGAATGTTATTACAGTTTTTTCGAAAACAAATTGTACAAAAAATTTATTTTTGCATAGTTACAATTGTTTTCAGAAGAATTTTTTTCGTATTACTATATATAAACAAACCATATTCTATGAGCAGTCTAGCGTAAACTTTTTAAAAACTAATTAAATGGTATGTTGAGAAGCAACATCGTGCTTGGTACATGATACCGTTGAATTGAGCCAGGCGTTGGCAAATAAGATCAATGTGTGGACGAAAGGTTAGCTTAATGTCAATTCTAATCCCAAGATATTTCACTGAAGTCAAATTGTTCAGTACAGTGCCAGATAAATATAATGAGTCCGTTGTAGATGCCCTGGCGAAAGGGAAATATTCACGTTTCTTAGGGTTCAGGTTGATTCTATTTGCTCTACGCCAATCATTGACCTTAGACAAAACATCTTCTATCGCTTATTTAGTGCTTCGCTTTCTTCCAATTGGAGTAGTCATTTTTAAACCATTGGGGCAAAAACTAATGAACGTGATAAAAAAATTGTATCGCTACTCATTGATATTTTCTCGTCAAAATATTTTCGCTTTGCTTTTGGAATCTCCTTTGTTACTATATTCCCTAATTTCCGAAAGTTTCCACTTTTTTCTGTCCATGGATTTTCATTGTAATCGCGTGATGCTTCATCACATCTTTTGACCAATTTTTTTATGTGTTTGATAAGCCAACTTTTTGGTTTGTTAGTTTCTTTATGATCAATAATCTGCAATGGTAACATTTGATCGAAGCACTCAAGAATTGCTGAGCTGAGTTTTTCTATTGAAAATGAATCAGAATTTTTTAATTTTTGATAAAGAATGAGCAGAAAAATCAGAAGAGATTGCTCGTTGTCGAAACTCTTGAAAATTTTGAAATTGAAAATTTTGAGTCTCATCTGCCGATATTGCACCACTGGTTCTGGGCAAAATCTCCAGGTAAGGCATAGTGATCACTGGAGGCATATTGGATTGTGTCAAAACTTGAGTCAGAATCAATTCTGCCGATTAGATGGTCTATGCATATACTACCATGATGTGTAACTCTTGTGGGTCAGGAGTTTTTTATAGACAACTGATGCAAAAGCAGCTTTTATTTATGGCAAGAGACCAGATAATTGGCTGAGGAAGTATCAATGTTAATATCTCCGACCACTCTAATTTGTTTTGTGATTACATTCAATTAAGCACTTAATGTTTCGAAATTCGTCTGGAGAAGTTTTTGATTGCAATTCGGATGCTTGTAAAGTACATATAACGATAAATTTATTTCTTTATATTCCTTCATTATGATAATCAGGTGTACTATTTCTAACGGATAAACTCTACTCTCAAATTCAGTTTTGTTTTTAACGAAAACACCACTGCCTCATCATTTTCTTTCCGTTTGGCAACCAGACACTAGTTCTGGGTACCCTGATAATGTGTAAACTCATGATGGTCCGTTTTCACTCAGCCATGTTTCGCACAATGCAACGACTGATGGTTTTTTTCACATAAACAATCAATTGTTACTTTGATTTCTTTTAAAAAAAAATTTTCTGAACCTTCCATATTGACGCTTTTTTGTTTTCATTATACTTCTGAGACAAAATAAAGTTCTGATATTTCCTTTTTTACTTTATCGCATATTTATCGCTTTTTTAAGTCAAAAGCTGTTGCTGTAGAGCTTATTCCCACACTAGTTGTATGTTTTTTGTCAAAACCACTGAACGCTTGTTATATCTTCAATTAACTCTACATCCCACTATTGTACTTCACACATCACATAAATACATCAAGAAAGCCCGCAAGCACAATTGACCGAAAGGCAACCAAGATTCAAACATGGCAGCTCAAAAAATTCAATGGGTAACTAATACGGCTAGCTCTTTTTGAGCTCTTCTCAAAACTTCAAACTTATCTCTATAAACCTTCCGCTTGAGTCACTGAGACTCAGATCAAACCAATTCCCTATTCCACTATTTGCCCTTCAATTTAATTTGAAGTTTGCCCTAAAAATTAATGTTAACTTCCTTCATTTGTGTTTCCTTTAGTTGTCTCAAAATTTTGTTATTCAAATGGTTTTCAAACCTCTTTTCAAAATTTTCATCAGTTTTGTTGAGTCCTTTTCTACTGCGGAAGCCGCATCTAAATTTCATCTAATTTTAAAATTGTTTAAACTTCTGTTCATCTTCACCTTGAACTGAGTTTTAGTTCATCTCTTCATCCATTTCATTCCGTTCATTTTCGATTCAAAATTCGGTAATCAAAAAATTAATTATATCAGCGAGGCAAAACTTAGCTCAATTTAAGCTAAATAATTTTGAGAAAATTGCAAGAATATTTCCAGTAAATTGTAGTCATTTAATTTCGCTCCGCCAATTCATACTAAAATTCGCAATAAAATTGAATAAAAATCAGAAAAAAATCTTCGTGCTCTACTAAAGCTAAACAACAAATCCTCAGGTATCATCAAGCGAACTCAGGTTTTAATACATCTGCCTTGCTGGTAATTACATGGCGCAGTCGGCAGACAGAGGGTCACAAGAAACGCCCGTCCCAGAAACGCCCCTATCGAAATTTTGAGGCACAACCGACCTGAGAGCCCCCCATCATGTCAACTCAAGTGGAGGATCAACTCAAACTGAACATCCTAGCGAGCGAAAACATTGCACTTGACACGCTTCTTGAGAAAAACCAAAAAAAGTAAATCTACCAAAAGAGCCCCAATTAAGGAGCCAATCCAGGATTCTACAGAAAAATCTGAAGGAGACCGCCAAAGTAGAAAGCTTGAACTCAAACATCAGAGGGAGGTGAAATGCGAAAAAAATTGATCGAGATAGCCATTCTACGTGGTGAACAACCAAGGAATATATGTGACCACAAAGGTGTTTCGCTTCTATTTTTGAGTATAGGAAACAAGGGCAAACGAATCCTGACACAAAAAATCTCCTGATGAGGAAATTTACTACATCAAAACCCGGCGACTGCGCTCGGCTTTTTCTTTATTCGTCCTCAAAACATTATTTTCGACATGTTCAATTTCATTTCAAGGAAGCAGAAAAAAAGACGAAAAACTAGAAAAATTATTTACAATTCGCAAAGATTTGGCAGAAAATTGTAACTTCGAGCGCAACGGTGAAAACCAGAAAGACAGAGATGATTTCAACGCCAATACGTCTTAAACTGATGAACAATGCGAGATGTGGGACAGCTTGGAATCCGAACGAGCATTTAGTAAACTTCCAGTAAACGTGCAAAACTTGTCAGATAAACCAACAACGAATTGCGGCCAGCAAAGTTGATGCAACAACAGCGATTTCGCGGAGAGAATTGTGCACAACACCAATGCACAAAACCAAAATGAACAATCTCAAAAGCAATAACTTCAAAAACAACAGAGGCAACAATGAATGACGCAACTGTGGACAATACGGGACTTGCACTCACAGAAAAACTTGCCGGCACTCGGTAGGGAAATCATTCATTGTGGATTGGAGAATCCTTTTTCCAAGGTATGTCGCAAACGCTTCAAATTAGAAAAATTGCACCCAATAGACAAATGAATAATTTCGACAATAAGAATCCAACGGAATGAACAGTAAATAGCAGCAAAAATTACTTTGAAAATTACGCGTCGAATTACAATTCATCCGGGATAAATATGTTGCAATGATTTCAGATGAATATACAAACGTTGTCACCCCTATGGATTTGAATTTAATCATTCGCAATTCTTATTGCGACCTTCTGTTAGATTTGGGCAGCGATTTTTTCTTTTTGAGCTTGTCTTTGGCGGAACAATTTATATACATTTGTGAAAAATATCAAGGAATTAAGAACAACTTCAATTGAGATAGTTGATACGCTCTGACGCTTAAAAACGCCACTTAAAAATAATGATTGAACAATCAAAGGAGGAAATTTGCCGTAGTAGCAGAGTGCCGTCGTCTGATTCTCGGAAGTGACCTTCTTGTTCAATGGAATTTGCATCACGCAACAACCAAATTTAATTAAACAATGTCCGATTAAGAAAAAAAATAGCAGAAGGATTTCCAAGCTCATAAGTTGTATCAAATCAATATTCCAGTAAAACAAAAAAGCACGCCTTGATAAAGGAAGAAACGTACCATTTCATCGCCTACTCAAACTCAAAGTTGAAGTAGAAGAACTATTTGCAGAAGAACATATAAAAAAAACTTTGAAATTGCTCGGATAATTTTGAAACTCCAATCATCACTTCTGTTAAAACAGAATAATCAATAATATTGGCTCTTGATTAAAAAATCCTTAATAAATCAACCCACAAAAAACAAATATCAAACACCAACGTTGAGTAATTATCAAAACGTTGAGTAATTATTGCGGACAACCTCTAAGACTCTTAGCTGTAACGCCCCAAACGATACTGCTGTTTTACAACGATAGATTTGAAGTACGCACACAGCCAATTAAATTTGCGTGCAAATACTTACCGCCCTTGTATTTTAAAAATTGTAAGCGAAGATATAACGAAAAGGTTATACCGATTTAATATAAGATTTTTCGGATTAACAGATATATCAGCGGAGTTTCAAAAAGCTATTGTTTGCAACCTAACTGGACTTGATAGTACCTTCTGCTTTCTGGACGATATCCTAATAGTAAGTAAAGAAAGGTATGATAACCATATGATATTAGTGAAAAAAGCGTCCCGAAAACTGGATGAGGACAATCTTTGAATCAACATGGAAAAAGGCTCAAACAAAAAACCAAATGCTTCGGTTTCCAAAAAAACCAAAAAATTCTTTCGACCGCTATGACACAACATCATAAAAAAGTAAAAGCAATTCAAGTACTGAAATAACCTCAAAATTTAATGTTTTAATCAGTACATCCTCTTGGAAAATTCGTACCCAACTTATTGCATGTGTGCCTCTCACTTGGATCACTATTAAAGAAAAACAAAAAAATAAGAATGGCAAAAGTCCCAGAAAAAAAATTCCGAATAATAAAAGCTAGGATTGCAAACATCTACAGTAAATTGACATTTCAATCCTGAGTTGGAAACACGCGTCAAATGGGACGCGTCGCGTCTAGGACTAGGAGCCGCATTAGAGCAGCTAACTCACGAAAACTGACAAACAGTCTCATTCACGTCGCGGTTTGTTAGAGTGTTGAGGATTGAGCCTTTTAAATGCTATTTATATACATAATTTTCTCTAGTCGTCATGGATCAATGAGCTTTATTGTCAGTTATGCAAAAAAATAATTAAATAAATCCTATCAAAGTAAATTGACAAGTTGAAGCGACAAACTGCTGCCATGTGATTCTACAATAGTCCAGGTCCTTGGCGTAAACATGGGATTAGCAGATAACAGTACACGAGAACCACAAAAAACTGCTAAAACTTCTGACGATCAAATTTTTATATTAAAACAAGATATGAAAAACAAGCCTCAAATTGTCTTTTGCTTAAGAAGAAGAATTATACTGATTACGTATTGCAAACTCACCGTCAAAATTACGCGAATCCAAACCAACCGAACTATGAGGAAATTAGTGTGGACTTTGCAAAACGAGGCGCTAAATAAGGCAACTCTAAATAAGGTCACTGGCCTTACAGAGAATACTCCAAATTCGATTCGAACCCAAAATAGTCAGCAACCACAAGAAACATATCGCGTATCAAACATTTCAACCAAAAAAAATAGTAAACAGGTTTCTCTCAGCGCTTACAATGTCGAACTCGGACGAATAACTTTTGAATGCAGTAAAATCCAATATGCCAATTAAAGTGCGATTCTCTGATAGGGCTGGTCCTTCGACTTGCCAACCTCACTGAACCCCTGAACTTGAGAACTGCAGAGCTAACACAACACTATCTACCCGAGACCTCCATGACGATCCCTTATTTTTGCAGTAACAAATACTTTCGCGAAGTCTCTGTCAGCAAGTCTTACCTCAAATCATGCAAACTTAAACGATGAACGAGACAAACGGATTTGTCCTTATATTCACAGTTTTTGGAGAGATCGATGGAGGGTCGATAGATTTTTTATTCCAAATATTAGATGCGTATATGGAGGCAATTCACGCAACCCACTTAAACTTCTTTCTAGCTGGGCGAATCAAAAAATGCGTTACAATGAGAAAAGTTTGTATCACATTAAAAAAGCACTTGCTGAAAGGATGTTATTGATGTTCCCTCTCTTTAAGATTTTGCAGACATCAATCTCGCTGTGTTTCAAATCTATTTGATCATCGACTTGATAAATATTTTGGATAACAGAACGAGCAAGTCTATAAATCAGTAAAGACTCCCTAACAGAAAGTTTTTTCCGATATAAAATATCAAAACCGCATAAAAAGTATCCACTTTTATGGAATGAGCAATCTACAGAAATTCTAAACCAATCAGTTAGTCTTCCCTCTCTAAACAGTTTACACAGATATTTCTTTCATCGATCGAAAAAAGACGTGGGATTAATTGTTAATAGTCTCTCAATTCCGAGATACACATTAAGTTTTTCTCGTGTGAATCACACAAAAAATCGTGCATTGTCACAGAATTTTTCGGGACAAAATGACACAAGAGAAACTGCTCAGCCACATGATCTTCTTTAATATACATTAAACATCCAGCTTTACATATACCTTCCCACGTTCTAAGAGAGATTGGGACAAGAAGAAGACTCATAGAGGTTGAAATGTCGACAAAAAATTTTGGGTCTATAGCTCTTGAATGCACTACATATATTTCGTAAAATTTAAAAATCCTTTTCAATTGCTTCCTTCTTCGAGTGAATATCGGTCAGGGCATAAAAACCCGAAAGAAAAAATTGTTTTATATATGTAATGGCTAACTACCAAAGAACAAGTGTCAGAAAACTAGTCAGATCTAATCTGGGGTAATTTTATATCAGTTTGAACAATTGAGACTGAATAGTTGTTCATAAAAGTGATAATTTGTGTTCATTTTTTGCATTTTTAATATAACAGCAACTAGAAAAACAGCGGGCAAAAATGTTTCGGTTAAAAATTGCTAATTTTCATTATACGCTCATTCATACGAGAAATCGTGTGATTTTTGATTATACGAGGAAAATTTTCGCGTTTGGAATCACACGAAACGCATTTTTCAAACGAAAAAGCGTATAAAATTTGATAACAGGAAAAAATTCAAATGATTTTACACGGGAAAATTCTAAAGTTGAGCTTACAAAAGAAGACACTTGCTAAAATACGAACTGCTGTTTAATTTCACATTCAAAATGAAAACTGCTTGAAGGAAGCACTTTTCAAAGTCTTATTCCGGGTAATTCAAAATTTCAAACCTTGGTCAGTCTGAAAGCTGTCTAATCTGATCAATTTGTTACGTAATATGTCAAATTTTCAATACAGCCTCCTTCTTTTAACATTCATTTCTCGCAAAATGATTTCAAGGACATGAAAAATGGTTTCAGTACTAACTGATCTTTGAGTTGCCCCCTAACATTCAACGAAATGTAAAGGTTTGCAACAATAAAAACTGCTTTTGTGTAATACCAAATTGAAACCCTGCTTAAAACGAACATCCTGCGATAAGGATAAGAGTTCCCACAATTCTGAACATTTACACTCGCTCGATCTGAATGCTGTCTAACTATATCAACTGTTTAAGCTATTTTTTGGTTTCTCTGATCAGCGTTCGTTTAGCATTTGAGCAATAAATTTTAATTGAACTTAAAAATATTATCAGATCCTAACCCATGGCTTACGAAGGCGCAAAGACTCTTTCAATACCATGAAAAAAAAGTACAGTCATAAATTGAATTCTAAATTTTTAAAAAGGATTCACAGAAAAACACATCTCCAAAAATGTATACCACTTTTCACGTGCAAAACTGAAGAGAAACTTCTTAACAAGGAATCTCATCCTGTTTTAGCAGCCATCATTGAGATAATTTACTCCTACTCAATTTGAAAGTTGTCTCACTTTAACAATTCCTCAAGCAATTTGACAGTCTTTTTTTCAATAAATTTTTCTTCTTTAAAATTTTAGTATAAATTTTTCATTAACCTAAAACCATGATTTTCTACTTGACCTTTGCATCTCTATATAGCTCACAAAAAATCTCTGCCAAAAACCAAAAACATTCTGCTTCAATGTTAGGTTGAAACACTACTTTAAAAAGCAACAAGCTACGGTATTAATGCCAAAGATTCAAAACATATACAACTTAACAATAAAAGAAATGTGGTTCCGGCGGTGCATCTTGCCATGGAAAAATTTCTAATAAATTTTTTGGATGTTCTATATATCTCTCCTGTGTTATTGTCCAAAAGTGATTCGTAGATTTAATCAGCCTGCTCATTTTTCAACTAGTGGCAATTTGAAGACAAAAAAAGTTAACTTCAAGTCGGTTGGAGTCTTCCGGCTATGTTTTTACTTTCTGCTTTGAAATTTTTTTTTTACCTTTAACTCATTTTGACACCTCTCTGAAATTTTCATGAAATATTTTCGATTTTTTTAGGCAAATTTCACTCTTCCATGAATCTGCTCAAACTGCTTTTGAAAAGCACTTGCAAAGTATTCAGCACTAGCAAAGCAATTTAAATCGGCAAAACAGTCTAAGTCGGATAAATTTTTACTTGGAAGAACAAAATCGGACAAAGCCATAAAGCCCAATTTTAGCTGCAGCTACTTCATCTCGATTCTTATTATAAACCTTAGTTAAAATCACTAATGGTCCTTTTGGAAAGAACTGGGCTAAGTTTTCATTAAAGGATTGTTCTAAGCAATGCAAAGTTTTAAACTAAACTCATGTTGTAATCCGAAAGAACCAAATTCAGAGAAGAAGTTGGAGGGTTGCCCCCTTTGTTCCTAACACTTAATTGCTAAAGAAAAGCCTAATTTCGCAATTATTTACAAAAAAGTGGAACGATTTATGTTTTGTGTGATTTTAACCTCAAATGTTAAAAAGAAAATCAATTTGGAAAGAATCATTACACAAAACTGACTTCAAACTTTTGATGAAAAGGAACCCACAAAACTATCACGAATTTGTGAATCAGATATTAATTACATTTTGACCAAAATTGTAGAAGATTACAGGCAATAAACTTGAGATGAAAAATTCAAATCAGATGGTTTTGCGGCTTTTGTAGCTACTGATATAAAAATACAAACTAACTGATAACATACAAAGCAAAAACTAATAGCAAAAATTAATTATGGATTTAGTCCAATTAATTGATTTCGTTGAAACGCTGACTTTTCACTCATGATAAATTTTATCATTGGAGTTATAATCTTTTAATAATTAAAATATTGATATCAACTTTTAGCAACGCACTCAAAACTGTTCCTGTTGTAACATTTATTATAATTTGCGAACACACAAAACTGTTGAATACTGAATGATATGACGAGCAATGTATTGGTAATTGGGAACTGTATTGGTATTTTTGTGACAAAAAAACGGCAATGCCTGTCAAACCTTAGTATTCAAATAGACAGCACTTTTTAGTCATCGTTCTGAATCGCATGGTACTCACCTCATCAAATCAATCAGAGGGCAACAAAACAGTTCACCACTGTAACTGCGCAAACACCCATGAAACTAAGCTAAGCAGACATATAAAATTATTCAGTTTTCATTAGTTTCAGTGTCACAGAAAAGTTAGTCCTCGATGTTGTCAGGGAGATCCAACAACATTTTAGACCCTTGTAGGGCTCCTGCGTGGGCTAAAAAGGAACAGTAATTGTGACACATTCTGCGTTGATTTTTGATGAATGCAATACACAACATAATTTTCCAGAGTGCATTGGAAAAGCGGAAATCCTCCCCTTCTACGAAAAATGTGAACCCAGGGATGCAATCAGCTACTGCTCATTATATCTCAGGAGCGCTTTTTCAAAAATTTTTGAACGATTCGTACACCAAAACGTAAGAATCGAGGATCAAAAACTGAACTTATCAATCTGCTCCATTTTGGTTTTCCAAAACGTTTTTCGCCAATGACTTCATTTTTTCATGTATACAATTCCTTAAAACTTAAAAAATTTCTCAAAGAATTTTGTCCAAACTGTTCTATTGAATTGCGCCAAGGCGTTTAATTCTATGTCATATGATATAAAAAAAGAAAAACTGGAAGTAATTTGCTTTAAAAGCGATGCACAGAAACTAAAAACTTTTTTCTAGCAGACATCAAGGTATCAACTTAGATTCACTATACTCCAACTGGATAAATGTTTTCTGACGTGTACCTCAGGGAACCGTATTGGAACCACTTTTGTTTAATTTTTAAGTAGAAAAAATATGTTCAGCTATTAATACTGATGTAACGCAGAAACAGTACGCTGACGATTGCCTAGTCTTTGCTTCGAGTATGGATGCAAAGATAACAAAGAAATTACTGGAATCAATAATATATAGCTTAGCGAATTACTTCAGAGAGCAACAGTTAAGTTTGAATTCACTAAAAACAGAGTTCATTTGTTTCACTAAATGAAATGATCAAAGAAACAAGTCTGAGGACACAGTAGATAACAAAAAAATCTGATGAAAATAAACGTTTAGGGTTAACATTTCATAGCAGTATCAGTCACGTCAAACAGACGTTTAAAAAAAAGCACAAGGATTTAAAATAAAGACTCATTTTGTACTCAACTCCTAGCACCCAAGCTTTGAAATTTTTAGTCTTTCAATTTTTTTGTGACATCATAATTATTCAGTTGTATTCAGCACATTAAGAAGTCTGTGATTACTATCCTAGAAAAGTCTACACTGGGGTCTTTAGGAAGTTTTCCGCTCAAATTCCAAACGGCATATATGAATAAAAACCGGTGATTGGGTTTAAAAGGAGAATTCACCAACTCTCAATTTTGTACCTCAGAAAGTATATCCCAATAGAACAAAATTCATTCAGCACGACACTGATTTTTCAAAGTCTAAAAAATTCTATTAACAAACCTACTCAAAAAATCATTTTAAATGACCGCAGATCATTTTCTTCTAGATAAATGTTTTTCCATGCCACATCAACAAAATGAATTCACTACCAAATCAACTCAGAGATTTCAAAAATAGCAACAAGGTTTTCAAAAATTATTTATAAAGCACTACCAGGTCAGATTTATGATGGTGTACAAATGTTTTGAATGTTTTTTGTGTTGTAAGTTTTAGACCGGTTTAATCTTTATAAAATTCACTGGAAGTTTGAATAAGTTTGATAGCATAATTTTTCTGATTTATGTATTCCTAATTTTACATTGTAGCATTGCTAGTTTTATCATTTCAATGATTACAGTTCTAAATTAGAGTGTCTGCTTCTAACCGGGGTTATGGGAATCAATGGCGGCTCTTTTTTGCCAACCTGCAAGGTATATATTATTTATGACGGTTATAGTCCTCGTTAAGATATAGGCACCTGATTTGATTTAATGTAAGGTAATTGGGGTCTTTCTTATTATAGCCCCTGAAAATAAAGCCCCCATTACCGTATATTTAACATAATTGCCAATTCTATAGGTAATCTGACCACTAAGCTGGGGGGCCATAACATGAAAAACTTGGTAATTCTAGGGGGCCGTACGTTATAACACAGACCACTAGCATATTAAGTTCAACGCAACATAACAGCTAAACAATTTCAACTGCTCTAAAAGACAGGTTGCTAACTTTCTTGTCCCTCCCCTTTTAGCCTAATTGTTGTGGAAAACATATGAAATAGTTTCAGAGAAGGTTTGAACGATGGTTGGGGATACAAAGAAGTCAACCCAAGCTGCTGACAAGAATAGGAGTTAGCATATGGTGTCGTGCACTGGTGATGGCTGTTACGGGAATGGGTGTAGAGTCTGGTCGAGGATCTGGCTTCCAAAAAACATCCCCAAGAACTTCCTGGTCCGGTTAATTTTTTTGGGTTTTGTGCTCTCGGCAAGATCTCAGAGAGGAGCAGTCAAGCCCGTTCTCCTGTACTGGTAGAGGTTTCGAGATAGACGCAAATCAGCAAAACGGGAGGCGACACAATGTGAGGATTGTCGGGCTGGATGATGGAGGTAGCTTTGTGGATCCATACGAGGAAAAGATCAAGGTGGCAGGTTACACTGAGGTAAGCATGAAAACGGACGGCATAAGCATATGTCGTCGGCTTCTTTACAGAAATGGCGGTAAGCGACCTTTGATTGCTCGTTTTGATCGAAGAGAGAGGAAATAAGAATTGATACGAAACAAGAAAAACCTGAAATCTCAATCAGCAAATATTTGTCTCAAGCATGATGTGACACCATTGCGTTCGAGAATACTGTTTTCTTTGCGCAGAGATCTTACCATCAAATCTGCCTAATCGATGAATGAAAAAAATATTTTGTTTAATGCGAATGATTCAAAAGTGGTGCTAAACACATTGTATGATGTTCAAAGAGCTTTTCCCAAAAATTTCGAAAGTGCATTAAACCAAGAAAACGATCCGTTTAAGTAAGGAATTCTTCTCCTTCTTCACAAAATACTCATCGTATTGGTTGCTATTGAAATTCTACTTTGACACAACATAATACTTTCCATGTCAACATTTGGTCTTTGAATAAACATTTTGACGAACTTAAATATCATGTCACCAAAAACTTCAAATATAATATTATTTGTCTCACAGAGAACTGATTGATGGACCAATCGAACGCAACTCATTTCAAAATCGATAATTACACATTTTCAGCCGTTGTCACGTTAGTAGAAATCAAAGCACGGGTAATTATGTGCATAATTTCATTAAGGCTGAACTATTTGACATATAGTTTGAAAACAGTTTACTGCTGAAGTGTACTTTTTCGAAAAAAATGTTTTCTGTGGGCTGTGTTTATAATTCGTAATCTAACTCCGAAGCTAAATTCGTTGCAGACCTTGATGAGTTTCTGGAAGAATTTGCTAAAAAATATTGAATGCTTGTACATAGTGGGTCATATGAACATCGATCTACTCAAGCAAGACAGCCTAACTGAAAAGTACACGAATATTCTCATAAATCACGGTGTAGATCAAATCATTGCTGAAGCAACCTCGATCAATGAGAGGTCATCTACACTGATTGATCATATAATTTATAACAGAAATGTATTTCTGATTAGCGAAATTTTCCAATTACTATAACCGATCACAACGATACATCCGTCTTCACAACTTATGAAGTTCGCAACAATCGACCAAGTTTGCGAAAGCAACGCATTAGCTTTCTCCACAATGAAGGTGATCTGAGCAGGTTGTTGCTTGATCAGGAAAGACAGTTTTCTAGCATAGAGTAATTTTACGTGCCAAATACTGACATGGACTCTTTCAATAATGTTGTTGTGTCTGTCATCCAAGATTATGCAACAAAAAAGACAATAGTTCATTGCAGCAAAACCTGGTTTGATAAGGAAGTTCAGCAAGCAATAGTAAAAAAAAGAGTAAATTCAAAAAGTTAAAAAAACATGCAAAGTTCTTTTTCGGAATTCAAAAGGGTTAGGGAAATAGTCAATAGGCTAGTCGAGAAACGCCAGTATTATAACAATAAGGTCCTGCGTAGAATTTCAACAAAAGGCAGTAACTTCAGAGACATCAACGAAATAACCGGTAAACTGGTAGAGAGCAAACAAATCTCACTTCGAAGCGAAGGTGGCGCTACTGTTGATGATGGTGAGTTCGTAGCTGATTTGGTCAATAAGTATTTCACGACCATTGCTTGCAATGAACTTGAACAATCTGCTTAGAATTGAAAGAAATTCAGTTTTTTATCAGCCGTAAAGTCAATGTTTTTTTCCAGTGAGGGATGAAGATGTAGAGAAAATAGTTACAGCCTTTAATCCTAATCAATCAACTAGACTTAATGGTATCTCCATAAAAACTGAAATCAATCCTTTCAGTGATTTTGCCACAAATTAACTGCACTTACAAACATTTTATTTTCTCGAGAAAGTTTTACAGTTTGTCTGGAAAAGGCAGGCGTAACTCCGCTTTTCAAAAAAGGCCGTACGTTTCAGGTGAGCAATTTTTGACCAGTATCAATCCTGCCGGTTGTTAGCAAAGTCTTCGAACGAGCTTTGTATACCAGAGGGTATAGCGTTATGAACAAACGACTCAATGAAAACCAATTCGGTTTTCGAACTAGAAGTACTACTGTAAGGGCAATCGCATAGATAGTTGAGAAACTACATTTTCACATGGCAACCAAGCAGCTTTGTATTTTCCTTAATTTTAGTAAAGCATACCCTTAATCATGATTTGATGATTGATAAACTGGAAAAATTTGGTGTGAGGGGAGTTATTTTGTGTTGGTTTCGCAGTTCTTTCTTGAACCGGCAACAGACTGTTTTCATTAATGGAGCGTTCTCAGATTTCAAAGTAATCAATACTCGGCACTCCCCTTTTCATTATATACGAACGACTTTCTTAATAGTTGCAAACATTTGGATATGTATATGTTTGCGGATGATACAACACTTATGTACTCTGCAGAAACTCTGGATGACAGATGCATTAGTTCTGACATTGTTTGCCTGCATAAGTTGATCATTTATATTTGATGTAAAAGAAACCAATTTGTCAAATTAAAATTACTTCCAATACTTAAAACAAACGTTTTCGAACTTTACGTTCATCGTCAGGTTAAAACTGTTTTACAAATTGTTAAAAGATAAAATGAATATGTATTTACATTTGTCTGAGATGACAATTAAAACAATTCTAGGAAACATTCTAAAAAATTCAATCGAAAATTTTTCCTTATATACAATATTTAGCCTATTTACAACACATATTTACATCTGTTATCAATTTACTTAAAAACATTCCTATTCCGGATTTTTCGATTTTGTCCATGTTCTTGTATTTTTAGGGTTATTCCGAATTTGCCCTAACCATAAGTATCCCTCTTGTGGAGGTTTTGCAAATTTCGTTTTGTCATGCACAAAATGTTTTTTGCCCTATGCATTCTCATTTAGTCAAAATTATGATTTGAACTAATATTTTAGCGTGAGTTCCCTCCCCCTATATTCGTCGCGTGTGTTTAGTGCCGGCTTCAGCTTGCTGATATATATAGCTTCGATGATCATTAGTTTTTCTACTGACCGACAGGCGTCCAGAATTCTCCATTCAATGTCATTCGTGGCGCCACGACATTCAACTAGATGTTGACCCACCTGTGAATCCTTCTTTTGATGTTCTGTTATCCTTGTGGTAACATGCCGGCTTGTTTGCCCAACATAGATGGATCCGCATCCATTACATTTAATTTCATATACCACGTGGGATTTCAGATCTCTATCAAAGGATGATTTCAGGGTGGGGAGGCACGATCTTAATTTTCGCGTTGTAAAAACTACTTGCAATTCGCATAGTTTCTTCAATTTGCTTGCGAAGTTTTGAGTGAGGTTGCCTCTGTATTGTAGAAAAATAGTTGGCTTATCATTAGATTTAGTCTTGCTTTCTTGATGCTCTTTTGGTGTTGTTCTTAATTGGTCTTTACCGCCACTTATTATTTTTTCTAGAGTCTGATTCACAATTTTTGAAGACTATTCCTCTGGATATTGATTTTTGGTCCAGCAAGATTTGTTCTTTTCAAGAGCCTGATCGAAGGCCAACCAATTAGAGGTTGGATTAAAAACCCTGTGAACCGTCCCTTGAATCACATTTTTCTTATGTTGAAGCGGTGCACAGCTGCGAAAGTTCAGTATTATTCCAGTGTCAGTTGGTTTTTGATACCAATGACAGGTGATATTATTTTTGCTGCTCACATTTACGTTAATGTCAAGAAAAGCCAAACCCCCATCCATGTTCACTTTTTCTAAGGTAAATTGCAGGTTGTTGTGTAATGAATTTGCAAATTTTAAATACTCATCCGGGTCACCACGAACCGTGCAGATAATATCATCCACATACCTTTTAAACAATTTCATCTCCTTATCGTGTCCCACTGTCTGTTGGTTGCTGCAATAAGTACAAATCCAAACCACATCCTGCATGTTGGCGTATTCCTCATTCGATATTTTTTGGCATCTTGCATGAAACCAGTTTTTGCATGACTCACATTCCACTCCTTTTCCTCGGTAGGTCACTCTCCGGTTACAGTCTTTGCAATTCCCGTTTTGGTCGCATCTGGAAAAGTTTTTACTGAGCTCTGGTTTTTGAAGTGATGCCTCAAACGATTTCATCCACACATTTGCTAGTATAACAGCCAGTGATGCACCCATAGCCAGACCCTCTGATTGTACATACCAGATCCCATTACATTTGAAATGAACATTCGTCACCGCAAGCTTTAGCAAACTTTTCATGGCGGACCTTGGGATATCTGGAGCTAGGTTGCTTGAATAGAGATCTCTTAGAGCAATTTCTATAGCCTCTCCAACTGGAACGTTGGTGTACAAACTTTTTACGTCAAGAGATACTATCTGCTCGTCATCCTCAAGAGTGAGAGACTCTAAGGCTTTTCTAGCATCTTGCGTGTTGGTTTCAATGTTTGCGCCCGGTAGTTTCTGGAAAAATGGTGTCAAAAATCTGTTCAAGTTTTCGTAGCTGCTACCCGGTATTGAAAGAACAGGTCGGAGAGGTGTATCTTTTTTATGTACCTTTGCCAGGCCATAAAGCCTCGCTGGTTGTGAACCTGTTGACCTGAGTCTTTGATAAATCTTGTCACTAATTTTCCCTTGCTTCATTAAATTTTGCAGGCTGTTATTGATCTGTTTTTCATTTTTGATCACAATTTCATCTTTAGCTACTTCGATTTTTTGAAATTGATCTGAGTTCAGTACCTCATCAAGTTTTTCCCTGTACGTTGACTTCTTCATCACACAGAAACCGCAACCTTTGTCAAATGGTACCGCCAGCAAATCATTGGCTTTTAGGTAATCATGCACTTTTTTGGCCCCTCTATCCAATGGGGTTTCACGTACATTTTTTGCATACCATTTTGCGGACGCCTCAATTTCACAAAGTTTCTCACCCTCAGTGTTATTCTCGCGTAACTCACGTACAAGTTTGTCTACATCTGCGAGAAAGTGCACCTCATTAAACTTGTCTCTCACTGGGTGTTTAGGTCCCAACGATAGGATGTCAAGTACAAACTTTGGAAGTTCCGGGCCATCCATTATCACAACATTACTGTGGGAGCCATTCCGCAGTGGTCTATCCTGTCTCTCTGACAGTTTATCAAGTTTTCCATTAAGTCTGTTCTGAACCATTGCGGAGTGACCCCTCATTTCACGCTTAATGCAGCTAACAACGGATGGCATCAGTTCTGGTCTCACCTTCTCCCTAAAACTACTCCTATCTGTCTCAAGTTTTTCCCTGAACACTTTACGGCCTTTCTCCGCACGGTTTATTTCTTGTTTTAGGAGCTTTAATTGAAAACTGTGCACCGCTTGTTCAGAAAAAATTTCATTTTTAGGAGCGCGAAACCTCAAAAAATCCGGAATTATATCATTGTTAAGGCATTGTTTTAGAAATTCAATTCGGTGATTGCAGCTAGTGACCTTATTTAAAGATTTCAAGTAATCAAGATAAAGTTTGAAACAGTTTGATTTTTTCAAAATATACCTGAGCCACGTCTTCGGTAGCAGCAACCACATACCTCAAAGAAGCTCAAGGACAGGGGGCAATGAAGCCCGATTGTTCAGGAGCTCCTCCTCAGTCTGTGTCTGTTGCACCTTCCTTGCCTTGGCTCTCACTTTCCTCTGCCTTTTGCCCAAGTTCTTGCCTCTTCCTTTCTTGAGCAGCCCTCTTAAATTGTATTGATGGCGTAATACTGTCTCCAAGGTCTTAATCTCCAGCCCAGCTTCCTGATGCAGCTGAGAATACTTTCCTGGCTGCGTCTTCCTTTTTCTCTTCGAAATCAGGTGCTTGGTTACGCTTAGCACCAGTACCTCGGACTTCAGCAGCTCCTGAAAAATATCCTCTGTGCCTATACGTCGACAGTACACAATAGCACAGAAGCGGTCTTTGTTCGTTCTAAGAAACGATGTCAACTCCGGCACGCTGCAGGGTTGGTAGTTGTTTGACTTGTGACGTGAGATTGTGTTGTTTGTCAGGTCGTGCCACACTGCCAAGTCCTTCCTCTTGCTCAGATGACCCTTCTGAAGGAGATTTCTCGCGTTCTTGAACCAATTTCTGGAATTTCTGTTGAAGGAGAATCCGGGAACTGATGTTACTTTCCCTAAAAACTGTTTCTTGCTTGAATATGGGAGACTATTTACGGCGAGATGAAGCGAACTTGCAGCCAAAATATGCACCATCTCGGTAAATCCATAAAATTCATACTCGCTAAAACACTAAAACAGTGAAAACTTCTCAAAGTATTATGTAATGAGCCCCTCTATAGGCCTTGTTTTCAAAATATTTGACAAAGTAAATAATGTAAAAGAAACCAATTTGTCAAATTAAAATTACTTCCAATACTTAAAACAAACGTTTTCGAACTTTACGTTCATCGTCAGGTTAAAACTGTTTTACAAATTGTTAAAAGATAAAATGAATATGTATTTACATTTGTCTGAGATGACAATTAAAACAATTCTAGGAAACATTCTAAAAAATTCAATCGAAAATTTTTCCTTATATACAATATTTAGCCTATTTACAACACATATTTACATCTGTTATCAATTTACTTAAAAACATTCCTATTCCGGATTTTTCGATTTTGTCCATGTTCTTGTATTTTTAGGGTTATTCCGAATTTGCCCTAACCATAAGTATCCCTCTTGTGGAGGTTTTGCAAATTTCGTTTTGTCATGCACAAAATGTTTTTTGCCCTATGCATTCTCATTTAGTCAAAATTATGATTTGAACTAATATTGATATGTTAAGAAATCTGAACTTGTGTGGTTCTGTGAACCCATCATAGATATTAGGCTTCAAAATGAAAGGTTGAAAAACTCAGATTCTGAGAAATACCTGGGCATTATTTTGGACAGAAACTTTTCTTAGGACGTTCATGTTGATGAGGTTGTAAAACGCTTGTCAAAGCATGTGTTTGCGGTCGCAAGAGTCAGGAAGTTCGTGAGTAGAAACGTTCTCATTCTCTGTTACCGTTCTTTTGCCGAACCGATAGTTCGATATGGTCTTTTAATCTATGGATGTACATCTTCTTCGTTACGTCGTATCTATATGGTGCAGAGAAAACTGCTTAGGTTGATTTTTTTCAGAAAACAGGGAGAAAGTGTATCCTGCCTTTTCTCAGTATCTACTATCCTAAGTGAATACGATTTATACCGGGAATTATTGAAACGTGTTTTGAAATCGGTCAACGCTAAATTGCCTACTCGGTATCTGAACAGCCATTATCAGCGTGACGTGAAAGATTGCCTTACTACGAGGAGCGTCTCATCTGGCCTCTTCAATAAACCACGCCTGAATAAAGCCTCAGATAAGAATTCCTTGGCCTGGAGAGGATGCGTTCTGTTGAATTACTTGATTAGTAATGGCTTTATTGTTGATCCTGTTTGCGGAGACGAAACATCATTAAAACGTTCCATAGATCATCTCAAGGTTTTGTTGATAAAAAAGAATTTCGATACCTTGTTCTAGTATGAGTTCAGACTTCTTTCTTTTATACTAGTCTTATCTAGCTTCTGTAGGACTATTGCCCAGAGGAGGTCCCTTTCTGGTGCTTCGGTATTTCTTAAAGAATACACAAAGTCATGTACAATGTATATCAACAGAATAAATAAAATTTCTTTATGTGGAAATTTGTCAATGAAAGATTTGATGAACAAAGTCTTTGCACGTGGCAATTGTTCTGCGACTGTCATTTGTGCAGGAAAGTTAGCATAAGTTTTTAAATAAAGATGACTGAGACTTCAGGCAACTACGAAACCCCAACAATAACAACGACTAAGCTGAGGAGGGAGTATAATAGGAAAAACCCATAGGAATTAACTGCAGAAAGAAATCTTTTTCATGTTTCAGTTAAAGTAAATGATCCGAAATGGGTAAAAATCGTACTAAGCAGAATGCTAACAGAGCGCAGACGAGTAAAGGTGGACATGGGTATTACTCAGCTGATAGCCAAGATGAGCTGGACACCAACTGCTCAGAAAGCGATGCACAAAGTGTCATGTCAAATGAAGACAATATCGGGGATCCAGATCAATCTGTTTTAACAGATGCCGCTCAAGAAAAGTTTCAGAATTCTGTCAGTTTACTAGAAAGTAAAACGACCAATGACAGAGAAAAGGCATTGAATTATCTCTGCTCAACATTATCATCTAATTATATCCCTGAGTTGCTTGAAAATCAACATGAGACTATCGCATTTGCAGCCTTAAAAAGCCTCAAGAAAGGCAAAAAGACAGAATCAAAGTTTGCCAGCAACCTGCTGTTGCTTTTGTACATCCAATCAGGCGCCGAGAAGATGTCAGAAGAAACTGACAAAATCAGGGCAGATATTTTAGATGCATCCAATAATGCCAATCATTCATTCGAAGCGCGTGGAAGGTTTCTCTACATTTTATCCCTGTGTTCTTTCTTCAGCCTTGACTCAGAGCATGATGAAAATCTCTTGGCCAATTTGGAAATGGTTATTTGTGGCACAATGCGCAAGGAAGTCGTACCACTAGTTGCCTGGGCTTTAGAAAGTTGGTGTGTACTAGCTATCCAGTTTCGCCCAGATAGAATTGTCGAGAATAGAGAAAAGTTGCTCTTTAGAGTTCTAAAAATCTTTGAAGAATTCCAAGACAACAAGGAATTAAGGCTCGCTGCCGGTAAAATGGTAGCCTTAATCTACGAAACTATGAATGAGTCTGAAGGCCAAACTTATAAGAAATTTCAGAAATTTGACGAATTGTATGATCTTCTCAGCGAGTTGGCGCGCCAGGGAAATAATGTTGTTAGCAAGCGAGACAAAAAAGCTCAGAAATTATCTCTGCGTGAAGCAATTTCTTACATGGATGGTGAAACATTCAAAGTCGAAGCTGTTAAATTTGGGAAAGAAACTCTGGTTATCAGTTCATATTCAAGCTACCTCCTCTACGAGGCGTTCAAAGAGGTTATAGGGACTGGTATCAACAGACATTTAGCTCTCAATCCAGCAATACGAGATATATTTGACCTAGGGGATCAGAACTCGAACAATTTGACAAATTTGGACAGAAAAATGATGAAAAATAGAATGAAAGGCGAATTTAACGATAACGACAAGGCAAGGACTCTGTATTTGAGAGGGAAGCGAGGCAAAAGGACAGATCAGTCTTTTGACTAATATTAGTAAATATGATCTTATTTTTTTAAATAAACGTAGAAATCTCCATCAAATGCCAATTATTTGGTTTTTACATTATTGTTGTGGTCCATTTTTTGGTGAAAATTGATTAGTACTAACGGGGTAGGACTGGTGGAGATTTTCAAATGTTTTGTGTAATTTATTACTAAATCACGAATACAGAATAAGAATGAAATAATACCACGCAAGCAAAGCAATCATTCTTATCTTCTATTTTGTCTTTTTAGCTGTATTTGAAGTTCTTATATTCATTCTATCCGTCTACATGGTGTTGTGCTCACAAGGCCGATTAACTTTGCTGTCAGAGTGTATATTAAACTGATAGATTTTTCAAAAAAAAATATTAATTAAAGATTTTTTGTGATGAAGTGACAATATCGCATATCGCAGCTGTAGAAATTGATAATGTTGAGCACTTTGGTGGTGCCTAAACCTATAATAATTAAAAAAAATGAAGAATGCGAATAGATTTCTATGATAAGACAATAATTAATGTGTACTTTAGGACTTAACAAGTTTGTCTGCTCGTGAGAATCTGTGTGTAGCACAGAACATTCCAAACTACCTCTGGTATTTTTTAGCTTCGAAAAGTCGTGTATTTATTTCATACTTAAAAATGTTAAATTTGTTATTTTGTTCGCTGTTTCAGTTTAAAAATTGATTGTTGGCATTAAAACGGTTTCCAGAAATGAAATGTCCGATTTAAGGAAACATTGTATTCAGCTTCTCGCTTCTTAGTTTTTTTGTAAAATTTTGTCATTGTATTAAAGCCTATCTATTTTTAGTGTTTTTGTGATATGTTTTTGGGGTTAGCGAACGATTTGATTCAGTTATTTTGAAGTGCTCATCTTTGTAACGAAATTTGTAGCAATTATATTAGTCCTGTTGGTCTTTTTAATGCGATTTTCGCTAACACCAAAACTTTTGCTAACACCAAGCACATATTACAAAAACAATAAAAATGAATCGCTCATTTGCATTATTCAGTCTTAACCCCCAAAACATCACAAAAACAATAAATAATGAATCAGTTATTTTGAAGTGCTCCTCTTTGTAATGAAGTTGGTAGCAATTATATTCCTGTTAGTCTTTTTTATGCGATCACCAACTTTTCGCCTGAGCCATTTGACATTTCGTCCTTAAAACGGGATAACAGATAGCGCCCAGCGGACATTAAGTTTCAGTAGAAGCCCTTAGCCCCGTTTAGTAGACCTTCAAGTGCTTGGTGTGGTGGAGCTACTGGGAAGGCTGTAGTTAAATTTTAAAAGGTCATTTTTGAGAGTTTTTGAGCCCAAAATGTTGCAATTGTCCGTGTTTTTTGTCATTTTTTGATTTTTTTTGGTGCACCAGTCTAAAATTGAGGCTGGTTAAAGTTGATAAAGTTCTTTTGCAAGACAAGTACTTTTTTGACCATTTTAAGAGCTATGTTTTGGTAATATTTTAAGAGCTATATGTTTTCAGCCCTAGGTGTCTAGAAGTCTCCTTTAGCGTTTGATAATTGATTACTGCATAGTTTCTAGAGGTAATGGAATGGTTTTCAACATTTAAACATCACGAATTTTATAATTTTTTTATGACAAAACTTGCATTTTTTCTGTTTTTAACATGTATTGTCATTATCCAGGATCCAGAAAACCTCCTTAATTGTTTGATAATAAGTTACTGAAAAACATTTTTTGGCCATGGAATAGTTTTCAATTTTTTAATATCACAAATTTTAACAATTTTTTAATTAGACTTGCAATTTTTCAAGTTTTTTTGAAATTTTTTGTCATTTTTTAGATTTTTCAAGCCTCAAGAGCCAAGGAACCTCTTCTAGGGTTTGATAATATGTTACTGAATAGTTGTAATAGATGTTATTGAATGTTTTTGAAGATTTTAGTATCACGAATTTATTCATTTAAAAATAGATTTGCAAAATTTTGGCATATATGAATTTTGATTTCTTGCGGCGCCAGGGTCACAGGGACCTCTCCCAAGGTTTGATAATAAGCTGCTGCTCAGTCTCTAGAGTTAATGGAATGGTTATCAATGTTTTAATGACTCGAGTTGTAGCAATTTTTTGATAAAATTTAGTTTTTTCAAATTTTCGGAAAATTTTTGTCGTATTCCAAGTTTATGAATCTTTATGAGCCAGTGAAACTATTTCAGGCTTGAAATAGTGATACTGTATTGTCTCTTGAAAATTTTGATCAAATTTTGAGCAGTATCAAAATTTTGATTATTTTTGTCCTATTCTGAGTTTAACGATAATTACTGGCCAACGAAGTCTTGGAGATAGGTTGCATGAGATAACTCGAAAGACAAAAAATTGATTTAAGCATTTTCCCACTGCGAAATTTCGAACTTTTCTTTTAAATTTTGCACTTCCTAGATTGCACTTCCATAGAAGTTTTTTTCTATGTGATTTAATTACTAACAAGGCTAGAAAACTAGAGGTTGCAGAGTCGAGGCTCACTGTGGAAAATTCTATCTCTCTGTCGGTTGTTGTTTCTTTCCCTTTTTCGTCTGACCATATGACTTTTCGTCCTCAGAAACGGGATAAACATGAGGTGCCCAGTGGGTACTAGTCTCCAAGTACGCGATTCACAGAAACTGTTTTGGGGACTTATACTTATGGTGTGAAGGGTGCTTCTTACAAATTGAGCCTACACCCACCCCGTCCTCTCATCAGCCCCAATCTCCACCCCTGCACATCATTCAGCCCGTAAGGGCCCCGTGTAGTCAAATATCCCCCTTCCCCACTGAGGTGCCCCCTCCGCTGCGCTCATCTCACGCCCCGTCAATTAATCTAAAGCTAGCTTCACCAAACCGTGGCTAGCTACTGATGAAACCAACCGGTCGTTTGAGAGCAATTTGCCCGACGTTAGTCGTTTATGTTTGTCAATTCAAAAACTTGGTTTTCAAAGTGAATGCATCGTTTTGAAAAACAATTCTTGGGCTCAGAGAAATTTGACTATCTAGTTCTGTTTTAACAGTTGATTGGTATTATGCCTTTTATCATTACATATAAGTAGTCACTTACAATAAACATCCATTTAAAAGGGATGCAATTTTCGAAAAAAAAATTAGATTGATCCTTGAGTCCTCATACAGTGAAGAACAGTTCTCAGAAGAACATGTCTATAACGTTAAACCTATATTTGTTTTTAGGATTTTAATATTCCGAGAAATTGTTGATGGTTCAGTTAAGTAGAAACTTCTTGGTACAGTAGAAGGGAACAGTCTCAATTTGATTTTGAAAGTCTCAAAAGCAAGATTCCTTTTTTTTCTATAATTTTTTTGCTTGCTCTTTTAGTAGTTAAAACAAACTCTTAAAATACAGTAGGAAGGAATAGTTTGTGTTTGATTTTGAACGCCTCCGAAACAAAAAATCATAGCACTTTTTTGTTCTTTAAAAACTTTTTTTGGCTAATTGCTTATTTTTGAGAACAAGTCATGTTTTTTTTAGACTTTTGATTGCATTTTTCGGAAGTCATTGACAATTAAATTGCAAAGTGAAACTACAACTGTGCGAAATTCATCCCTAATCTTTATTTTGTTACTCCACCGAGCATTTTTGCTTTCAGGTTTTCCTTTATATTTTTATAAAATGTTACCCGTTAAAAGTAAAATTAAAATTCTTTAAAATAAGTGAATTACCATCTCGGAGCTACACAGACTCCTGGAGCTACAGAATGATTTTGCTCTTTCCTCACGTGCGCTCATTTGTCATTGAGATGGTATTTTAGGTAACCTGTCCGAAGCAGGATAAAACCCGAAGGCAATTAGTCAAGGAAAAATTTTTGTAAGTAAGCTATGGACTAATAGGTGTATACTGGGCCGAAATCGCAAAACTTACGTGCTCTCCTTTTTTAACCAAAGGATTTGTATTGTATTGGTGTGCTGTCTTTAAAGATCTATTCACACTTTTTTACACTTTTTGATGTCAATGAGAAGTCAAAATAGAGCAGTGATTTTAATAATGCTGAAGTAGTAAGCAAAAAAGGGAGCAGTTCTGAAGCGTAGTCTTTTTCAAATTACTTTTAAAGCTTGGAATTTCTTGCAGTCATACAAAATTATTTAGACTGCGCGAATTAAATTGCCCCGCCTGTCGTTCGAGAGCAATTTGTCCAACGTTATTTGGTTTGTGTTTTTTCGTTTTTTTCAAATTAATGGTTTCAACATGTGAACGTCTTCGAATAATATTTAGTTGTATTTTGAGTCTTGTCAGCTTTCGTTGATTTTCTTGTGATTGTATCGCTTTGGCTTCAGTTCTCGTTAACCTAACCGGCGTAATTGTCTTCAATTTCTCAGTGAAGCCTGTAACTTCTGCTACGATTCATGATTTAAGTACATAATTAATTGCTCTCAAACAAATTTTGTAGCAATTATATTAGTCCTGTCCGTCTTTTTATGCGATTTTTCGCCTGACCAATTTCTCGTCTGACCCATTTGACTTTTCGTCCTCAAAAACGGGATCAACAGCCAGCGCCCAGCGGGCATTAAGTGCTCTCAGGGCCTTTCAGCTCACTAGTCTCCAAGTATGCGATTCACAGAAACTGCTTTGGAGCCTTATGGTGGGAACAGCGGTTCTTAGAGGTTGAAAATCCCCCTCCTCCTCATGTTCGTTTTTAAACTAAAAAGGAACTGTTTTGTGAAAGGAAAATGAAATGTTCTTCTTTAAATGAAAAGGAACTGTTTTTGTGAAGTTTTTTGTTCTTTTTGTCTTCTTTTCACCTAACCGAACTGCTCATCGGTGTTTTATGGCTTCCAAAGTGTTATATTGTGCTGTGATTACGGATTGTTGTATGTGGATGTGATTTTTTTATTTTGATGCCACGAATTCTCAAGAAGATTCTGAATTTTGTCAAATGTCTGTATTTACACCTTTGCTTTCTATGTTATTGATTTCGTCAAGTTGGTTATGTTGTGTACTCATTCTAGAGTGCAATGTCGATATTTATATAAAATGTTGTTTAGTTTCTGAAAACTCTAGCTTTTGGAAAAAACGTTAATAGTTTTAGAGCTGTTTTGCGCATATATAATGTGCTTTTTGACTGTTGTCGTTTGTTGTTGCTTGAAAAATTTTGAAGGTCAGGTTCTTGGGTAATTCAATTCTTTGGATTGTATGTTATTCAGGACTGCTTTTTCTGCTTTTTTATTCGTTGTTCTTTTTGATTCTGTTCTTTGCTGCACATTAAGTCAAGACTTCACGTTTGACTTCTGACTTCCCCTCACTCACTGTTCCAACTGAACGGAGCTTTGAATGCACCAAGCTCCAACTGAACGGAACTATGAATGCACTCAAGCTAATTTAGGCACTTTATTGAATGTGATCAAGCTCCTCACCCCCCCCCCCCCTCCACCCCCACCCCACCTCCCATCAGCCCCCCGTTGCACTATCTAGTTTTGTTTTAACACTAACAAAAAAACATCCATTTAAAAGAGATGCAAATTTCGAAAAAAAATTGATTTGATTGATCCTTGAGTCCTCATACAGTGAACAGTTCTAAGAAGAACATGTCGCTATGTCGTTAAACCTATATTTGTTTTTAGGACTTTTATATTCCGAGAAATTGTTGATGGTTCAGTTAAGTAGTAAAGACCGGTAATTATTTTAGTGTATTAGGTTATTAGGGATCGATTTGCGTCAATTCGATTTGCGTCAAGGGGCCAATGACGGCTATTTTTGAGCAATTTCCCGGCTAATTTTAAATTTAGGTTATACTCCCAGTAGTTACATTTCTATGCTTATATTGCCATTTTATACCATCAGTATGGTATTGGTAGATTTTTGGTATGGTAGACGGAATCCTAGTTTTTTTTAAAATAAAAACGTATGTATATAGGTTTTGATAGTTAAAAATAGTGAGGGCCTAGAGGTCTTCGTATGAGTAAAAGATATACCGTTAGAAAATTAGCTTAAATTTCTGCTCAGTCAAACACAATGTACGGAACATTGCGAAAAAGCCTGTTGACTATTTCAGGAGATTCGCTCAGTCTTTGTCTAAGGGATCTGGTGTGTAAGGATGTTTGTTTTTCAGGTTCTGTTTGTGGGGTGGATTTGTTTTGGCTGGTTTGTTAGAAGAGCCAACTTCTCTCATTTAATAACCCATCTCTATTACGAGCCCTTCCTTTCTTTGCCTTGCCTCCCATTGCATTTAGTTTCATTTGGTCGTATGACGACAAACATTCTTTAATATTGGCTGCTGCTGCTGAATTAATTCTGCCGTTGCTTGCTGCTTTTCTTGAGCCTTGTGTTAAACGCTGTTTAAAAATAAATAATTTAAAAATAAACAAAAAATTTGAGAATGGACGTTTTCAAAGATCTCATCACGTGTCAGATCTGCAGTAACCAAATGAATGACCCAAGATGTTTACCCTGTTTACACGCGTTTTGTTTACCTTGTTTACAAAAGTTGTCCTCGTCTCAGTTACGAAATATTGCATTGACACCTTCGAAAGTGGCATTGAACTTGGACGGCAATTCGAACAACGAATTTCAATGCCCTTCTTGCAAATCGACGTTTGTGGATCTGGTCATCGCTGATCTTCCGCAAGATTTCAAAGTGGTCCAGATAATTGAGAAGTTGCAACAACGTGAAGTCAATGAAAGTTTGAATTGTTTTGAGCATAAAAAGAAACTGGAATTGTTTTGTTGTTCGCCGGGATGTTTGACGCCTATTTGTTATAAATGCTCGATAACGTCGCATCAGAACCACGAGGTGGCGGAGCTCCAGGACCATTACAAGTCGCTGTTGGATTCGCTGGTCCTGGCGGAGCGGAAAGGCCAGCAAACTGTGGACAACTGCAACATGTACAGGAATCGGGAAGTGCGACTGAAGACTTTGGGAGATAAGTTGAAGCAGCTTGTTGAGCACAAAGTGAAATTCATGATTTTGCAAGAGAATTTGAAGACGGGGCCAGCTGATGCAGAAGCTTCGCCTGAAAATGGAGCAATTCAGGTTAGAACATAACTTTTAATTGCTTTCGAAAGACGTTTGAAGCCATCATTGTAAACGTGTCTTTTTATGCAAATTTTTTGATTGACCATTTTTGCGTTTTTTTCTAGAATATTTTTTCCCTCTCGAGTGACTTTTTCACGCTTGATTTATATTTGTGCGCGATATAAATTGCTCCCTTTCCGAAATTTAAGTCTGTTGCTAGTATAAAGCCGATGGTAATTGAGATAGCAAAGCCCTAGTATGGTCCCTAGTATGGTTGCTGTTTCAGACTACCATCTGGCAGGTTGCGGATGTGAAATTTGCACCCATAAAAAGTTATTGTTCTTTTCTGTTGTCTACAGTGTCTGCAATTCCCAAAAGACATTGAGATAATCTAAGAAAAATTGGAAGGAATTTTTTGTACTTATTATATTTTAAATTCTCTGACCGATTGTAATGTTTGCAGGTGCTGAATCGTCTGCAGTTGCGTTTGTTGGATGTGAAAGAGCGGATTTCAGATGAGGGGAGAAACAACTACATGTCGAGCACTCCTGTGCAAATGCGGGAGCTGCACGAGGCAGTCGTAAGAGTGATCACTGAGCTCAATAACGAGTGCTACAATGCTCTCACTTCTGTCAGGGCTAAACAGGTTTGCTACGTCCCTAGCTTTTTGGGCGCCGGTGCAAAATTGTTCAAATTGGCTATCCATAATTGTTCTCAGTATTCTTTTCACCTTGGTATTTACGGCTTTTTATGGTTCATTTTCTTTGACGGATTCTAAGCGAATTTAACTTAAATGCAATAACTCACTGGCCGTGTACTATTCTGAAAAGCAGAAATTTTGGCTTTTCCATGGCGGTAAAAGGAGCGAACCTGCACAAATGTGACATAGATTTTTAGAATTTTTCCAGCAATTTTCGAACTTTGTTGTCCATCAAAATGTACCTCGTGCATTGCGAATTGTCAACAATTTTTGTGGCCTTGTCAGATTGGCCGAAGCCACCCGGTAGACAGAGCGTGACCCAAACAGCATTTGTTGGGTAAACAGCGAGCAGATTGTCACAGGTTTTAAAGATAATATTAGAGTTCTTAAACTGTGATTTGCTATTAACACGAAATTGTACAGTTTTTTGGTGTAATTGCGCAGTAAGTGTAATTGCGAGAAAGTATTTGTCAAAAATTTCAAGAATTTCTGTGGAAGTTTTTTTGAATGCCTGAATAGCAGTCCTGACTTATTTCAGTCTACAGCAGTTGATATGGACTCTTTCTCAGACCTTGTTCGAGATTTTCTGACCGATGGTGTGTGCGGGGATTACGTGGACTCCCGGATGCCTCCCGTGAGTGCAGCTGGTGGCAATGGAAGTTTGGCTTCTGCTCCTCTTGTGGTTGTCCAAACGGAGCTCCCATGTCCAAGTGGAAATGTCAGTTCAGCCACTACCGTTGATGTAAGTGTTGATGTTTTTTAAACAGACTGCCCTCCTTCTATTAATAGCCGCGAAGCAATGAACTTTAAGTTTTATGAATTTACTAGTTAAAGATCAATAGTGTGCATCTAAGTGGTGCCAATCGTATATGCCCTATTTCTTGAGTATTAGAGTCTTGAGTTTTTGATTTCGAATATTAATTTTGAAAAAGCTCTTTTAGGGCTTTATCCTTATAGAGCGTATGTCTCATGAAAATGACAGTCCGAATCTAACCCAAAAAGTCTAGTGGTCTATTAAAGGACTGGTGGCCAATCTGTCTATCTTATTTCTTTAGTTGTTTCAATTCCATGGAGGAAAGCCACAATCGTCTATCGCGGCTATTTTCCGGCAATCTGCCGGCTATGTTCCGAAGGTTTCTTTTAATTTCTCTCGAATGAGGAGTGTCTTTTTATGCAAAAAATGCTTGGCTTTTGCTCTTCTTTCACTCGTTTGAGTGGCTTGGCCGCTCTTCAAAAGAAACGGGATAATTCTTTTAAGCTCCAAGGTATTAGGCCGGGCATTAATTTTTTAGCTGTTTTTAAGATGCGCAGAGCACCGAAATTGCTCGGAAGACCCCCCCCCCCCCCCCTCAAGTTAAAGCAGCCGTAGTTGATAGTCTAGGCGCACTCGCATCGGGCCATCGCGAGCAATTCACCTGATTTTGGTGGGTTATGTTCCTTCAATTTGTTTTTGAGTCTAGTGTTGGATTTCAGAATCATTGATATACTAAATGAAAGCTTATTTTCCCCGTTACTGTACTTACAATATTCAAAAGAGCCGGAATCACGAAAGGTTTCTAAAAATTATTGAAGTTGCATTTAAATTGGAACACTTTTTAAAATAGAAATATTCAATATGCTTGTTACTGGCGGTGAAAGCGAGCTATTGTGGCCTTATGTTTTCAAGATTCAAAGAATTTGAATTGTATTGGGACCGTCTTTTTCTACCGTCTTGAAAAGGAGTACTGGTGGAGAGACTGTTTTGATCGGTAGGCGTGTATTTAAAACAGGAATTGAAATGCGTGAAAACAAAGTGTTTGGATCAAATTGCTGAAAAGCATAGAGGAGAGAATGTTTTTTTATTCATGTCGAATTTTTGAAAGAGCGAGCGAAAAAAGTAGGTGTGAAAAAAGAGTCTTTTTTGGATCACTTGTGGCATTTTCAAAGCCGTTTTTATTTTAAACTCCAAGTTAAAGGTGTTTGTCTCAATTATCGAGACCACTTCTAGAGCGTTTGAAAGCGTCTTGGACCTGCAGAAGATATTACATTTTAAAATTCAATTTTGAGTTAATTTTACACTTTTGCCATATTGGAGCTTTTAGCAGTTTACAGCTAGACGGTGACAGCTAGACGGGGCACTTTTCACTGAAATAGATAATGCAAATTTCTCTTACATGTTTCTTGGTTCTTTGCTTTTTTATTGTTGAGAATATTTCTTGCCACGTGTTTGAATACTTGAGTCAAATTTTTCTCAATAATCTTTTGGAAGTAGTGTTGTGGATAATTTTGCTCGGGAACTTTATAGAGAATTTTTTTTGTTCCGACCCCTTTTGAGGGGGAGGAACTATATACTCAAATGGTTTTTTTTCAGTCAATTTTGGCCGATCGATATAATCATCGCAGAGAGTTGAGACTGGTATCATTAGAAAGCTTGTCCAGCGTAGAATATGGAATTAAAAAGAATATTTTTGATTTTCGTTTTTGACAGGGAGATATCGAGGTTTAAACTTTCGAGAAAATAGAGTGAATTCCGTTGATTTCATTCACCTTTTTTCGGAATTTTTCGCCAATTTTGATAAAATTCAAAAAAAATTTTCAAGAAAATGTTGATTTTACGTTAAAAGACAAAATATATTGTCGGCTATTTTCATTGAATTTTTTTCGTCACAAAATCCGGCTAAATATTTTACAAAATTCAGACTTTTTCATCAAAAACAGCTCGAAATAAGTTCCTTTACTCCACTCTGATTAAATTTGCTGGAAGTGCACACCTAAACACCACTAACACAATCTTTGTAGACTGAAAATGGGGCTAATTGCACTTCAACTTCCGTTCAGCGTGCTCTGTAAATAAAACTTTGCGGTTTTTTGCTAACTTTATTCGTTGATTATTAAAAACGCAGCATTTTTTTGATTTTTTAACTAACAAAATATCTATATCAATGACATTACAAAAATTTAATATTCCTAATGGACAATCAGCATTAGCAGGACTAGTTCTGTACCAATCTTGGACCGTTGCAATCCAAAAATAATTCGGATTTTCGTCAGTCGTTTTTTGATTAAAAAAATTGGATCTTTTTTAATTAAATAACAGAACATTTCAAATCAAAGCTCACTAGTGATAGGTCCTATTGGCTTCCTAATAAGCTGGAAATTAAATTAACTGGTTGATTGCTTGAAAGCTTATGGTCGCTTTGACTTTCAAAATACTTGATTATTAAATAAAAAATGGCTTATTGAACTTTGCCTCCATTTTTCTCTTAATTTGATCAACTTGTAGCTTATTTTCAGCAATCAAAGAGTGCTCCTTCTTTCTGCTGAATTCAATTTTAGTCTTTATTGCGGTTTTACGCCTTAAGTTATGGTGTTCTGGCTTTGATACTACTAGATTTCACATTTTTTTTAAAATTTTTTGGTATTTGCCCATTTTTCATAACGCACAAATGATAATTTTTAATTCCCTAACGATATAAACTGTGGTTCTTTACCGCTTCGACAGTACTTTCTGGAAGAATTTAATTGAATTTTTTAATTTTGTCTTTAACTGTCCTTTTTACTTTGTCTTTTTAGTCGTATTTAATTTCCTGTACAATGATCCAGTTTGATTGGCTTTTCCTGGAAGAGTGGATTAGCCGATGTCCTGATATCAGAAGATAGATAATGGCTTTCATGACTTTGAAAACAATTGTTTTCCAAAATGAAAAAAAAAACATTTCAATTTTGCAATTTTGTTCCTTTTATTGTCGGTTTAATACCTGGTCTCGTTAATTAAAGGCTGAAGATGGCATTTTTTTTTAAAAGGAAGGTGTCAAAAGGTATTGGTGTCACAAAATCTAATGTTCTCAAAGAATTCGTTATAACTTTACTGGCTTCGAACCGGGTTTTTCACAAAAAAAAAGTCAATTAATTTTTGATTTTTGTCATCTTTGACGTTCATTTGTAGAAGCAAGACATATTCTGGATAACTGCAAGTCTCAAGGACTTCTTTTGGAAGAATGGACGAACCTGATCAAATTTTTCCTTTTGTAATTAATGCCTTTTATGTCTTTGGAAATATTTTTTTTTCGAAAAAAGTATTACTTATTAAGTATATCCTTTTTTGTCTAATTGTTGCTTATTTTCATTAAAGAGCGGCCACATAATACAAAAATTTAATATTCCTAATGGACAATCAGCATTAGCAGGACTAGTTCTGAACTAATCTTAAAGTAATTCGGATTGTCGTCAGTCATTTTTTGATTAAAAAAATTCGATCTTTTTTATATTAATTAATTAACAGAACATTTCAAATCAAAGCTCACTAGTGATAGGTCCTATTGGCTTCCTAAAAAGCTGGAAATTAAATTAACTGGTTGATTGATTGAAAGCTTATGGTCGCTTTGACTTTCAAAATACTTGATTATTAAATAAAAAATGGCTTATTGAACTTTGCCTCCATTTTTCTCTTAATTTGGTCAACCTGTAGCTTATTTTCAGCAATTAAAGAGTGCTCCTTCTTTCTGCTGAATTCAATTTTAGTCTTTATTGCGGTTTTACGCCTTAAGTTATGGTGTTCTGGCTTTGATACTACTAGATATCACATTTTTTTAAAATTTTTAGGTATTTGCCCATTTTTCATGTTTTCTAGTTTTGTCAAATTATCACGTTATTGTCAGTTCATATATCACATTTTTCGCGTTCAAAATAACGCACAAATGATAATATTTAATTCCCTAACGATATAAACTCTGGTTCTTTACCGCTTCGACAGTACTTTCTGGAAGAATTTAATTGAATTTTTTAATTTTGTCTTTAACTGTCCTTTTTACTTTATCTTTTTAGTCGTATTTAATTTCCTGTACAATGATCCAGTTTGATTGGCTTTTCCTGGAAGAGTGGATTAGCCGATATCCTGATATCAGAAGATAGATAATGGCTTTCATGACTTTGAAAACAATTGTTTTCCAAAATGAAAAAAAGAAAACATTTCAATTTTGCAATTTTGTTCCTTATATTGTCGGTTTAATACCTGGTCTCGTTAATTAAAGGCTAAAGATGACATTATTTTTTGTCAAAGGAAGGTGTCAAAAGGTATTGGTGTCACAAAATCTAATGTTTTCAAAGAATTCGTTATAACTTTACTGGCTTCGACACGGGTTTTTCACAAAAAAAGTCAATTAATTTTTGATTTTTGTCATATTTGACGTTCATTTGTAGATGCAAGACATATTCTGGATAACTGCAAGTCTCAAGGGCTTCTTTTGGAAGAATGGACGAACCTGTTCAAATTTTTCCTTTTGTAGTTAATGCCTTTTATGTCTTTGGAAATAAATTTTTTTCGAAAAAAGTATTACTTATTAAGTATATCCTTTTTTGTCTAATTGTTGCTTAGTTTCATTAAAGAGCGGCCACATAATACAAAAATTTAATATTCCTAATGGACAATCAGCATTATTAGGACTAGTTCTGAACCAATCTTGGACCTTTGCAATCCGAAAGTAATTCGGATTGTCGTCAGTCGTTTTTTGATTTAAAAAAATCCATCTTTTTTATATTAATTAAATAACAGAACATTTCAAATCCAAGCTCAATAGTGATAGGTACTATTGGCTTCCTAATAAACTGGAAATTAAATTAACTGGTTGATTGCTTGAAAGCTTATGGTCGCTTTGACTTTCAAAATACTTGATTTTTAAATAAAAAATGGCTTATTGAACTTTGCCTCCATTTTTCTCTTTATTTGGTCAACTTATAGCTTATTTTCAGAAATCAAAGAGTGCTCCTTCTTTCTGCTGAATTCAATTTTAGTCTTTATTGCGGGTTTACGCCTTAAGTTATGGTGTTCAGGCTTTGATACTACTAGATTTCACATTTTTTTTTAATTTTTAGGTATTTGCCCATTTTTCATGTTTTCTAGTTTTGTCAAATTATCACGTTTTTGTTAGTTCATATATCACATTTTTTGCGTTCCAAATAACGCACAAATGATAATATTTAAATCCTTAACGATATAAACTGTGGTTCTTTACCGCTTCGACAGTACTTTCTGGAAGAATTTAATTGAATTTTTTAATTTTGTCTTTAACTGTCCTTTTTACTTTGTCTTTTTAGTCGTATTTAATTTCCTGTACAATGACCCGGTTTGATTGGCTTTTCCTGGAAGAGTGGATGAGCCGATTTCCTCATATGAGAAGATAGATAATGGCTTTCATGACTTTGAAAACAATTGTTTTCCAAAATGAAAAAAAAAACATTTCAACTTCGCAATTTTTTTCCTTTTATTGTCGGTTTAATACCTGGTCTTGTTAATTAAAGGCTAAAGATGACATTATTTTTGGTCAGAGGAAGGTGTCGAAAGGTATTGGTGTCACAAAATCTAATGTTTTCAAAGAATTCGTTATGACTTTACTGGCTTCGACACGGGTTTTTCACAAAAAAAGTCAATTAATTTTTGATTTTTGTCATATTTGACGTTCATTTGTAGATGCAAGACATATTCTGGATAACTGCAAGTCTCAAGGGCTTCTTTTGGAAGAATGGACGAACCTGTTCAAATTTTTGCTTTTGTAGTTAATGCCTTTTATGTCTTTGGAAATAAATTTTTTTCGAAAAAAGTATTACTTATTAAGTATATCCTTTTTTGTCTAATTGTTGCTTAGTTTCATTAAAGAGCGGCCACATAATACAAAAATTTAATATTCCTAATGGACAATCAGCATTATTAGGACTAGTTCTGAACCAATCTTGGACCTTTGCAATCCGAAAGTAATTCGGATTGTCGTCAGTCGTTTTTTGATTTAAAAAAATCCATCTTTTTTATATTAATTAAATAACAGAACATTTCAAATCCAAGCTCAATAGTGATAGGTACTATTGGCTTCCTAATAAACTGGAAATTAAATTAACTGGTTGATTGCTTGAAAGCTTATGGTCGCTTTGACTTTCAAAATACTTGATTTTTAAATTAAAAATGGCTTATTGAACTTTGCCTCCATTTTTCTCTTTATTTGGTCAACTTATAGCTTATTTTCAGAAATCAAAGAGTGCTCCTTCTTTCTGCTGAATTCAATTTTAGTCTTTATTGCGGGTTTACGCCTTAAGTTATGGTGTTCAGGCTTTGATACTACTAGATTTCACATTTTTTTTTAATTTTTAGGTATTTGCCCATTTTTCATGTTTTCTAGTTTTGTCAAATTATCACGTTTTTGTTAGTTCATATATCACATTTTTTGCGTTCCAAATAACGCACAAATGATAATATTTAAATCCTTAACGATATAAACTGTGGTTCTTTACCGCTTCGACAGTACTTTCTGGAAGAATTTAATTGAATTTTTTAATTTTGTCTTTAACTGTCCTTTTTACTTTGTCTTTTTAGTCGTATTTAATTTCCTGTACAATGACCCGGTTTGATTGGCTTTTCCTGGAAGAGTGGATGAGCCGATTTCCTCATATGAGAAGATAGATAATGGCTTTCATGACTTTGAAAACAATTGTTTTCCAAAATGAAAAAAAAAACATTTCAACTTCGCAATTTTTTTCCTTTTATTGTCGGTTTAATACCTGGTCTCGTTAATTAAAGGCTATAGATGACATTATTTTTTGTCAAAGGAAGGTGTCAAAAGGTATTGGTGTCACAAAATCTAATGTTTTCAAAGAATTCGTTATAACTTTACTGGCTTCGACACGGGTTTTTCACAAAAAAAGTCAATTAATTTTTGATTTTTGTCATATTTGACGTTCATTTGTAGATGCAAGACATATTCTGGATAACTGCAAGTCTCAAGGGCTTCTTTTGGAAGAATGGACGAACCTGTTCAAATTTTTCCTTTTGTAGTTAATGCCTTTTATGTCTTTGGAAATAAATTTTTTTCGAAAAAAGTATTACTTATTAAGTATATCCTTTTTTGTCTAATTGTTGCTTAGTTTCATTAAAGAGCGGCCACATAATACAAAAAATTAATATTCCTAATGGACAATCAGCATTATTAGGACTAGTTCTGAACCAATCTTGGACCTCTGCAATCCGAAAGTAATTCGGATTGTCGTCAGTCGTTTTTTGATTTAAAAAAATCCATCTTTTTTATATTAATTAAATAACAGAACATTTCAAATCCAAGCTCAATAGTGATAGGTACTATTGGCTTCCTAATAAACTGGAAATTAAATTAACTGGTTGATTGCTTGAAAGCTTATGGTCGCTTTGACTTTCAAAATACTTGATTTTTAAATAAAAAATGGCTTATTGAACTTTGCCTCCATTTTTCTCTTTATTTGGTCAACTTATAGCTTATTTTCAGAAATCAAAGAGTGCTCCTTCTTTCTGCTGAATTCAATTTTAGTCTTTATTGCGGGTTTACGCCTTAAGTTATGGTGTTCAGGCTTTGATACTACTAGATTTCACATTTTTTTTTAATTTTTAGGTATTTGCCCATTTTTCATGTTTTCTAGTTTTGTCAAATTATCACGTTTTTGTTAGTTCATATATCACATTTTTTGCGTTCCAAATAACGCACAAATGATAATATTTAAATCCTTAACGATATAAACTGTGGTTCTTTACCGCTTCGACAGTACTTTCTGGAAGAATTTAATTGAATTTTTTAATTTTGTCTTTAACTGTCCTTTTTACTTTGTCTTTTTAGTCGTATTTAATTTCCTGTACAATGACCCGGTTTGATTGGCTTTTCCTGGAAGAGTGGATGAGCCGATTTCCTCATATGAGAAGATAGATAATGGCTTTCATGACTTTGAAAACAATTGTTTTCCAAAATGAAAAAAAAAACATTTCAACTTCGCAATTTTTTTCCTTTTATTGTCGGTTTAATACCTGGTCTTGTTAATTAAAGGCTAAAGATGACATTATTTTTGGTCAGAGGAAGGTGTCAAAAGGTATTGGTGTCACAAAATCTAATGTTTTCAAAGAATTCGTTATGACTTTACTGGCTTCGACACGGGTTTTTCACAAAAAAAGTCAAATAATTTTTGGTTTTTGTCATGTTTGACGTTCTTTTGTAGAATTAAGACTTGTTCTGGATAACTCCAGGTCTCGAGGGCTTCCTTTGGAAGAATAAACGAACCTATTAAATTTTTTCATTTTGTAATTAATGGCTTTCATGTCTTTGGAAATAAATTTTTTTCGATAGAATTAAGTATTATATAATCTTGCATTTTTTCTTTTTGCTAATTGTTACCTAATTTCATGAATGAGAGGTCACATAATACATTTCAAGGGAAGCTGTCAAAACGGATTCGTGTCACAAAATCTGATGTTTTGAGAGAATTCGTTATGGTTTTACTGGCTTCCACATTAGTTTTTCACAAAAAAAAATAAATGGATTTTTGATTTTTGTGATATTTGACGTTCTTTTTGTAGACGTAAGACATATTCTGGATAACTGCAGGTCTCAAGGGCTTCTTTTGGAAGAATAGACGAACCTATTTAAAATTTTCCTTTTGTAATTAATGGCTTTTATGTCTTTGGAAATAAACTTTTTTCGAAAAAAATAAGTATTACTTATTAAGTATTCTTTTTTGTCTAATTGTTGTTTATTTTCATTAAAGAGCGGCCATATAATACATGACGAAGGTGGAAGATAATACATGACGAACACTTTCGACGAAGGTGGAATCGAACTTATTTTGGGGGCCAAAGTATGGCTTTACGGCTCCCAAAGCATTCTCTGGCAAGTTTTAATTGACTTTTAGTTTGTTGTCTATTTGTTGTTCTTTTTGTAACTGCAAAAAAAACTGAATACCAAGAGTTCTTAATTCCATTCTATAGAAGCATTGTTAATTGTAAACCTATGGGATATTTTAGTTGAATCCTAATGATTTTCATTACTTTGAAATTATTTTTTTTTAAATTCAGCGAATTTTCTAACTTTAAAGTTTGTTCTTTTTTGTCTAATTGTTACCAAGCTTTATTATGAACTGGTGAATAACCATTTTTTTGGTGAATTACAAGTTATTTTATTTATTTTCAGTTTTATCCGACGCTATTTTGACTTTGTTATTAAGTTTTGTTTTTTAAAACGGACGTAAATTTTTTGATGTAAATAATGTTTGTTGTTGTTGTTTGATTTTGCCGTGTCTTTGCTCGCTTTCTTAATATCGGCTTATCTCATCAATCTAATGCATCATTTTTTTTACTCCACTGAGTTATTTGCTTTGGAGGCTATCTTTTCGTTCATACACCAGTTTTTTTGAAAAATACTTGAATTTTTTGTGTTTTTCCATCTGTTCCTCATTTGGTAGACATATATGCCAAAATTGTGGATGAGCGGGGTCGGAGCCTTATGTGCGATCGCACATTACCGAGCCGCCTTGTTTGACTTTGTACTTAACTCATTTCTTTTTCCTCGATTTTTTCTATGAAATATTTATTGGTTTTCCGTCAATTGTTATTTTTTCCGTCAAATTCTTTTCTGTCGCAAGCATCGGATGTTTATCTTTTTTTGTCGTCAGATTCTTTTCCATTGTTAATTTTCCTCTTTTTATTTCAAAATCTTTCATATAATTATGAAGGTTGTTCATTCTTTCAGTTAGGGTAGTCAATTTTCTACTTCGAGCCGTTTTCGAATTTGTTCCGGCTATGTTTTAAGATTGTTCTCACCATTTTATGATTTTCGCAATCAGTTTGCAGTAGTTATTTTGGTCCTGTCGAAACAAGAAGTGGAGCGAAAAAGACAGTGGTTTTGTGGCGTGATTTTTTCTCTAATTTTAAAATAGAGTGAAATAATGGTGTTTGAACAAAAATTCCCATTCTCGCTAGTGATTTTTTGTTCACATGCGGCAATTTGACGTCAATTTTTGCGTTTTTTCGATTTTTGTAAATGATTTTTCGAGCTCATTTCTGGTCATTTCTAGGTATAATTTTTTGATAAGTCACTAAAATACTTATCAATTCTGCTATTTATTTATTTTTTTGAAGAATTGTTCCGAGCATATGGCGTCGCGATCACTTCAAATCTGCGATTTGTTCATTGATTCAAGCAATTTCAACTGAATGACGTCATTTGTGAATCTTAGTGGATTGAGTTTTTTGTTTGCTTGCGTGGTTGAATTTTTGGTCGCAAGTGACTAACCTTAATCTTAATAATACCTTTCCTCACTTTTAACATGACTTTTCCTTGCTTCAATTCACGGAGATAAGGTCAATTGCGTTTATTTCACCTTAATTTAATGTTATTTGAGAATAGCTAGTGGAATCAGCAATAGTTAATACAGATTCTTTGTCAAAATTTAGCATCTGAGTAATTATTATACAGAAATTTTTTTCGGTCTGCTTTCTTATATGCTTTTGAGACCGCTATAGACTCTATTTTTTTGACAATCTGGCAGCTATGTCTTCTTATTGGGAATGTTGTGTTTCTGGGAAAGTTGGGCTTCTCTTTAGTTCTTGTTCTCTCCCCACATCTTCTTTAAAAATATCAATTGTACGAAGTAAAAGCTGATTTATAATCCCTCAATTTATAATGTTGATGAAAGTGCATTTAGAACTGCTTTTTCAGATAGTTTTAAAAATAGCTGTTGATATCAGATACTCATTTGGCAGTATTATTATTTATTTTGCAATATAGATTGTCTAATCTATAATAGTTTGCCGCAGAATATGGACCGTTTTGATGTTTGAAACGGTCCAGATTGTTAGAAAGTTGAGAAATGTTGTAAGCTAAGTTAAGGGGTGCAGAGGTAAGAGTTTTTCCTTTTGTTGAGAAGTAGAGCAGTATAGCGCCTTGCTTTCCATCTGAGTTTCCCACTGGATCTTAAACGTTTCCCAATATTCTTTAACGAACTTTGAAGCAATTATTGTAAAGTTGGTCTTTTATGCAAAATTTTGCTTGACATGCGTCTGTTTTAGAACATTCTGTAACTTGAGTAAGTTTTTCACGCTTGAGCTCTTTTGAGTGATATAAGTTGCTCGCCTTCTGAAATAAAATGTTGTTAATGTAGACGCGATTGTGAGCGAAAAAGAGCTAACGCCGTTGTAGCTAACTTGGACTGGCATTTTGGAGGTCCGGTGTTCAAACCCCGTATGGGATTGGCTTTCTTTGCACCCATAACACATTTCTCCCCTCCAGATTAGAGTGCACCGACTGTCGTTCGAGAGCAATTCATCCGACGTTGGTCGTTTTATGTTTAACAATCAATGTAATTTGTGAAAAACATTATATAATTAGTCGCTCTTTTACAGAATTCTCTTTTGTCTGATTACTATAAATGTGAGAAATTTTCAGTTGAATGTCATCCTGAGAAATGTATAAAATATCAAATTTCCTATGTATAACTAATTGATGAAATGCAAGGTCCGCTTGACAATTTTTTCCGTTTGATAGATTTATAAAATTTAATAGCTTTGAAACGAAGTTAAAAGGCAATTATTATATTCGCATAACTCTGTTTGAATGAAAGCACAGATTTAACAATTTATCTCAAGATTGAAGAAGATTTGATAAGAGATAATTGTGCATTGTCAGAGATAAAATAGTTTTTCAACGGGAAGATTCTCTATCTAAATGTCCAATTTCCGGCACTTTGCGATTGGATGAAGTTAGCAGGTTTACTTTAGCAGGTAGGCCTTTAGGAATTCTGGTAGTCGGCTTTTCTGGTATCAGCTCTATGACATCCGTCAAGTACATATTTCGTGGAATCTAACCTGTTAAAATCATACCTTGCTCTAATGGTAATCCGATAGTTTTGCCGCCCCTGGGAAAACGCCATTCTTAACATACATAATTCCCCGCAAACATTTTGCATTCTGGTCCTACTGTTGAGCCTAATTAAAGCAAATTATTATAAAGTTGAAATTTTGAAAATATAGATACCTAAAAGTGTGCAGGTGCGTGGTTGAACATTCTTCCTATAGCCACTCTTGGACTCCACTCAGTAGAAAGAGTTTCGATGCTGTGTCAAAAACTTTCTGTTCGTATATATGATGCCCCTAAAAGTATCCCTTTGTTAAATTGCTATTCTTGACATCCGTGGGGATCATTATTCAGGTGGCGAAGCATGAGGAGATAACGTACATCACTATGACTCTCAATGAAAAGAATTTCTTCGTCTGCAGGTTGCTTGAAATTAAAGTGGCTTCTCCAGAAAAAAAGAAGAAATCCACCAGTAACGACTAATATACCCCTGCAGATATATAGTTAATATCCGGGACTTAAGGCAAATACGAGCTTACGTTTCAGTTTCATGAGTCCGCGCCAATATGACAATAGTTTAACTTGCATTATAGTTGACATCCGTTAGCAGCTTACAGTTCATGAAAAAAAAACCGCTCACCGGGTTGGAGGGGAAAATGAGAAATAATCTTGTGACCCAATTAGAGCGACATTTTATCATCACCATTATGCTATTGTGGACCAAACCATGCATTGAACCGTTTGATACGATCGACATCTGTTTTAATTGAGAAAAGGCATAGCGGATGAAAATATCTAGGCAGATTTATTAACGTTAACAGTTGTTCAGACTTTTCTGACACACCATGTTTTTACCTCGTGAAACTGGCGAGATCACTTAACCTTTTCTCTGTGATTTTGTTTGTATTGCTCTTGCCTGATAAAATTGGGTCGAACACTAGATGTTTATTTGATTGACAGTTAATGTGCGTTGTTTTTTACCTGCCATTCGTAACCATGTTTCTTAATTAAAAGTCTTTAATGCAAAAATCATTTAGTGTTTGTCTTCGTTTTCAGATTTCGCCGGCGGGATCCAGGAAAAGCTTGGACAGTGTCGGATTGAGTGGAGGTGTTGGAGCGGAAGGTGGAGTTATTGGAAGTGGACTAGTTACTTTTACGGACAGCAATCCTGTACTTGATGAGGCTTTCAGCTCTAGATGCGATGATGCAACCTCAGTTGTAAGTTCGACAGCCGCTGGAAGTGATCTGATTGCTGCTGCAATGACCACTTACTCGTTGGATGATACTGGTTCTACATGTTCTTCGAAGCATGAGTCGCCTATTCGTAGGCCGCCTATGATGCAGCCGCAGCAAACTCTGCAGCAGCAAGCTATGCAACATCAACCTCTTCCACACCATCAGCCGGTGGCGCCTGTATTGGTTCCCACCTTCAATGGATGCATATCACCAATTGCTAGCAGCCCCATTCCACAGCAGCAACAGACGCAGGTGTGTTTACGGAAATTACTGGGATCTACTATGCCCCAATATACTAATTTTGGGTTGTTGTTGTATAGCACGTTACTATGTAAAAAATAGCACGTGCGCCGGAGGAGCGTAAAAGTTATATGCCCACCAAGCTGGGGGATCCAATTACTCGGTTATTTGCTACTTTAGCGATTACTTTTTTGATAGCATGCTGCCTGATACTGAAATTATTGACATAGTCGTTTCTAACTTTGTAAGGGTACCTAATTCTTTTTGCTTATTAATAGACGCGTCAGCAATTGCAGGCGGCTATTGTTGCGCTTCTAATTTTTTTTTACTTTGTCTAACAGATTTTTGTTTCGTCTTACCGTGACGTCATTTCTGGTTTTAGGTCATTGTTTCGTCTTACCGTGACGTCGTTTCTGCTTTTAGGTCAATTACGTGACTTACCTCACTAAAAAAACCTTACTTATATTAAAACTTACCTAACTTATGGAAATTTAATTTTTAAGAACATTTACTGGTTAAAGATCAATAGTGTGCATCTAAGTGGTGCCAAACTTTTATGCCCTAATTCTTGAGTATTAGTCTTGAGTTTTTGATTTTGAATATCAATTTTGAGAAAGCTCTTTTAGATCGTAAAGCTCAAGAATTGGATTGTATTGAGGCGCTGTCTATTAGCGACTCGAAGAGGAGTATTGGTGCAGAGTCTTTTTTATTAATAACCGCGAAGCGATAGCGGCTATTGTTGGGGACATCGTGTCTTTTTTTTTAATTCGTCGTCTCCATCGACGCTTCTTGCGACCTGACTTCTTGGAATTGGCTATCTCAATTTCAGTGATTTCTGCTGCTTTGCAGTTCAAATTTGTGTGCGTGATGTCATTTGTTCTTCTTTTTTTTAGTAGCCGCCGCCAGCCTCTCAAACGGCTAGTGCTCTTTTTTTTAAATTCGCTTTTTCTTTGATCACGTTTTTCGTTTTACATAAATCACGGCTTTCACGTTTGACTTCTGACTTACCTCACTCACTGTTTCAACTGAAAGGTTTTTAAATCCATTCACTGAATGAATTACGCATGATAGCGAACATAGTCAAGGTCAAAAGAGCAAAATCAAAAGAGACGGGATCAACCGATAAAGCCAGGTCATTAAGTCATTGAGAATTAGGTTACCAAAGTTCATTAGAGTGTTTGCTAACTGACATTGTTATTAAGCTTATTAGCTTTCAGTTTAGAAACTGAATTAAGTTTGGTATTAGAATCCAACCGAAACTGTACGCCGAATTAGAACTTTTTGACAATGAAAAAAAAAAAAATAGAAAAATTGGTCAATTCACCTTTTTCCGCTTCAATCCCAATGTGCATCAAGCGAGTCAACGGCGGCTATTTTCCGGCAGTCTGCCGGCTATGTGCTTCTGAACTCACTTAATTAACTTTAAATTTTATGAACATTTACTAGTTAAAGGACAAGGGTGTGCATCTAAGTAGTGCCTAACGTATATGAACTAATTTTTGAGTATTAGATTCTTGAGTTTTTGATTTTGATTATTAATTTTGCAAAAAGCTCCATTAGGCTTTTTCCTTTAGGAGCATATGTGTCTCATTAAAATGACAGTCCGAATCTAGCCAAAAAGTCTAGTGGTCTATTAAAGGACTGGTGGTCAATCTGTCTGTCTTTTTTTTTTAGTTGTTTCAATTCGCAGAAGGCCGCAAGCGACTTTTGTGGCTATTTTCCGGCAATCTGCCAGCTGATTGATAGTTTTGGAGCGTTTTTAAAACTGGATGTAAAAGTCATAATCAATAATTTATTAAATGCTGGTTAAAGAATGATCGTTCTACGTTAAAAGATTCAAAGGTTTGATAGCACATGTTTTTTTTAAAAATAAATATGTCAATTCTACAGTTTATTGTAGTTTTTATTTATTTAGAAATAAAAATGACAAACAAACTGCAGAATTGATTTGTTTATTTTTTGGGTGTTGTTATTTATTGTTTGGGTGTTGTGTGCTAGCTCAACGAATGAAGTGAAGCTCGTTCTTAATGTGTGTTCAAAACATCTATTGAGACTCTACAATTTTTAGGGAACATTATTAAAAAACTTAACAGGTCTCCTATATTTGTCATTTATTTGCTCGGTTTTTCTCCTTTTTCGAGATGTATCGCTTGTCATGTTTTTTTTTGTTATATCGCCGCTCATGTTTTCAGCTGGTTTTTTTTCAGCGGCCCTATTTTTTTTACCTTGAAAACTAATTTTTAACGATTAAAATTTTGTTTCGTTTTATCCTAGTTCGGAGATTGATCAAAGTTATGCGTGACCTTTCACTTCTTCAGGCTGTTTTCATCCTTATATCTTTCTGTTAAAAGTGCTTTTACGCAGCTGTCGCTCAGAAAAACGATCTTGAATAAACAGTGTGAAAAGAAATAAACCAAATAAAAAATCAACGGGCTTTTATTGAACAGAAATTGAGTATACTAAACTTCTTGTTATCGAAATTTCTTATTCGAGTCCAAATTGTGAATAATTGCCAAGAATATTTTTACGTTTTTCTTCTACTTTCTAATTTGTTTCCTCGATCTGTTCTTCTTTTCAAACCAAATATAAACTGAATGCAAGTTAGCTAGTTTAGTTAGTTGTTGGATAGGGCGTCAGTTAATTTCTTTGGGTCGATTCCGGAGCTTTCCGGCTGTTTTTTGTAAAAAATGTTTTCACGTACTTTTCAATGATTTTGATCTTTCTAGACGATGAAGGTAAGGTCCAGTGGTCATCAAGTTTCTTTAGAGGCGCAACGCTTCAGAGGTTTTAGTAGGCCTTCAAGTGCTTAGAGTGGTGCAGCTGCTGGGAAGGCCTTAATTTAAGGTTACTCGTCATTTTAAGGAGTTTGAGCCCAAAATGGTGCAATTGATGAGCCCAAAATGGTGCAATTTTGTTTTTTCGACTTCAGTTTTCTGGTTGATCAGTCTAAAATTGATTTTTGCCTGAGTTTTTTATGCCTCAGTGGCCAGGTAACCTCCTCTTGAGATTGATATTATGTTACTGCATACTTGCTGGGGCCAATGGATTGGTTTTCAACATTTTAATATCTCGATTTAATTTTGTGATAAAATTTGAAATTTTTAATTTTTGAAAAATTTTGACATTTTCCTAATTTATCGATCTTTATGAGGCAATGGAACTTTTTCAGACTTCAAATTGGGTTAATGAATAGCATCTGGAGACAATGAAATAGTTGTGAAGAGTTTGATATCTCAATTAGGTTTTTAGTTTTTAGGTATTGCAGATGGATTCCAGAGACAAAAAATTAATGAGAAATGAGGAAACTTTAATTATTTGTCATTTCTCAATTTTTCTATCTTTTTTAGCCAATAAACCTCTTTCAAGCTTGTGTGTGTGGGTTATTAAGTATATTTGAATGGATCAAATCCAGATTTGTAGCAATGATGATGTCTTAGTTTAGGTTGTTCGATTATTTTTTGTTTCTCGACTTTTGAGATTTTTTTTGGCTGGCATTGTTTAATTGATCTGCTGTTCAGGTACAGCAGTTCTAAGTATTCTATTCATTTTTTAAGATTGTATTTCAGGATTGTTTTTTAGTTTCGTCGTCTGACGCTGTTTTTGTTTTACATTTGTTCACAGAGCCGAGCTAAAAAAAGTTAAATTTTCTGAATTACTTTTTTCTCTCACTAACTGCGTTTGCGAGCGTGACCTCACTCTCTAGCAGTGGTTTTTAGATTATTTGCGTGATTAGATTTTGATCAAACGTAACTTGCCACCATCAATAAAATGACTTGTGCACTTTTAAACTTTAGTTATATTTTAATTATTTTAAGGTCAAAGGAATCCATGTGTAATTAAAGCCGAAATAAGAAGGCTTCTGTGGAATGAATTTTAACAAGCTTGTCTAAGGTATCGCTGAATGTTTTTACATAGCTTTTTGGGGGCGCCAATAACTTTTTCAACTTATATCTGTATGTTTCTATCTATAGTATACCTCACGCAAGTCTATTTCGCAGCTATTTCGGCAATCTGCCAGCTATGTTTCCGATATTGATAAAAAATAATTGTTTTAGTACCTGTTTATGTATTTAAGCACAACACAAATGTTTCTCGTCTTCTACATAATTTTGTTAATATACAGATCCAACTAAATGAATGAACATTTTACAGAGCCGGATCTAATTTTTGTTTTAAAAAAGGCTCGCCTCAACTTACATGCACATTGCCTAAACGTTTAAGATTCTATAAAAGTGCGACTTTTTTATAAGAAAACACCGCCTTATTACAAATTTTAAAGGAAAAAAAATGCCATTATTTTTGCGACAGAAACTAATTTTTTCGGCAGTCAGAGAAATTCTTGATGGTTCAAGCCTGTTTTTCAAGTGCAGTTAAACGCTGATTGTATAGTATGAATTTTGGCTGATGTTTCAGAGTTCGTACTCGGAAGTTCGCAACAATGCTCAGGTCAGTTAAAACCAATTGAATGAAAGGTTTAATTGTATTATTTATGGTGATCAAATTGAACCGAGCAAAAAGTTATATGAAAAATTTACTTAATTTCACGTCCTCAATTTGTAAAAAATGCGTAAGAGATACGGCGAAGTAATGGCATCCTAACGCTTGCAAAAACGCTGAATAAACGCCCGCAGTGTCCGGACTGGAATTGATCGATTGCCTTAGCAGTGCTGAAATGAATCCGTATTAAGAGATATCCAGCGAATGCTATTCTTGAAATGGTGTAGAGAAGTTACTGTGACAATCTGTTAAAAATTTCTGGTAGCAATGTTTCAGAATGAAAGTTGGGTTTTGGGCCGACTTCTATTATTAATAGGCCGACTTAACTGATTAATATGCTTTCACTGATTGGACAGGTAATTCTGCGATTCCAAGTGGTGAACCCGACATTTGACAAGTTTACTGACATTCGGGACTGTGCTCTTCTGGGAGAGGACTTTGCAGTGATTGACAAAAGAAACGAATGGATCAAGTCTTTCGACATCCAAGTTGGCAGGTACGGATCTGGGAAATGAACACCCACGGGGAAAACTGCAGTCTAATTAATTGGTCTCAAACGAAGTTTGTGGCAATTATGTTAGTCCTATGGTCTTTTTTAATGCGATTCTTCGCTTGACCGAGTTCTTGTCTGACCCATTTGGCTTTTCGTCCTCAGAAACGGCATAAATAGGTAGCTCTTTGAGGGCATGAAATGGCCGAGCAGCTCTCTCAGACCCTTACGCCTTGCACGCACACCGGGTCTTTCCCATTATAGCCCCCCCCAAACTTAGTGGTCAGATTACATATAGCCCCCCCCCCCCCCAATCATATAGTAGCCCCCGACTGTTGACTGTTTTGTAGACTTAGCCCCACCCAACGTTGCCCACCCCCCCCCCCCCCCCCCCCCCCAACTGTTGCCCCTACCCCCCATCAGCCCCCGGTGCATCCCCACCGCTGTGCTCACCTCACGCCCCTTCAATTAAGCTAAAGCTATCCTCACTAAACCGTGGCTAGCTACTGACGAAGCCAACCGCTCGCCGGTCGTTTGAGAACAATTCGCCCGACGTTCCGACGTTAGTCGGGTTATGTTTCAGTTTTTCATACCCAGAATAGATTTTTAAAAAATGATAAACAGGTGAAGACCGGAGTGCATTAAATCGATGAGCAGTTCTCGTAGATCTTTACTACTCTCAAAATTTACTAGTCGCCAAAGCTGCTGAGAAGACAGTATCTTAGTGTGAGGTGCACTTTTTTGCGGTTTAGTCGCCCTAAACTAGTCTCCCTCAGCCCCAGATGGCTACTGACGAAGGAAACAGCTCGCCAGTGGTTTGAGAGCAATTCGCCCGACGTCAGTTGGTTATTCAAAAAATGTCTTGAAATTTTAAATTTTCAAAATGATAATCGGTGTAATTGAAATGCGGATGTGTAATACAGTACAGGTCAAGTGAATTGAGATGTGTTGTTGATATCAGGTACATTGGGACGAACAACAAAGGCTTCACAATCAGTCCAGTCGGTGTGCACACTCTCACGCACAGCACAATGCTGCTGGTGGAGGAGAACGAGAGAGGATTCTGCGAACTGTACTTTGTCGACAAGGTACGAACAGAGATCTTTTTAATTGCTCTCGAACGGAGATTGAAGCAATTAATGCACACGTGTGTTTTTTTTAATAGCCACCCTCGTCTTTTCAGCCGGCTATTTTAGCGGTCTTATTTTGCGACTTGAAGAGATTTGATTGAGCGTGTTATTACAACCCAAAGATGCGTTCTGATTTTCTGTTGTTTTTACGACTCGTAGAGGCGTTATGGTTTTCTGTTTTTACGACTCGAAGAGGCATGATGGCAATATTGCTTAATCGGTGACTTCTCTTTTCACATGATGCACAATCAAATGCGGAACGTGAAAACAAGTGTTTCGGTCCATCTGTTGAACAGAAGAAAGAGTGGTTTTTGATCATTCATTATTCTAATGAGAGAAAGGTAAGTGTGAGAAAATTTTCGCGAAGCTGGGGATACGATTTTTTTGCTCACGTGAGGCTTTTCCAATACTTTATTTTTAATAGCCGCCCTCATCTTCTCAGCCGGCTATTATAGCGCTCCTATTTTTTACAATTCAAAGAATTTTTACAATTCAAAGAATTTGAATTGTATTGGGGCGCTGTCTTTTTTTTTTTTTTTAAGATCTGTTCACACATTTTCATGATTTTTGAAGTCAAATTGGAGTAGTGATTTTGGTCACGCCGAAACAGGAAATGGAGCAAAAAAGCGAGTGGTTTTGCGGCGTGAATTTTTTTCGCTCTAATTTTAAAGTAGAGTGCGAAAATGGTGTTTGAACAAAAATTCGGTTTCTCGGTAGTGGTTTTTTGTTCACATGCGGCAATTTCACTCTGAATTTTACTGTTTTTTCGGTTTTTTGGATCGGATTTTTTTCTAAATGGTTTTCCCAATCCATTCACAGCTCATTCTAGGCCTAGTTTTTCGTTTGAATTAAATTTTCATTTCTCGCTAGTGGTTTTTTTGTTCACATGCGGCATTTTGACATTGATTTTTTGTTTTTTTCTTATTTTTTGATCTGATTTTTTTAAAATGGTTTTCTCAATTCACTCATAGTCCATTCTAGGTCTAGTATTTCTGTTTAGTTAATGAAAATTCCTTGAATTGTACGTCAGGACTTGTCCTGCTATGTTTTTTTACTTCGTCGAATAAAAAAATGTTTCGCTTTACCTCATTTTGCCGCTTTTTCAACATTTTGCGTGATACCTTTTGACTTCTCTAGGCTAGTTTTTCTCTTCTCTCATTCTGCTAAAAGTGATTTTGAACATCAGTTGCTCAGCAAAGCAATTCAAAATGAACAGTCAGTATAAAAAATTGAAGTCAGAAGTAGAAACGGGATAAACCCATAAAGCCCAATTTTAGATGCCCGCTGTTTGAACGTCGTTCCTATAAGTCTTAGTTACCATCTCTAATGCTTATTGGTATTTATAGTAGCCCCTATAGCCTCTCTCTAGGAAACAGAAGTACGTTATGTTCAACTACGAAATGCCATCAAAATAAATCGGACTTAAAAAATGTTTTGTACAAAAATCTTTTTTCAATATCTTCTATTCTTTCAATCCCAATCATGCTTATTGGAATCAACGGCGGCTATTTTCCGGCAATCTGCCGGGTATGTTTTTTAAATTTCAACTCGAGATTTTGTTTAGTAATAGTATGTTTAGAAGTATCTTTGGCCATGTGAGACAAATATTAGACTTGAGATATTATTTTGAGTGTTTTAGCCTAGCCCTGTTGAACGCGTCTTTAATTCTTATAGGAATTATGGTCCTTCTTTGGTTGAAGTTAGTTGCTAATAGCCGCCGTCAGCCTCTCACCGGCTATTATTTAGGCGCTCTCATTTGTTCAATTCACAGAATTTGAATTGTATTGGGGCGCTGTCTTTTTAAGACTCGAAGAGTCTTTATGGTTTTTTTATAAGTTGGCGAGCAAGAAAACTGGAAGTTCATGGAGTGAATAAAGTTTGTATAAGTTATTTCAGTGAACAAATTCGAATAGTGGAGAAAAGAGAGAGAGAGTGGTTCTTTTGTTCATGCCTTCTTTTGAGCGGGAAATGTAGGTGTGAAAAAATTTTCAAGCGTTTTTTGTATTGTGAAACTTCTATGTTGTCTAAGAGGTTAGTTCAGACTAAAGTTATAGTTTTAAGGTTGTTTTGATAGCGTTTCAAGGTTTTTGGTAATTAAAAGGAGTCTTACACCAATTTCAAATTTTTCAACTAATTCTCCCGTTTTAAGCCTGTTTTAGCTATTTCTGGCCCATTATTGTATTGTATTGCTTTTACTTGTCAATGAATGTAAGCTTAATGCTCGTGGTCAGTTTCTATTACAAATTAAATATAGGTTCTTTGGTACCAAGCAATTTATTTTTTTTTTAATTTTTAATAAAAAATGCGAAAAATTGTTTATTTGCTAAATTTTCCAGTGTTTCGCTTTTTTCAAAATTGAGATGTTTTTTTGTGCTTTTTTCGGGTTGTCCGAATTTTTGTGAGCAGTTAAATTGTATCGATAACTTGAAATATTGTTTTCGCTTTGTATTTGTACTTGTACAAATAGAAAAATTAAATGAATTTAAGTAAAGTTTTTTTGGTTTAAATTGAATTTTTGTTGAAGGTATCTTCGAGTCTTTTTTAAGCGCTTTTAAGAGTCTTTTTTTAAGAGTTATTTGAGATCTGTTCACACATTTTCATGAATTTTGAAGTCAAATTGAAGCGATGATTTTGGTCACGCTGAAACAGGAAGTGGAGCGAAAAAGCGGGTGGTTTTGTAGCGTAATTTTTTTTTTCATTCTCTTTTTCAAGTAGAGTGAGAAAACGGTGTATGTACAAAAATTCGCTTTCTCGCTAGTGGTTTTGGTTCATATGTGGCGTTTGAGCTTCGATTCTTACTGTTTTTTCTATTTTATAGAATGTTTTTGCTAAATGGTTTTCCCAATCCAGTGATAGTCCATGCTAGGTCTAGTTTTTTGTTTTGTCAATGAAAATTCTTCGAATTGTAGGTCAGGAATTGTTTTTTTAAATTCGCTTTTCATTTTGATCACGTTTTTCGTTTCACATAATTGATTTTTGTTTGACTTCTGACTCACTGTTTCAACTGAAAGGAGTTCTATTTCCTTCACGCGTTGAATTACGCAATGTAGTGAATACGTAATTCGATGCGTGAAATCAAATTCAATGCGTGAAATCAAATTTGAGTTCAATTTTGAGTAGTAATTTAGTTTATGCCCAAACATGAAGTGGAAGTAGAAAACATTTAGTGCGTAAATTGTTTTCTAGTTTTGAAGTAGTGTTAAACTGGTGTTAGAACAAAAATATTTGCTTTCTCGATTGTGCTTTTTTGTTCAGTTGCGGCATTTTGACCTCTGCTTTCACTGTTTTTCGAATTTTATGATCGGGTTTTATTTTAAATGCTTTTGCGAAACAATTCATAGTCATTTGTAGGTCTAGTTTTCTATTTAGTTTAATACTAAGCCCAGATAGCCGAGCAGTTAATGCTTCCGCCTACTGCGCCGGAGTACTTGGTTTGAACCCCTCCCTAGTCGGAATTTTTGTACCCATAAGAGATTATCCAGGCTACAAACCTGCCTGAATTTGTCCGACCTTAGCGAGTTTTTATCTTTCTTGATTTCACTATTCCTTGAGGAATTGAAGCGAGTGTAGTTTCTTGGTTCTTATTAGGGGTTCCACCTAGGTCTTAATAGTCACCTTATATGTTTTTTTAGTTCATGCTCCCGTTGAATCCATGCAAAGTTTCTTCACGCAAAATTTCTAGGCTGTGTTTATTGACCCCCCCCCCCTCCCTCCCAGTGCTGGCAGCCCTAAGACCCGGCTGGCTGCTACTAAAGCTAGCAGCTCGCAGGTCATTTGAGAGCAATTTGCCCGACGTTAGTCGGTTGTTTTTCTATATTATTCATTTTCTTAAAAAATCAGAAAAATTGAGAACAATTTTCATTGTAATATTTCTACAACTCTATGTTCACGCGGATCTTCGTTAGTTTGGATTTTTTTACACAGTGTTAAGGTTTTAAAGTATAAAAATTCACAGCATATTGTAATTATTGATTCAGAAAAAAATACGCAAAAATGTTTTCTATGGCCAGTTTCTTCAGGTTTTTTTTTACAATTTCTGAAGTGTTGAAATAATAATACTGTGTTGTTACTGTAATAGAAACTATTAAAATGCTGACTCGCGTTATTTTATGATTGCTCGCGCTGAATTAAAGTTCCCCGCCCCAGAGCAATTCCTCCGACATTAGTCGGTTTGTTTTCTATGTCCAGTTTGATCGGTGATTATTTTTTAGAGGGTTTGTTTTTTATAAGTCGTTTTCTTTAATTCGTTTACGAAATTCGGCTATTATTTTTTTTGGTTAAAAAATCAGCTATTTTCATTCTTCTCAGCTCAAATGAAAAGAGCAACGCAATTTGAGACAAACAGCGCAAACAGTGGAACGCGAAATCGAACGGAATAAACCCATATAGCTGGGCTTATAGAAGCCCGTAATTTAGCTTGTTTTTCTTTTTGTTGCTTCGTATGACCTAGTTTTTTGTTTTACATTTATTCCACAGAAAAGCTGAAATGTCAAATTTGAAGGACTTCTTCGTCTCACTAAAGAGTGTTGAGGTAATTTGCGTGGATGGATTTTGATCACAGGTGCCTTCCTTGTTTGGCAATAAAAATAAATTAAAATTAGTGTAAGATCAAAAAAATGCATGCATAATAAGTATCCCCAGGAAAAATCTTCGGTGCAGTGAAATTGACTATGACAATTGCTCTCGATCAAAGTTTGAAGCAAGTATTCTAAATGTGATGGACTTTTTACGGCTCGAAGAGTATTGGTTTTCCACGGGTTTTTTTTAGCTGAAGCAAGTTTGTTTATGATCTGAATTTTGACTTCTTTCTTTTCCACCATTTACCTGCGTTTTTAAACGTTGACTTATGTTTTCGAGCATTGGACTTTAACAGTAGCTTAGTTGTAACGTATGGTAATTAGGAACTGTGGAGGTATTAAGGGTGATGAGGTTCCTTTCAGATTTTTTGATCCCGTGTAAGTCACCTAAACACAACCTACCTAAACAGACCAACCACCTACCTATCAAAAATCTCCCTGCCTAAAATCCCCCCACCTAAACCATATTCCTATCCCCAACCTACACCATATTCCTCCCCCACCCCGCCCCAACCACATACCCCCTACCTACCCCCTGTGCACATATCTACCTCCCTGCCTACACCCCTTCCGCACACACTAGCCTACCCCCTCCAACTACCTAGCCCCACCTACCTCCTTACGCCTACCTAGCGCTCCCCACATTCCACCTACCTACACCCCCAAACACTCCTAACGCATTCTTAACTAAAATGTTGCTTATTAATGTGTTTCTTTGTTTTATTTCTTTTTTGATAATTGTGAAATAGGTAGGGCCAGTTAGTTTTTTTTGCACAACTCTTCGAGTCGCTTCCATTTTTAGCGGCCATGTTTTTTATGCAAAATTTTTGCTTGAGCGTTTTGACCTTGGCTTTTTCGTTTTGCGTGATCATCTATATTTTTCTCATTCGCAAGTGTCAGCAGCTGAACTCAATTGGCCGTAGTTCACTGCTAAAAGTCAAATGAAAAGTGCGTCAAAGTTGGTGTGATTTTGTTGAATTCATTGGTGGTTATAGTGGTATATAATAACCTCTAAGGACATTTGAAGCCCTCTTAGTGAATTTAGTTACTCCCTGACTGAAGCAGGCTGCAATAGATTCGAGCTCCGACTAGTTGTTCGAGAGCAATTCTTCGGACGATAGTTGGTTAAGTTCTGTATGCTAGGGCATGGGTGTCGGTTTCGCAGCTATTCCCACATTCTGCCGTTTTAGCATTTCTAGTTTCTGCAGTTGTCAAAGTGTTCAATACACTCAATGGTTTCTAAGAAATCATTTCATGTTACGATATCTTATGTCAACTTCTAAATGGTTTTCCTTATCATTTTTAGGTTTGACATATGTAATCTTGCTGTTAGGTTGAACTTTAAGTTTCGGTTGCGCAGTTTTTCTACTACAATTTTTCCATCTCGTGGATTCGTTTACTTTTCTCTGGCTTAGCTCAAAGTAGTCCTTTTTCTTCTTTTTATATTGCTTTTCAGGCACTTTTACCTAGAAGTTAGTTTAGCCTGAGTTCACAAATTTGAAGGATTATCTTGAAAGATTCTAGATTTTCAGTTTATTAATGCAATTTTGTAGATGTTTTTATACATTTACTGCGGTGAAGCAAGCATCTTTCACGGCTAATACTGCATTTTTTCCAACTGCTGTATCTCACCAATTACTTCAAAACATCACTGATTGAAGTATATTGAAAAAGTTTGGTATTATTTAATAGTTGATATAATGGTTAATCGACTTGGGTTTAGGCATCGACAACTAATACAGATGCTTTTAAGAAAAAATGTCCTCTTCGATGTTTAGCTGTATTTGGGCATTGTAAAGTTGCTGGCTGTTTCAGAGAGGTTTCTCGTATAATGACAACGATATTATGAGCCTAAGAGGCTCCTCCATTCTCGGGAAGGAAGAGGTAAACTATACTCAAGTACGCAAGTAGAAACCGTTATGTTCTCTGTTTTAAATTAGTAACGTTTGAAGTTCATCTCGTGAATGGATTGTGTCGATAACAGACTGCCCTTTAGCGTCGCCAGAATGAATAAACTACACCGAACGGCACTTATCCAATATTTGAAAGAATATCGTTCATTATCATGAGTTGTTTGGTGGGTAGATTCACAAATGTTAGAGATATAAAGGTAGACATACGAGCGTGGGCAAGTAAGATAAACTTAAAGGCTGTGTTGTGTCATTCTCACTGGCTATGAAAAATTCTAAAATTAGATGCTAAATTGACAAGTTTTACTCAATATTGAATGATTCAATATCGAGACCGAGACATTTCATTGACTCATATGTCCAATCAATAAGTCTAAATTTATTTTTAGCTGAACGAAGTTTATTAAAATGAACCCGGCTTGGCTGGTAGAGAGTTTTCATGCTGAAGTAATTGTGCTTAAAAAGTGGAGACGATGAAAGTGAAGATTTCCAAGGTTTGCTGCAATTGGGCCTCGTAGACAAAGCTGAATAAGACACAGCAATTATCCTAATCAGTTAAAATTCATTGTTTTTCTGCAATTAGCATGTACGGGTGGAAAATTTCCCGGTCATTCTACTATCCCGTCTTATTTGATATCAAACAATGGCCCCAATTAATACTGCATGAAGGGCAGAAATAATATTGTCCTATTATCATAGTTTGGGAACGCTTCCAGAATTTTTCCGGTCTTTTTATGCTATCTTTTTAGCGAACCGATTTTTGAAATTTCAAGGAGAAAAGTTTCTTGTCAATTTTTTTACTAAAAAAATCGTAAATTGAAAAATCTTAGTTCAAAATCAACTGACAATTAACTTGGTTAACATGATATTCTCATCAACACAGCAGATTAGCAGTTCATTTAATCAAATATCAGCAGTCCGTTTCTTTTCTTCACAACGAGAAATAGGCCTCTTGCAATATGCTTTTGTTCTCCCCACTTAGATCAGGTAAGAACAAAAACTTGGGCATCTTAGGTGATCTTAGGCATTAACTTAGCTAGAGGTCTTTCTTCTGGATACATAATTTAGGTTTTCGGGTTGATGACATTTTCAAATTGAGCCGATTTGAAGTTGCCCTCACCATATTCAATTTGATTTCAGTTTGATGCCTCCACTCATTGGGTGACAAAAACATCAGAGCGCTAATAATTGGCGTTAAAATTTGTTGCACCTGCTGATTGGGTGACTTATAAAACAGTTTTTTGAATCCATGCCAGCAGACATTTATTCTACAAGTACGCTGTCCTCTCAAGTATCGTGATAAATATTTGACAACTTTTATCCGATTACAACAGGAACGTCAACATATTTCTTTAAGGAATGAAAGCTCCATCTTCATAGCGAAACGATCTCCATTTAGATGTAGTTCCTCTTATGCACAGATTTGAAGCCCTTAAGATTGCAAAATTTAATCTCAGTTTGACCCAGTTCATGATAATGCTGTAGGGTTTGTCCCACTTAGTAGCGAGTCTGTCCGCCAGTCTTCTGAGAAAAGTTTTGCTCTCTGGCCATCATGCCGTCAACACTGAAAATTAACGGAGTAAAAGCGATATGTTTTTCATGGCAAGCCTCGGAGTATTTTCTCCTCTTTTCGTCAGCGCAGCTTTCCAGCACATCCTCTGGATTTCTGTTGCTGTAAGATTTAGCCTCAGTGTCTGACACGAATATCAAACGAGGCAGTTTCTTGCGGGCGCCAGACACCTCTTATGAGAAGATCGGCTCTTAAAGCTTTCTGATTCTCTGAATGTTCACGAATTACTGGTTCTTTTTCAGTGTAAGTCCATGCAAGGCAGGATAAGTCTCCCAATAAATCTCTAATTTCATTATGCCTTTGTGTAATCAGGCCTCCTTTTTTGCAGATTAGGGCATGCTGAACATGGAAATCTTCACCACAACCGTCACATTTCACAGGGAGGTTTGTTAGGAGTAAACCGTATCTTAGCGCCATGGAATCCTGGAATTCGTTCTTCGACAAAACAAAATTGTCTCTCTGACACTTTTGCGGTTAACCAACAAGAGTTTCCCGTTTTGAAATTCCGCTCCATTCTTTTTCTCTCTGATGAGCATGCTTGTTCTAACAAAGCCTTATATGTATTACTCTGCTGGGACTCATTTTCCAGCTGAAAAGTTTGTTTGCTGCTGCGAACGTGAGTTTTGTGTGCGTCGACGTCCAATGCCGTTCCATTCACAATAGAATCCGAAATCAGTGAAGATGTTTTCTTGGACATTTCAAACTGTTCACTCGCCTTTACCACTGGGTCAGGAATACCTAATCCTCCATTCTTAGCAGACAAACTGAACAGGGTACGTTGGGGATTACTCACCTTATAAATGTTAGTTACGCTTGATATGAACTGGTTTTTTATTGAATCTTCTAGTGGTTTCAAAAATTCATCGCAACCTGGGACAACTCTCATGAGAAAATTCCATTCGGCCTGGACTGATTTAGTGAACACCGAGAAACTCTCATGAGGGCATGAATTGGCTTCAGCGCTCAAAAGGTGAATCTTAGCCTGCCAATTTTTGATTTTTTCATGAACAAATTCTTTCATGGTAGTTTTACCGCCAATGAAGCCTCCAAGATAACGTTTTCCAGTAACAATTTTCAAACCGGTTTGCTCAAAGCAACTCTTGGCTTCATCAACATGGTCTGGATGAACAATAAGGAAGCTTTTTTGTGGCTCAGGGTAGTATCCATACTTTGGCCCCTCATCAACTACTTGTTGCAGCCACTGTTTTAAGTCATCAAACTTTGCGCAAGCCGCGGCATCATCTGCATAAAAACTTTGTTTATGTTTCGTCGGTTTGTGCAATTTTTGTATTAAAGGCAATAGAGCAACACCATAAAACAGCATTGAAAGAGGATCGCCTTGAGTTGTCCCTTCTTCGCTGCGGATAAAAACGTCAGTATTGCTCAGCACAAGTTTAGAGCTTTCCTGGTAACTATTGTACAGAAAAGTGGAAGCTCTGGACCAAAGGGTTCTAGCGTTTAGAAGTGCGGAACTTCTGTTTATTGAATTGAATGCATTTTTTGCATCAAGCAGCAACAGACCAAAACCATTGGAGGACTTTTTCTCAAACAACTCTCGAAGTCCATGAATCGACCCCTCAATTCCACATGACACTCCACCAGCAAGTTGTTCTGATCCAAACGCATAAGCCAAGTCATCACCAGTTAAGTCAGCTACTGTTTACCGAGTAATCTTCGCAAAGTTTTACCAATGCCGATTGGTCTGACTCCTGGCTGTTTATCTAATGCAATAAGTCGACATGAGAACAAGGCTTTGATTTTACGCCACGAAGTGATTTCGTTTGCGATCAAATTACCTAAGTGAGAAACTAAGTCTCTCAACCTGGAGCTTTCGAGGCCAAAACCTAATTAAGGCATCAAACCAGTGGTTGGCGTCTGATCCAGAGGGTCCTGAACTACCGAAAAGTTTCCGGGCTTGTTTTTCAACGGTACTACTTGTTATATTCAGTTTTTCCAGAGGAGGAAGTTCTGATATGTTGAATGTCCCCTCAAATAATGGTGAGGCTTTCGGGTGATTTTCCTGCAGAATTTCGGTTACAGTTGTTCCGTCTATTAAATCAGAAGGCTTAAGAACACTCGTCTCCGTTTTCGTCTGCAAGGAACCTAGTTGCATTTTTGATGTTCCCTTCTTGAACCATTTTCGCAAACGCTCGTAGTTTCTCCTCGGGGTCGCTCTTTTGAGTTCTCACAGCTTTGCTTGAGAATTGAATACATCTCTTAAAAGATTGAACAAGAGGTTGAAATTTTTCCATGGACCACTCCTTCATCCTACTTTCAATTGTTATTTTTACATCTTTGGAGTGTCTCACTTTGTCTCTGTGGAGTATGAGAGCCGAAAAAACCAGAAGTCGCTCTGATGGAATATTTGATTTCAGGAACAATTCAAGTTCGCAATTTAGCATCTCGACATACTGTTTACCAATTTTTCCCGTCGGCAATCTGTAAAATTTGCATCTGTGTGTGCAAACAGTATTCCATATATCTTCCCAAAGCACTTCGTTCTCATGAGGCACGCTGTAATTTGTGTTTTTGAGAGGAAAAATTTCTTTCATCAAAGATTCTTTCTCTGCATTTGATAAAATTTTATCTGCACGATTATTGTCCCCTAGATCAAGCCTCGCTAAATCTTGTGTTAAACCACTAGAAGAAGACTCAAAACTAAATTGCGCTGGAGTTTCAAAAGCGTTTTGTATCAAGTTGTTTACCTCATCGGTCATAACTGTATGCTGCTTGAGTTTTTCTACCAATTGCAGATAAATCCAAACGGAATAAGAGTCAAAAGTGGTGTCATACTTTCTATTCCAATTCACATAATGGACTCTTGGTCTGTTGTTTTCGTGGCCAATAACTTTTGCTTTGTATATGTTTTTATCGTGACCAGGAATCCAGATTTCAGTGTTCTTATGGACAAAATACTCGTCGTGGATTTCTTGGTTTTCGCTATCACTGAACTCGGCGGATTCAAAACCTGTCTGGATCTTTTCTGTTGTATCAAGCTGATTAGCTTGCTCAGAACTAAGTGTGTTGTGCATGGTAAACAATAATTGGACGCAAAAACAGTGAATAAATAAGCGGTTTACGGTTTCAATCAAATTTAACTGGGTGTTTGTTAATTTATCTCGATTCGTGTCTATCGTGAAACTATAATCTCTGCAATTTAAATTGCAAGAACCGCAAGCAGAACTCACTTTTTTGGTATCTTTTTGTTCTCCATGTTCCGACTTGTGAATGAAGAACGCGAATTGGGGAATAATTTGAGACAATTGTTTTCACAGGCAAACCGCCCCAGAAAACTTGGGGGGACAGCCACCACAGGAAGCTTACTTGGGGGGTGGGGGTGGGACAAATGCCGTGACTCCTGACGAATGAAGCCCATGGCAACCGCGGCAACAAATACGTAAAAAGTATTAGAAAAGGAACGATCTCACCGGGGAACTGATTTAAAGATGTTATTCTAGCCCCAATAGCCACAAATAGATTCCACGTGCACTCCACAAATGAATAATCAGGACGCAGAAACAGGGGGGGGGGGCAAAAAGTATTTATATCGAGCTCAAGTTTCGATAATTTTCTCCTTTTAGCTGCTGAATTTGCTTAACAACCTAACAACGCACGTGCGATTACTTGATATATATTTATTCTTGTCAATTGCTCGCGAGCAAAGTCTGAAGCCATTAATATAAACGTGTCTCTTTTATTGCGAAATTTTTGCTTGACCGTTTTGTCGTGTTGTTCTATAATGTTCTTTCGCTTGCATGAATGATTTGAATTTTCTTCAAAAGAAATGGGAACCTAGAACACAGGCATTAATATTCTGTGTAGCTCTCTTTAAACCCTTGCACGGTTCACCGAAGCCCTAATTGTACTCACCGAAGCTCACTTTAAGCCCTAATTGTACGGTTCACCGAAGCTGCTGAAGAAGCAGAACTTCATTGTATGAAAAGCACTTTTGATAGGTTTGTAACCACGTCTCACTTTTCTTAATTATGATTTATTCGGCTTTAATTGGGTTTCGAACATGTTGATCTTTTTTTTATTTTTTTTTTCGTCTGTTTGGTCAATGTGTTGTTCACGTTAATATTTAGAGAAACATTTCGTATCAATGTTTTACCATTGATATCTCAAACATCGGGATGAAGAATGAAGCAATCAACCTTTCTGTCTCATAGTAAAATTTTCTTCGACAGTCCAAACTCATGAGCTATCATTTTTTTCTCTCGGTTAAGGGTTCAATAGCAATGCAGTCTTTAAACAAAACAACGTCGGACATTTTGTATGGAATTGTGTGTGCCAGAAACTAATTTTATTAACTACTGTCCTCAATTTAGTGGGGCATTACTCTGCCATTAGTCGGCTTTTAATGGGCTCTTAATTTTGTTTTTAATTTCTCTCCGACGAAGTCTGAAGAAATTTTTATCAGTCCTGTTAGTCTTTTAATGCAATTTTTGTACTATCGAACTTTTGTCTGATTTTTGTCCGCAGATGCGAGATAAACGCAAAGTCCTGAAGGCATTAAGTCACTGATTAGTTCTCAGAGAGATGTACTATTTTTTCTTTGAGTACTAATCACCGAAGATACTAAGAGGACATAAATTCACGCTGTGAGGAAAGTTTAGACCTCCTCATTCCATCCCATTTCCCTATCCTCTCACTTCACTCCACTCGCACCTCATTCCACCCCTGACCCCCCGAATACATCCCCTTCTCTATTATTTCCCGTCTCTCATTTAAGCTTAAGCTATCTCTCTAAGCTTCAACACTCTACTGACAAAGCAAACAATTTCTTTTACTGGTAGGTCGGCTATCTTTTACTTGTAGGTCAATCAAAAATTTGTTCGGCTGTACCCAATTGTGCTATCTTGTGAACACTGCATGAAACACTTCTCTAGTTCTTGACTTCTGTAGTTTTATTCTTCACTGATTCTGCTCAAAGTGCTTGGAAATAGGAATTGCCCAGCAAACTAATATAAAATGAGCGCAGTCAATATCGAAAAGCGAAACGAAAAATAGAGATAAATCAGTAAAAACCAATTTTAGATGCCCATTGCTTGAATTTCATTCTCATTTGATTAATGATTAAAAATTCTTATTAATAATTCTGATTAATGGCCGCAAAATAATAAGCGGGGCCATTATTGGCCCTCTTTATTTTTTTTAGTTTGTCAAGATTTTTTCTTACGACCAGATGACGTCACAATTTCTTTGAATCTGCTTTTTCATTCGTTCGTGCAATTTTAACTGAATTGCGTGTGTGACTTCATTTTTCTTGGTGGAGCGAGATTATTTCATTCGCTTGCTTTAATTTTTTTTAAATTAGGTCAAGTGAGTGTGTGTCACCCTAATTGAAGGTTATTTGAGAGCAGCTAATAGAAGCCGAAACAAATTAAACAGATTCTCTTTCAAATTATAACATCTCAGCATTTCATAAAAAGAAGTTTTTTTATGGTCTGTCTCTTCAACTATCTTTTTTGAGACCGCAGATCTGCAAAGCTATTGCGGCTATTTTCTGGCAGTCTGCCAGGTAATTTTTTATCAGGTTTGGTGCCTTTTGTTTTCGAAATCCTTACTATTTTCCCACTAGGATGGATTTTAGCTACCAATTTAAATCACAGCATCCCTTTTTTGATACTTCGTAAGAAAATATATTTTATTTGCTTGTTTAAATCCCAATCAGTGTCAGGGGAATCGATCGATCGCGATTGTTTTCTGACAACCTGTCGGGGACGTTACTTCAATTGAAAATTCTTCTGCTTTGTTTTACAAAAATAATAGATCAAATTACTTTCAAAATGCCACACAAAATGCCACATTTTTTAAATAGGTATCACCAACTCAATTTTTTCGCTTTTTTGTATCTAGATTCCCAACACGTAGTTCTATTCTTTTAATATTCCTGCTATTTTTTTCGCGTCCAAGGCAAGGCTGTTATTAACAAGACACTCCTTGAGTGAAAACAAGGACGTCAACAACTGATTTTTTTGTCATTAGTAATGAAAATTATATTTTCCTGAAAAATACTGTGGAATTTGTGTATTTGTTTTTTGAAGTTTTATGTTTTGAAGAAAATCCATGTCACTAATTTTCAAAAAAAAAAGAATTGATCGAATTATTGATTCAAAATTACAACCTTTTTTGAATTTTGAATAGATATCGCTAATTCAATTCTGTATTCTCAACGTTCAGATTGTTGGGGAACATCTTTATTATTGTAACCTTAACTTAATTAATAGTCGCCCTCATCTCAGTCGGCTGTTATAGGGCTCCTGTTTTTACAATCCAAAGAATTTGGATTGTATTGGTGCTCTTTTTTAAGATTGGTGTGAATTTATATTGCTGTGCTGGGTTTTGGCTTCACTTTTTTTTTGATCCGTCGTCTGACGCTCGTTTTTGTTATAATTTTTTTCCTGCCGCAAATTTTGAAAGTTTTGTTCTTCAAACGTTTTGGTCTCTCGTGTACTGCTCTTTTGTGGCTTATTGTGCTTGATTGCATTTCCTAATCTAATTGGATAATTGAAAGTTTTTTTGTTAATTTTTTTTTGTTAATTGTAAGAGTTTTTACCTGAATTGTGTGATATGTTTTTCAGCGTAAATGACGTACGTCCAGTTCCAGCTAACTTTTTAAAAAAATTAAGTTGGAGGTCACTAGGGTTAGTCTAATACATTTAAAGGTCAATTAAGGGATACTATGTAATAGAAGGAGTTAGGAATAAAGCAGGACTGTCAAAATTGAATTAGCCTTTGAATTTTGTTGGGGAAAATGATTTTTTAAATAGATATCAGCAACTCCATTCTGTTTTTGTATATTCTCAACACTTAGGTGTATTTGGGCAATTTGTGTGCTGCGTTTTTGTCAAGGGGCGAAACACTCCTTGAGTGAAAATCAACTATTTTCAACTATTTCGACGTCATTCAACTATTTTTTTAAACTGCTCTCTCCTCCGCGTCAAATTATGTAGCCATTGATGCTAACCATCATCCGACATGGTCAAAGTTTCGTACTTAATTTCGTTGAAATTTTGTATTGAATAACATTCATAATTTTCAAAACAAAGAATAGATCCAATTATTGCTTCAAAATGTCATTTATTGCACCGAATTTTGCAACACATCATTTCCATGGTAACCATATTTGTGATTTTGTATGCTCAGTTTTATACGATGGTCCAAAAATTGGGTGCGTGTCTCTTTACTTTTATGTAAGATTTGCGCTGGGCCGTTTTAACTTTTGGGCAGGTTTTGAATTTTGCTCGATCTAAATTATTCTTTCAATCATAATTTTAGCTGAATTCAATTGACATCACTTTAAAACATAGGTAAATGAAAAGGAAACGGAAATTAGTTTACTTGTTTGATTTTAATAACGGCTATGTCTTTAATTGGCTCTGACGACATAATCCATTATTTAATATGTTTTTGAAGGCTCAAGTACTAGAGCTCATTTGAACACAGTGAGTAATGTAGGAAGGTCACCAGAGGTTCTTATAGCAGCGATTTGCGCTGGTAGTTGAGCCGTAATGAAAAGTACCTATGATTTTTCTACGAGTCTTTTGAGCCGACTGAAGCGCAGAAAAACGCAAATTAAAACCATTTAAGTTTGTTCTCTGTTCGTGCGGTGCCGCCTTGAAGATTAATGGAAGGTGTGTGAATTACTTCGTTGTTACCTGCAATTTGGTAATAATAGATTTATTCTTGATAAAATGTCATCAGCTGGGAAATTTATTTTTTTGCCGCTTTTCTTACCAATTGATCGTTCATCTGACAAGTACGACTCTGTAAAGTCGAACAGATATCCATACTTTACTTGCTGAAACCTGTAATTTTTCGTTAAAAAAGTCTTCGGACATTCGAAATGCTATCAAAAGTTGCTGACATTAATGCGAGTACATTTTTTCAATCTGCTTATTTCCTCTATTGACAGGACCTGATGGACAAGAGCCCTTTTGTGCCCGACCTGCCCATTAATGAGAGAATCCACGATGTGTGCACGTCGCCCACAGGACAAATAATTCTGTCAACTAAAAGTATGAATGTGTACGAGCAGCATGCAATCACGAGTGAGTTTGGCACCAGGATGTCCAAGTGGAGGGAGCCACGGTTCAACCTCCTCTTCAATGCCAATTTCATGATCAGCCACATGGCTGTGTCTGCCACTGGATTCATCGCTTTAGGTATGTTCAAGCATTGGCTATGACAAGGTAAAAATTTTAAATGAGTAAGACGGCTCTACGATCCTGCCATCTTTTGTAAGTGACATGAACACTATTATATCTACAGTTATGGCATCTCCTAGAGGAGTCAGTGACCCACTGGTAGTCTTCTCAAGTATGATAAAATTTCTTTTGTTGGTAGTTTGGAATTGTTTTTTTTGAAAGTGCGGACAGGGGATTTTGTAATTTCAATGTGTGCAAGTATTTTTCTTTTTCTATATCAGTTAATTAAAAGCTGGAGTAACAATTGATTTGTTGGGTATTCCCGGTCATGTCCCTCTCACTCAGTCGGCATATAGCGTATCGCCCACCTCCTCCCCCATTACCGTAAATACACCATGGTGGGGGCGATAATGGTAAACAGCAAAAATATCAATCATAGTTCTGCTGGAGTGACTGAGATAGTAAATACGTTTATAATTAAAAAGAAGATCAAGTTGGTAATGTTAAAATGATGTGAATCGATACTCAGCGATACAGGCAGAGACTGTGCATAGGTCCGAATAGTTTGAGATTACACTTCGACTTGACAAATTTTAGGCAACGCGGAAGACAACTTGATCTACTTGTATGACAGAAATGGTCGCCACAAGTGGAAGTTCCCAGTGCGTGAGAACACGAGCTTCAAACGACTAAAGCAGATCAATTTTGACCTTGCTGGAAACCTGATCACAGTTGATAACTATTATCAGCAGGTAGTTTTAATTCAGAGCTAACTCTTCTAATTCAGTTTTAATTCAGAGTTTTAATTCTTCCATCTATTTTCGTTTATTATTGCCCTCAAACAAAGATTGTGATAATTGTTGGCTCTTTTCCTTTTGTGCCCCCCTCCCCCTGAGGGAGGTACAAACGGAAAAGATCCCAATTATTTTAGGGCTTTTGCTCTTCTTAATGCAATTTTTCTTAGGATCGATTTTGCGTTTGACCGTTGTTTCGTCTAGTCCCTCGCTAGTCCTTCGTCTGGTCCCCCGCTGCGCCCATGTCCCTCACTCGACCCCCACCCTATAACATATTTTTTTCTCCTCCCTGACGTCACCCTCTCTCAGGTATTCGTAAGGTAGCCTCGCTAAGCCAACTGCTCGCCAGTCGTTTAAGAGAAGTTCGCCCTTCCTTAGTAGGTTGTGTTTATCTTTTTTCGCTTTAATCTGCGTTTACATCTTGCTAAGGTTTAAGAAACTCAAAATTACGGACACCAAGTATAATTTCAGTGCTGTATTTAAACTTCTTTTGAAGTTTGTTCATTGTGTCATTCTTCAGTTATTCTTGTTAAAATAATATTTTTTGGCTTCTAGGTGCAAGTAATATCCCGACAAGGCAAGCTGATCCGAGTGTTACATGGGCGGGCATTGCAGTTCGCCAGGCCCATCTGTGCGGTTCCCAAGGGAGACAATCAGATTGTGGTCATGTCTGAGTTCGGATCAGTCGTCGTCATCGAAAAGTATCTGTGATCGCTGATCTCTTGAACAAATTTCTCGCCATCTAGCCTAACGGATTTGTTCTCATGTCGTTTTTGACCACAAAAACAACAGTGCGTCACTATTATTTAGTTAAAAATCATACAATACAAAACTGCTTTTTGCTCGTAAAATATTTGATCCTGACCAAATATCTATTGGAAATAACGCATATTGCTACAAATGCTTGGAAAAAATGTCATATTTGGACGATAATTGGTGCTTTTCACTTGCTCACTTTTGTATTATGTGACTATTGCTATTTGCTGGTTCTATGAACTGATGAATTCCAGTTTCATGTAAAGTCTTGCGTAAATATCGAGTATTTTCATTATTGAAGTCTGTAGAAAAAATTGTACGTTATTGGTAGCTGTAACTTGATAAATCTTAGTTATGTAGAATAATGTCACCCTTACCTTGATAACTGTTAACTTTATGGGCTCTGCTGCTAACCCATCACGGGCAGAGGTTAATAAATTCGGTTAGCAGAATATTGATTTAAGTTACTAGCATTTGAGGTATTATATTTATTTTTGATTGCTCCAAAACGGCAATTTCAACTCGTTTGTTACTTCTAAAATAAAATGTTATGTATTGTTAAATATGTAAAATCTCAAGCTATAGACGTTTCGTCGAGGAGGTGTAGCTGAATGTTTTAAACTTGGAGCTGGACTATTGTGGAAAAGCAATAAAATTTTTAAAAGAAAAGAGCGCATTATAGCTGCGTTCTTATAGTCAATATTGTGAAATTGTCGGTTTGGTTCATTTTTGCGATGTGAGTCTGTCATGTTTATAATTGTTATTAACTGTTATTACATTTCCTGTTTTGAATGAATTTATCAAATTTAGAGTTCACGGAGTTTCTCTATTGTATGGATTTGAACTTTTCGCGCTTGGTTTTATATCCTATTGTGTTTGGTTGTTCATTTTTGATAGTTCTTTCTTTATTTTGCTTTGTTGTATTTTGATGCCCAGTAAACTTAATATTTAATGAATGGCTTGCCTGATGATGCACATATTAATCAAACTATTGTTTGCTTTCATTGTGAAAATTCTTTGTTCACTCCCTCTAGAGTGTGTGAAAGGATTTAAGTGTCAGGCAAGATCATGGCTACATGTTTCTTGTTAGTGCTCTCAATTATCAAAACAAAGAGTGTCTGTTCTTTCCCATTCTCTTTTCACCCCCAATCCCCCCATCCTCAACCTATCAAGGTGTTTAAATTGATGATAATTGTCCCTTCCCTCCCACCCACTCAAACTAAACCCTCTCCCTTGTCATTTGTTGAACCCCCCCCCCCTCTTCCGTATACCCCCACTATGACCGTACTTGTTTCATCACGATTTTGACTGACCTGTGTGATCGAAACTCGATTAACTTGTCTTTAAAATCTTAAATTGGCGTTCACCACAATGTTCCGAGCGACTTTGAGTAAAGTAAAACGAATAAGAGTGTATCTGCATGAATAGATTTTACGTAACATTGTGGTGCACACTCATTGCCAGAAATATAAAACAACCCAATGACTTCGTAAATACTAAACTTTTGACACTTTTCCTCAACATATTGCAGTTAATGCTTAGGCGATAAACTGTGTTGATTACTGTGTTGACCTTAACATCAGATTGTGAGATGTTTGTATTCTATTTGGAGTTGTTTTTACAAGATTTGTTTTGTTGCATTGACCAAGATTTTTATCCTAAATTTTCATGGAAAAATTATGAGTAAAGATTTAAAAATCTTGGTGAGAATTGGAGCTGACTGTTAGCTCTCAACAGTTTGTTTGTATAAAATGCAGATGTGCTTTTCATACAAAATAAATTTATAAATGCTATATTTTCTAACATTTACTATAAAATCCTATAAGATTAACTGATTTGACTAAAATACCGACCCACTAAAGTTGCTTTGTGAAGCTGCCACTTTCAAACTATTTGACTTGAGCCCTCAAACTTTTGTCCCCCGTTTGATAACTCTAATCATTGTTCGTGAGTTTATGTAGGTTAACTAAAATTTACCCTTTTCCACGACCTCCTTTCCCACTTTTGCGTTGCATTGATTGGTCCATCTCAAAATTCCTTGTTATACAGATTGACACAATTGATTTTGTTTGGTTTCTTCTTCAAATGAATAATTAACTGTTTTCTATAAATCTTTTCATCAGTGTAGTAAACGAAACTTTTGTGTTACTGTATAAAGGACTCATCGACCTTTTGGGCCGGAAACTCATTTTTCAATTATTTTTAGAATTGATATGAAACGTTTAGAGGTAGAAAAATAGGGGAATTCAAAATAGTGAAGTTAAGTTTGTAGTTAGCAAAAGCACACAATTTTTTCTGTGCGAAATCTCGGAGTGTTCACACCTGTATAGGAACATCAGAGAAACGTCATCTAATCAGCGGGAGTGGTGATTAGTAAGTAGTTGTTCCGACCCTCTTGAGGGGGGAGGAACTATATGCTCTAATGGGTTTTTTTTTGTTCCGTGAATTTTCGCCGCTCGATATATTCATCGTAGAGAGTTGAGACTGGTATCATTAGAAAGCTCGTACAGCGTAGAATATGGAATTAAAAAGATTTTTTTAATTTTCGTTTCCTACAGGGAGTTATCGAGGTTTAAACTTCTGAGAAAAGAAGAGTGAATTCACGTTGTTTTTTTTTCACATTTTCCGGAATTTTTGCCTAAATTTTCGTCAATTTTGCTAAAATTTGTCATAATTTTTAAGAATAGTGTCGCTGATTTTATTTTCGAAGACGAACAAGCATTGTTGATTGTTTTGATTTAATTTTTTTGGTCAAAAAAATCTGGATAAACATTTCAAAATTAAGCCTTTTTCATCAATAACAGCACGAAACAAGCTACTTTAGACCACTTTGATTAAATTTGCCGACAATACACCCCCAAACAACACTCATACAACCTTTGTAGACTCAGAGGGGGGCTATTTCTACTTCATAGTCCGCTGAGAGTGCACTGTAGTTAAAACTTTGCCGTTTTTTGCTAACTTTACTCGTTGATTATCAAAAATGCAGAATTTATTTTGAGTTTTCAACTAACAAATTATCTATATCTACAACATTTGAAAAATCAATTGTTCCTAACGGACAATGAGTATTAGCAGGGCTAGTTTTCGGCCATTCTTGGACTGTTACAATCCAAAAAAAATCGGGTTGTAATCAGTCGGTCTTTTTTTTTTTTAAAAAAAAGACTTTTTTTAATAATAAAGAACAGAACATATCAAATCAAAGCTCAGGAGTGATAGGTCCAACCAATTCGCTTGCTAAGCAGCTCCAAGCTAATGTATTTAGTTTTTTAATTGAAAGTTTATTGTTTCATTTAAAAATAATTGACTTTTCAATAAATAATGGCTTAATTAACTTTTCCTCTATTTTTTTCTTAATTTGTTCAACTTCCAGCTTAGTGTCAGCAGAGAAAGACTGCTTCTTCTTTCTACTGATTTAACATTTATTCTCGGTTGCAGTTTTAAGCCTGAAGTTATTGTTTTCTGGCTTTGATACTACAAGATTTTATATTTTTGTTTGTTTTGATTTTTGCCAGTTTTTCACGTTTTCTAATTTTGTCACATTATCACATTATTGACAGTTCTCATGTCACCTTATTAGCATTCAGAATAAGGCACAATTGAACATATTAAAATCCTGAAAGATATACATCATCGTTTTAACGGCCTCGACGCCTCTTTCTTGAAGAAATCAATTGAATTTTTTAATTTTGTCTCTAACTGTCATTTATACTTTGTCGTTTCGGTCGTATGAAATTTCCTGTATAGTGATAGCTTTCATTGGCTTTTCATGGAAGAATAGAAGAACGGATATTCTGATAATAGTAGATAGCTGATGGCTTTCATGACTTTGAAAACAATCGTTTTCCAAAATTAAAAAAAAAACTTTTTAACTTCGCAATTTTGTTTTTTATGTTTCTTTTTGTTACCTAATCTCGTTAGTTAATTACAGGTCAAATATGAAATTATGGGTGTCAAGGGAATAAAAGGGATCGGTGTCCCAAAATCTTTTTCTTGAAGAATTTGTTATGACCTTACTGGCTTCGACACCGGTTTTTCACAAAAAAAAGTAAATTAATTTGATTTTTGTCATATTTGACGTTCTTTTTGTAGGTGCAAGAAATATTCTGGATAATTACAGGTCTCGAGGGCTTCCTTTTCATGAATAAACGACCCTATTTAAATAGCTCTTTTTGTAATTAATGCCTTTCATGACATTGAATGTAATTTTGTTTCGAAAAAAATTAAAAGTATTACATACTTTAGCACTTCGCTTTTTTGTCTACTTGTTACCTAGTCTTACTAATGAATGGCCACGTACTACATTATAGCTGTGAAGAAGGCGCAATCAAATATATTTTGAGTGCCAAAATCTGGCTTGACGGTTTTGACAGCGTTTTCTGGCAAGTTTCAATTGAAATTTTGTTTGTTCATTGTTGTTCTTTTTAGCCGCTTAAAAAAATGAATATGGACAGGTCCTAATGCCCTTCTATAGAAGCAGTGGTAATCGTAAATTTTTGGTAATATTAATTGATTCCTAATGGTATTTTTTACTTTGAAGTTAACTGTTTCAAAAAAATAAGTTAATTTTTTTACTTTACTGTTTTTGTTCTTTTTTGTATAATTGTTACCAAACCTTTTTAGGGACTGGTCGCATATGTTTTCTGGTGATTTATAAGTTATTTTTGTTTAGTTTTAGGTTTATCTGACGGTATGTTGACTTTGTTATTAAATTTAGTTTTTAAGAGGGACATATATTTTTTGATGTAATTAATGTTTGTTGTTGTTTGATTTTGCTGTTCGTCTTGACTCGCTTTCTTAATATTGACATATTAACATATTACAGCAATCTAATGCATCAATTTTTACTCCACTGAGTTATTTGCTTTGGAGGCTATCTTATTGTTCATACAGAATTTTTTGAAAAAGACTTGGGCTTTTTTGGGATTCGCAAAAAATATTTTTTGGGTTTTTCTATCTGTTCCTCATTTGGTAGACAATTATGCCAAAATTGTGGATGGGCGGGGTAGGAACCTTATGTGCCATCGCACATTACCGAGCCGCCTTGTTATTCAAAATAGTAAAATGGAGTTCCGTTTGAGATCTCTTTAGATCTCTTTCTGTTTTAACCTTCGGAACGGTAGACGGATGTGTACAATAGTAAGGAGAAAAGTTCTGAACCAAGTATTGTGCTCAAAGTTGACTATTAGACGGATTCAGTAGTATGACCCCAATACAATTGGATGAGAATAACTGCGTACTGTAAATTGTTCCCAAATTTTGTTCTATCAGGCCGCTCAATCCAATTCAATTTAAAGGAGAGTATTCCTGGATACCTCACCGTTTAAAAAGATCAAATAATTAAGGAATCCTAAGGGTTGGGATCATCTCAAGGCAAAATTGAAACAATCTCCCAATGTTGCACACCAAGATGTTCAAAACCAGGTTTTGGGTAAATGCATTATTTATCATCAGTATTTTTACTACTGTTACTATTATTACTAATATTACTGTTATTATTATTGTAGATGCCAAGCAGTAAGCTCAGTTTAGCTATATTACGGTGCTCTGGGTTTTTTACAATCCAAAGAATTTGGATTGTATTGGTGCGCTTTCTTCCCACAATCCAAAGTATTTGGATTGTATTGGTGTGCTGTCTTTTTTAATAGCCGCCGTCAGCCTCTCAAATGGCTATTATTTAGGCGCTCTCCTTTTTTACGACTCGATCAATTTTTACGACTCGATCCTTTTTTAAATCAATTTTATTGGAGTGAATTTTGAAGCGGGAAATGGAACACGTGGAAAAAATTGGAATGATTTTGTTGCTGAACAAAATGAAGAGTGGAGCGAATCGAGAGTGGTTTTTTGTTCATATCGCTCTTTTCTAGAGAGCGAGAAATTGAGGTGTGAAAAAAATTGTAAGAGCGATTTTTTTTGTTCACGTGCGCCATTTTAAAGCAGTTTTTTTCATTTTTTTGGTTAAGAAGCTTTGTTATGATTTTGTTTTAATTTTAGGCTGGTTTTTGTAGTGGTTTGCAGGTTTCTGGAAATTCATATGAATTTTATGCTAATTCGGAGGTTTTTTATGTATTTTGCTGATTTTCGGGCTAACTTTTGCGTGTTTTGACGATTATTTTGTTTTACCGGCTAAAATGGGTATTGAACAGACCCCTTTTACTTGCGCAAATTTTAGATAACAATTGAGTACAATTTTGTGCATATGAATCACTTTTCTGTTAATAAATATGACAAGAAATAGCGAAAATCGGAACTATTTTTCTTAATTTTTGGAGATTTTTGTTTTTTTTTGTTTTATAGACATGTTTCTTAGCCTGTTATGACTTGCCCATTGTTTTGCGAGCATCGGAATAACCTTTAGGCTGAAAGGAATTTTTCTTTGGATTTATATGCTTTTGTAATATTAAAAAAATTTATTAACTTTTTCCAGTCTTTTGGTGCAAGCTGTTTTTAAGAGCTTTTTCTCATAATTTGGTCTCACGTATTTTTAAAAAATCTTAGTAGTGGTTTTAGTAAGTACTAGATGTTTTGATGAAGTAATTTTGGCGTTTTGATGAGATAGGTATTTTTGATGAGATAGGTATTTCCGGATCTCAATTTATAACAGAATTTGATCAGATTTTTTCTCACATTTTAACAGATTTGATTTTATTGATTTTTAATTTTTCGTTTTATGGTTTTGTTTTAAGATTAACATAAATTAGTGGAGGCAGGTTTTGTCTGATGACTAGTTGGATGGCGTTTAAATAAATTTCCCTTTCGAGCCGTTTCAGGAATTTTTCCGGCTATGTTTTTTAATCAATTTTATTGGAGTGAATTTTGGAGCGGGAAATGAAACACAGAGTGGAGTGAAAGGAGAGTGGTTTTTTCTTCATATCGCTGTTAACTGCCGCACCGCGATAGTGGGGGCTATTATTGTACTTCTCTTGGTTCTTTTTATTTTGTTGTCGCGATTTTTGGTTACGACCATATGACGTCACAACCACTTCAAATCTCCTTTTTGTTCTTTCGTTGATGAAATTTCAACTGAAGTGCGTGTGACGCCATTTTTCGCTCTTAGTGGAGCGAGTTTTTTTGTTCATTTGCATAATTAAATTTTTGGTCACACTTGACTTACCTCACTCTCAAAAATGACTTCCTCACTTTGAAATTGACTTTTATTTAATTTAATTCAAAGAGATAAGGTCAAGTGTGTGTGTGTGTGTCACTCTAAATGAAGGTTATTTGAGAGCACCTAATAGAGGCAGCAAAAACATACAGATTTTTAATCAAAATATAACATATCAGCCTTCAATGAAAAGACGAAATTTTTTGGTCTGTCTTCTTACTGTTTTTTTGAGACTATAGATCTACGAAGCTTTTACGGCTATTTTCTAGCAATTTGCCAGCTATGTTTTTCTAGACAGCGAGAAATTGAGGTGTGAAAAACAATTCTGTAAGCGAGCGAAATTCTATGTTCATGTGCGGCATTTAAAAGCAATTTTTTTCCTTTTTTGGTTAAGAGGTTTGGTTTTGATTTTTTTTTGAGTTTAGGCTGGTTCTGGTAGTGGTTTGAAGGTTTCTGGAAATTCGTATGAATTTTATGCTAATTCGGAGGTTTTTCATGTTTTTTCGGGCTAATTTTTGCGATTTTTGACGATTATTTTGTTTTACCGGCTCAAATGGGTATTTAAAAGACCCTTTCTGCTTGCGCAAAATTTAGATAACAATTGGTTACAGTTTTATGGAAATGATTTTTTTTAGTTGAGAAATATGACAAAAAATGGCAAAAAATTGAACTATTTTTTAAATTTTTCGCAGTTTTTCATTTTCTGTTTTTTAGACAATTTTCTATGCCTATTATGACTTGCCTATTGTTTTGCGAGCATCTTGATACCCACCCTATTGGCTTAAATGAATTTTGTTTGGATTTATATGTTTGTTATTTTAAAAATTTTTTTAAACTTTTTCCAGTTTTTTAGTGCAAGTTGTTTTTTTAAGAGATTTTTCCTTCATAATTTGGCCTCAATTATTTTTGGAAAAATCACATAGGTGGTTTTAGTAGGTACTAGTTGTTTGATAAAGTAAATTTGGCAGAGATAGTTATTTCGGGATCTCAATTAAAAACAAAATTGGATCCGATTTTTTATCATATTTTAATATATTTGATTTTCTTGTTTTTACTTTTGTTTCATGGTTTTGTTTCAAGATAACCATAAATTAATAGAGACACTTTTTGTTTGATGAGAGGTTGGATGGAGTTTAAGTGGATTTCGACTTCGAGTTGTTACTTCCGGCTATGTTTCTTAAGATCTGTTCACACATTTTCATGATTTTTGAAGTCAAATTGGAGTGGTGATTTTGGTCACGGCGAAACAGGAAGAGGAGCAAAAAGACGAGTGGTTTTGAGGCGTGAAATTTTTTTGCTCTAGTTTTAAAGTAGAGTGAGAAAACGGGGATTGAACAAAAATTCGCTTTCCCGCTAGTGGTGTTTTGTTCACATGCGGCAATTTCACTTTGATCTTTACTGTTTTTTCGATTTTGTGGATCGGATTTTGTTCTAAATGCTTTTCCCAACCTATTCATAGTTCATTTCGACAATGGTTTTTTGTTCTCATGCGGCATTTTGGCATTGAGTTTCTGTTTTTTTTTTCAATTTTTTTTATCTGATTTTTTTTGGAAATGGTTTTTACAATTCACGCAAAGTCCGTTCTAGGTCTAATTTTTTGTTTAGTCAATAAAAATTGTTTGAACCGAATTTTTATTTCTCGCTAGGGCTCTTTTGTTCACGTGTGGCATTTTGACATTTTGTTTTAAATTTTTTGATCTGATTTTTGAGAAAACGTTTTCCCCGTTTGCTCATAGTCCGTTCTTGGTCTAGTTTTTGTCTAGTTTATTGTTTAGTCAATGAAATTTCTTTGAATTTTACGTCAGGACTTGTCCTATGTTTTTTAATTCGCTTTATCGTTTGATCAGTTTTTTGTTTTACATAATTCACGACTTTCACGTTTGACTTCTGACGTACCTCACTCACTGTTTCAACTGAATGGTTTTTAAATCCATTCACTCGATGAATTACGCAAGATAGTGAATACAGTCAAGGTAAAAAGAGCAAAATCAAAATAGACGGTATAAACAGAAAAAGCCCGGTCATTAAGTCATTGATATTTAGGTTATCAAAGTTCATTAGAGTGTTTGCTAGCTGACATTGCTATTAAGCTTAATTTTAAGCACCATTTCGCTCTTTTTTTTCTCTTTTTCTGTTTCAATCCCGATGTGCAGGAAGCGTGTCAACGTCGGCTAATTTTCGGCAATTTGTCGGCTATGTATAAGAATTGCTCTTTTTTCGGCTTTTTTACGTCAGTGAGAGGTCGTATTAGAATTGTGATATAGGTAACGCTGCAGTCGTATTGGGAGCCAAAGATCGACTAGGTCAGGCGTGATTTTTTATCAAACTACCTTTAAACTGAAGTGAGAAAATATTGGTCAAACAAACTGCCAGTGTTTCACAGGGAATTATTTTTATGTTGGTCAATTTGACTTCTGTTTCAGCGTTTCTTCTCGTGAGTGCTAATAAATTGATAATTATCTGTTCTAGTTGTGCCTATTTGCAATTGCTTGAATTGATCATTGGGCAGCTTTTTATGAATTTGAACTATTTGTATTTATAGGAAATGAACGAATCAATATTCGCATTTTGCCTCCTTTTCATATACGCATAGGTTTTATTGGCTGCTAATCAGACATAAATGAACCATTTAATGGTGTGATTCAATAGCTTGTGTTTATCATGACTTTTGACACTATCTGTTCTCGAAAATGACTTTTTGAGTTTCTCGTGTATTTGTTGTCTTATCATTTAATAGCATTAGGGACAGGTCTTGTATATTCCTAGGAGAGAATAAACTGATGGACTAAAATAATTAAGTTTAAGGCTATTGTTTTCTTTGACTGACACTAAATATTTTCTAGAAATATCGATCTTTTCTAATTTTGCGTTTTTTGTCACTGTGTTGCTTTTTCTCTTAGTTTAATTAATTAAAGTTCTCATCAGTTGCTAAGGTGGCTCAAATTGATCGGGTTAATTGTCTCGGAGCATAACTACTGCTTTCTATGAACTATGCGCTGTTCGTTTTGAAAAAAGATAAATTTTTCCTTGTATTTGTACTTATAACTTATTCTCAATAATGAAAGGTAAGAAGATTTTTTGTTTTTTGATTTTTTTGTTATTTAGTCGCAGCTATGACAGATTTCATTCATTGCTAGTGAGAAAGAGAATCGGTTTTGTCGACTGTGTTTGTAGCAGTTGTGCATATGATTTTGACGCACTCTTTTCAAAAACTGAAAATTGTTTCTTTAATAGCCACCGTCAGCCTCTCAAACGGCTATTATTTGAGCGCTTTCTTTTTAAAATTCAAAGAATTTGAATTGTATTGGGGCGCTGTCTTTTTTTATGATCTGTTCACACATTTTCATGATTTTTGAAGTCAAATTGGGGTAGTGATTTTGGTCACGCCGAAACAGGAAGTGGAGCGAAAAAAAGCGAGTGCTTTTGCGGCGTGAAATTTTTTCGCTCTAAATTTAAATTAGAGTGAGAAAACGGTGTTTGAACAAAAATTCGCTTTCTCGCTAGTGGTTTTTTGTTCACATGCGGCAATTTCACTTTGATTTTTACTTTTTTTTCGATTTTGTGGATCGCATTTGTTTCTAAATGCTTTTCCCAACCTATTCATAGTTCATTTCGACAATGGTTTTTTGTTCTCATGCGGCATTTTGGCATTGAGTTTCTGTTTTTTTTTCAATTTTTTTTATCTGATTTTTTTTGGAAATGGTTTTTACAATTCACGCAAAGTCCGTTCTAGGTCTAATTTTTTGTTTAGTCAATGAAAATTGTTTGAACCGAATTTTTATTTCTCGCTAGGGCTCTTTTGTTCACGTGTGGCATTTTGACATTTTGTTTTAAATTTTTTGATCTGATTTTTTGAGAAAACGTTTTCCCCGTTTTTTTCTAAATGGTTTTCCCAATCCATTCATAGTCCGTTCAAGGTATAGTTTTCTGTCATTGAAAATTCTTTGAATTGTACGTCAAGACTTGTCCTTCTATGTTTTTAAAATTCGCTTTACCTTTTAATCACGTTTTCATTTTTCTTAAGTCACAATTTTCACTTTTGACTTCCAACTTACCTCACTCACTGTTTCAAATGAATGAATTCTAATTTTTTCACGCATTGAATTACGCAATGTATTGAATGCGATCAATCTCAAAAGAGCAAAATCAAAAGAAACGGGGTAAACCGATAAGTCATAGTGCATTAGGTTGTCGAAGTTCATTAGACCGATTGCTAGCTGATAATATTATTAAGCCTAATACTCTTCAGTTTAGAAGCTGAAATAGCTATAGGTTTGGAATCTAACTGAAACTGTACACTGAGTTAGAACATTTTTTGAAACTTAGGAAAACTTAGGAAAATTTTCTCATTTTCAATCTTTCTTTTTTATTGTTTCAATCCCGATGTGCATCTAGCGCGTCAACGGCAGCTTATTTCCGGCAATCTGCCGGCTATGTTTGGTCTTGCATTTTTCGTGTCGGAAAAAATAAAAGTTCTCCTTGGCTTAGTAGTGCGTTGCGCATTTTTGGTCAATTTTGATTCAGTTTTAAGTTAACTTTTTATTGAATGGGATACCGTTCGTTTTAGAATTGTTTACGTGAATTGTATCTTGAATTCGTTTTTGGTTCCACATTTCATTTTTTTAGCCTTTAAAACTGCTAATCTATGAACTGCAATGCATACACCATTTGAAAGTTGCAGACAAAAAAGTCACCAAAAATAACATGCATGCTTACAAATAGAACAGTCTAAAATGTGGAGCATAATATAAAGGGACAGCTTGGAACATGCTACCGCTAAGGCACGGCAGACTTAAAAGCTTAACGCTGCGCTGGGATTACGCTGAAAAGGTTATTTTTAATTAAAACTGTACATGTTTTTTCGATTTTCAGCCTCACTTTCAATTGTTCCTGCCTCACTTTGGTGGAGCGGGGAAACTGAATGCTCAACTGGGTTCCTTTATTTAACTCAGTCATTTTTGGCCGGTTGATAAAATCATCGTAGAAAGTTGTGAGTGGAATAAATAGTAAGCTGGTCAAAGCGTAGACCATCAAAATAATAAGATGGTCTTGTATTTCCTAGGAAGTTTTGAGGCTTGTTCAAGAGAAAAAAAGTATCAAATGAGCTTCGTTACAACATTTTGTCAAAGTTTGTAGAACAGGCTAAAGTTTGAGGAACAGACCTACAAACTTCTGAACGAATCTTTGGAAATCATATTAGAGCTATGTTTACTTCCGCTTTCAAAAAAGTGTTTTGGTATTTTCCGGGCTTTCGCTAATTTATATCGACGTTTATGAAAATTATTTCTTATAATTTTGATACAATAAGATTTTTGGAAGCCAAAATATGATACGCTAAGACATGGAATAGTTCTGCTCTTTTAATTAGTGCCACCAAGGTGAATTCTGGTCCTATAGTAGATTTTTACAAACCAGAAGAGCACATATTGTATTGGGGCTCCGATAATTTTTTCTCAATTTTTTGCCAACTGCAGACTTTTGATATTGAAGTTCAAATAATGAGTCATCGCATTTCCGTTCAAAAGAGGCCCATTGAAAAAATATTATGTCAGAGAAAAACCCGTGCTTTTTATGGCTTCGACAAATTGTTTTCGTACTTCTAATGAATTCTTGAATTTTCTATCATGGAATAGAGCTATGTTTACTTCTGTAGTCATTCCTTCTGTAGTCTTACTAATTAGTCTTCTAATTAGTCACTTCCAGTTAATAACTAATGGCTGTTATTACTTTGAAATTATGTTTTAAAAAATCAGGGAATCAGGAAATTTAGCATTTTACCAACCTTATTTCAGTAAACTTGTAGCTTAATGAAAGGTTACTGAAAGGTTCCGTCCTATTCCGAATGAAAAAAAAGTCGTTCTTTTGAGTGGTTTTTCGAACAAATGCTTTTGTGATTTTGATACTACGGTTTTTTAAGTTAATTAAAAAGTTTTTGGAAATCTACCTATATCTGTGATCTTTTTTGATCTCTTGTCAGGTTATGACATTAATGACAGGTCCCATTAGCGTTAAGAGGAGTCCCAATTGAGCTTAAATTAAGTTTGAGCTTAAAATAATAGTTTTCGGTTTTAATGGCTTTGTTAGTTTGCTCTCAAATTGTTTTGATGAGTTTTCTATTTTTGCCGTTAATAGATATTCTTTTTGTATTCATTTTTTTCAATTGACAATTTGGAACTTTGCCGGTTTTGTTCTTCTTTGTTTTAATTTGTAAGTTAGTCTCAATATTGCCAGGTCTCACCCACTTTTTGTGAGATAAACACTTATAGCTACTGGTTTTCTGTTTTACTAGAAGCTTTTATGACTTTGGCACTACATGGTTTTATAAAGAAATGTTAATGAATTTTTTAATACTGGTCAATATTTTGGTTTTTTAACTGTTCTTTTGCATTGCCCATTTAAAAACAGACCTTATTGATGTTCACATGCGGCTTAGGTGAAGATATGTAACCATTTCAGTTAATTGCTTTTGGTTTTAATGGCTTCAACCATGTGTTTTTTGTAAAATATTTGAATTCTTTTCATATTGCTTTTATTTTTTTGATATTTTGTAGAATCTTATGACGTAGTATCTCTATTGACAGGTATGATAGTGCAATGACACACTAAGTTATGACAGGTCCCATTGGCTTCCTAAGGAGTTACATAAAAATGTATCTAGTTTCTGTTGCAAACTGATGGTTGCTGATACTCCTAAACCGATTTTCTTCGAAGTAGGTTTTTTTTTCGTACCGACACCTCTTGATGGCCGGAGGAACCTTATACTCAACTAGTTTTTTTTGTTGAGTCAATTTTGACCGACCGATATATTCACGGTACAGAGTTGTGAGTGGTATCATTAAAAGGTTCATCCAACGTAGAATATGGAATTAATAAGATTTTTTTAAGATAATTTTCTAGAGCTAGTTATCGAGGTTTAAATTTTTGTGAGTACTGAGACTGATTTGCGTTATTTTTATTCACATTTTCGGGACGTTTTGCCTAAAATTTAGTCAATATCACTAAATTATGTTCACATTGTTAACAATAGTGTTGCTGATTTGATTTTCAAAGACCGAAAAAGTATTGTTGAATATTTTGATTAATTTTTCGGCTGAAATTTAGGCTAATAAAATTGCACGAACTAAGCTTCTTCTGTCCACTTTGATTAAATTTGCCTGCGTAGAGATCAAAAAACCACTAGCACATCTTTGTAATTTCCAAAAGGGGCTGGTGCTACTTCCATTTCCATTGAGAATTCTCGGGATTTAAACTTTTTCCGTTTTTTTGCTAACATTTCTCGATGATTATCAAAATCGCAGCATACTTTTTTTCAAAAATTTTCTACTAACAAAATAGCTATATCTATAGCATTCGAAACAAGGAAGTGTTTTTAATTGATGAACAGCCATTGTAAGTCTAGTTTCGGACCAGTGTTGGACTGTTACAACACAAAAACATTTCGGATTTTAATGAGTCGGTCTTTTTAAAAAAGTTTTTTTTTCTCTAGAAAAAAACGGAACAATTCAAATCAAAGCTCACTGATGATAGGTCCACCTGGCTTCCTAATCGGTTCCAAATTAATGTATCTACTTCTTTACTCGAAAGCCTGTATTCTTTTTGACTTTTAAAACTATTAGATTTTTAATTAAACAAGGGCTTTTTGAACTTTTCCACTATTTTGTTCTTAATTTGGTCAGCTTGTAGCTTAGTGTCAGCAAAGAAAGAATTCTTCTTCTTTCTACTGAATTAAAACACATCTGAATTTAAAAATCTTTTTTGAGGTTCTATGCGCTAAGTTATGGTTTTCTGGCATTGATACTACCAGATTTCACAATTTTTTTTTGATTTTTCGGCATTTTCCATTCTTCGCGTTTTTCTCGTTTTTCACCTTATCACTTTATTGAAAGTTCACAAAACACATTACTGGCGTTCAAAATAGGGTCATTCCTTCTGTAGTCTTACCAATTAGTCTCTACTAATAAGTCTAATTAGTCTCTGGAGTAGAGCTATGTTTACTTCTGTAGTCATTCCTTCTGTAGTCTTACTAATTAGTCTTCTAATTAGTCACTTCCAGTTAATAACTAATGGCTGTTATTACTTTGAAAATATGTTTTAAAAAATCAGGGAATCAGGAAATTTAGCATTTTACCAACCTTATTTCAGTAAACTTGTAGCTTAATGAAAGGTTACTGAAAGGTTCCGTCCTATTCCGAATGAAAAACAAGTCATTCTTTTGAGTGGTTTTTCGAACAAAGGCTTTAGTGATTTTGATGCTACGGTTTTTTAGTTAATTATAAAGTTTTTGGAAATCTACCTATATCTGTGATCTTTTTGATCTCTTGTCAGGTTATGACATTTATGACAGGTCCCATTAGCGTTAAGAAGAGTCCCAATTGAGCTTAAATTAAGTTTGAGCTTAAAATAATAGTTTTCGGTTTTAATGGCTTTGATAGTTTGCTCTCAAATTGTTTTGATGAGTTTTCTATTTTTGCCGTTAATAGATATTCTTTTTGTATTCATTTTTTTCAATTGACAATTTGGAACTTTGCCGGTTTTGTTCTTCTTTGTTTTAATTTGTAAGTTAGTCTCAATAATGCCAGGTTTCATCCACTTTTTGTGAGATAAACACTTATAGCTACTGGTTTTCAGTTTTACTAGAAGCTTTTATGACTTTGGCACTACATGGTTTTATAAAGAAAGGTTAATGATTTTTTTGATACTGGTCAATAATTTGGTTTTTTAACTGTTCTTTTGCATCGCCCATTAAAAAACAGACCTTATTGATGTTCACATGCGGCTTAGGTGAATATATGTAATCATGTCAGTTAATTGCTTTTGGTTTTAATGGCTTCAACGATGTGTTTTTTGTAAAATATTTGAATTCTTTTCATCTTGCTTTTATTTTTTTTGATATTTTGTAGAATCTTATGACGTAGTCTCTCTATTGACAGGTATGATAGTGCAATGACACACTAAGTTATGACACTTCCCATTGGCTTCCTAAGGAGTTACATAAAAATGTATCTAGTTTCTGTTGAAAACTGATGGTTGCTGATACTCCTAAACCGATTTACTTCGAAGTAGGTTTTTTTTCGTACCGACACCTCTTGATGGCCGGAGGAACCTTATACTCAAATGGTTTTTTTGTTAAGTCAATTTTGACCGATCGATATATTCACGGTACAGAGTTGTGAGTGGTATCATTAAAAGGTTCATCCAACGTAGAATATGGAACTAATAAGATTTATTTAATCTAATTTTCCAGAGCGAGTTATCGAGGTTTAAATTTTTGTGAGTATTGAGACTGCTTTGCGTTATTTTGCACGAACTAAGCTTCTTCTGTCCACTCTGATTAAATTTGCCGGAGTAGAGATCCAAAAACCACTAACACATCTTTGTAATTTCCAAAAGGGGCTGGTGCTACTTCCATTTCCATTGAGAATTCTCGGGATTTAAAATTTTTCCGTTTTTTTGCTAACATTTCTCGATGATTATCAAAATCGCAGCATACTTTTTTGAAAAATTTTCTACTAACAAAATAGCTATATCTATAGCATTCGAAACAATGAAGTGTTTTTAATTGATGAACAGCCATTGTAAGTCTAGTTTCGGTCTTAATGTCAGCAAAGTAAGAACTCTTCTTCTTTCTACTGAATTAAAAAACATCTGAATTTAAAAATCTTTTTTGAGGTTCTATGCGTTAAGTTATGGTTTTCTGGCTTTCATACTACCAGATTTCACAATTTTTTTTGATTTTTCGGCATTTTCCATTTTTCGCGTTTTTCTCATTTTTTCACTTTATCACTTTATTTAAAGTTCACAAAAGACATTACTGGCGTTCAAAATAGGGCACAGTGGAACATATCAAAATTTTAAAAAGGTTCAGATTATGGTTTTAACGGCTCTGGCACCACTTTCTCGATGACTTTAATTGAGTTTTTTTAATTTTGTCTTTATGTGTCGTTTTTAATTTGTCTTTTAGTCGTATAAAAATTCCTGGATAATGACAGGACTCATTGGTTTTTTATGGAGGCTGAAAAGTGCCTGTATTCTGATTTGAATAGACAACTGATGGCATTCATGACTTTGAAAACATCTATTCTAAAAAAAACAAAAAACACTTTTTAACTTTGCTTTTTTGTTTTTTGTGTGTCTTTGTTATCTAGTCTCGCTAATTACATGTCACATATGACGTTCTTGGCGCTGGTGTAACAAATCTAAGAATTTGTCATTGTTTTATTGTCCTCGACACGGTTTTTTCGCAAAAAAACAGTAATTTATTTTTTGATATTTGTCTCCGTTTGACGTTCTTTTGGTAAAAGTAAGATATGTTCTGAATAATTACAGGTCTCAAGTTCTTCTTTGGACAAATAAATTAAACAAACAAGAGTATTTCTTAAATTTACCACTTTTTCTCTTTTTGTCAACTTTTTACCTGGTCTTATTAATAAGATGACACATAACACAAAATTGGCAGTCAAAGAAAGCGCAGCCGAACATATTCTGAGGGGTAAAAAATGGCTTTACGGCTTGGATAGTCTTTTCTTGCAAGTTTCAATTGATTTCTTCTTTGTCTCTATTTGTTGTTCTTTTTGTAACCGCGTAAACAATTGAATAAAGACACGTCTCAAGGCCCTTCTACATAGGCATCGGTGATAAAAAAGATTTGGATGTTTTCAGTTGATATCTAATGCTTTTCATTACTTTGAATTTAATTGTTTTTAAAAATTTAAGCGAATTTATTAACTTTGCTGTTTTAGTTCTTTTATGTCTAATCGTATCCGAGCCTTATTATGGATTGGTCCATACCTTTTCTAGTAAACTAGACTTTATTTTATTCAGTTTAGGTTTTATCTGACGCTATCTGGACTTTGTTATTATGTTTTTTACAAAAAATGGACATAAGATTTGTATAAAATTAAAGTTTGTGGCTGTTGTTTGATTTGTTGTTCATCTTCCCTCGCTTTCTTAATAATTGCAGATCTCATCAATCTAATGCGGTTTTTTACTCCACTGATTTATGTTGGAGATGATATTTTTTTCATACACCAATTTTTTGAAAAATACTTAAATTTTTGGGGTTTTCGATCTGTTCCTCATTTGGTAGACAATTATGCCAAGAATGTGGATAAGCGAGGTCGGAACTTTATATGCGGACGCACATAACCGAGCCTCCTTGTTGAAAGTGTATGTTTGCTCATTTGGTAGACGAGTACGTCAAAATGTGGATGAGCAGAATCGGAACATTTTTTTTGCAAAAGCAAATTATCGAGCCTCCTTGTTACAGTTACCTTTTATACTTGAATTTTCCTATTTTTATATACGTTTAGCTGTTTTTGGCAGTGGTTGGAACAAAATATGTGCGTGCGCATTACCTCTTTCGTTGAAATATTTATCAACCAAGTATCAGAAAGTTAATGTGGTCATATTAAACATTTGCATACATAATTTGGTCACTTATATTTGGGTGCCTTAAATTCTTGCCTATAAAGCGCCTTTGAACCCAAAAGTAGAAAGTAGAAGCAACAAATTCTTTACGAGAATAACAAGGCTCGATATTTGAAGGCCTCGGCTAGGGCAACTCTGTAATGGTCCAATAATAAATACTGTAATTATCTATTTGTTCTGTTATTACATCTGTGGGTCTTTCCAATTGTAGCCCCCACCACGAAACTATAGCCCCCCCCCCCCCCCCCCCCTATATAACTAAGCTGGTGGGGGATGCTATAATGGGAAAGACCCTCATCTGCTAATGCTATCCATTATTGTATCGGAAACATAAATTTCGATTGATTGTATATTCATCCTATTAGAATAGTAGTGCTTTTTGACACTGTTCATTAAAGGTTTTCACCGGCTTAACAGCCTCGTTTCAAGGCATTAATAACTCAATGACTCAGTGTTCTAATTAGGTCTGATTATTATTAATACACGTTATTCTCAAGAATCACCAGCACACTTCCGCATTATTCTGTGTAGAATTTGATTATTGCCTTTCAACTGCAATTTATAAAAAACGATATGTGCCGATTAGAACAGAAAAACTAAGCACTGAATAGTTCATATTTACAAGATTTAATTGAGTTCTTTTCAAAGGAGGGCCAGTAGTATAGGAGGGAACACAAGATGAAAATTGATCAAAGTGAGTTACTTCTTTTTCACATAACTGTCACAAAATTGGAACTAATAAAGAGTTTAATATGGTCCCTCGAGTTACAGCTGATGACAATTCAGGTTGCATCTAGAGAATTGAGTGCAAAATTAAACCAGCAATTTGAAGCTTTAAATAATGGAGGAAACAGTTCCACTGCTCCGCGTCGTGTCAATATTTCTTGAAGAGATTCAGGAGAAACTTTTGTTCATTAATCAAAAGAAAACACTGAATATTTCAAGACATTGCGCTTGTCAATTGAACCTCAATCTTGGTGAAACGTATAACGTTTTTCTCCTTTGAACTCTCAATACTGTTCCCGTCCGCATTTCAATGGAAAATTTCATTTTAGTATCAAATATTACTGTACTCATAAATTATTGTTCCCACATTTTTTGAAAAAAAATGGGAGAACTCTTATGCTAGCGCCGTATTGGTTGAGACAATTTTTGAGTTTTTGAGGTCATCCCAGGCTAGCATATGTGGTATCAATTGGAAGCTCTCTGCGTCTAGAATTTCAATACAAATGGAAATTTTAGGAATTTTGCTTTTTTGGAAACATAAATTTCGATCGATTGTACATTCATCCTATTAGAATACTAGTGCCTTTTGACACTGCTCATTAAATTTAACAGTGCAATTTTTGAAAAACGAAATTTAAAAAACGCCTAATTTTATCAAATATAACTAAAGTTTTGGACAAAATTTAATCTTTTTGAGGGCATCTTCGAAAAACAAGTATTTAATCGTTTTGTTAATGACAGTCAAGCACATAAATTCCGACAATAATTGCCACTTTTGAGAAAAAAAGTTGCGACATATTTTTAGCCAGTTTTAGGGTGTTTTTGAATTTTTAACCATTCCTTCTCCTGTGTTAACCCAAAGTTCAGTTTCCTTGTTTAGGTCTTGATAAACAGGGAGAAAATCATTTTAGATCAGTCTGATCTTTTCCGTTTGTAACCTCCCCCCTCAGCTTAGTGGGTGCATTTTATTTGCGCCACCAGACGCACGTGCCATATTGATACATAATGATTTACTATGTAATGACACGTGCTCTGTCTATTGGGTGAGTATAACGTACGGGGGCACAAACGGAAAAGATCCGATTTGTGTTTTAATGATAATTGTCAAAAATTTTGTTGGTAAAGAGGAACCTGAGGAAACGCATCAAGTAGCAGAACGGGTAATCACACTGAGACAGCACGGGTTACTTCATGGCGCAGACGATTATTTCTGAGAAAAAAGAGATATCAGAGTTTCCCGAGTTTTTGTGGACTTGCCGTGTTTTGACTGCTGCTTTTAGTGTTAGTCCCTTTTCACTATGAGGCTTCTTCACGTCTTTTATTAAAAAGCAACAAGTTAATTCCATTAGTGCCTAGCGTCAACTGTTCAAATAACTTTTTATGATTCTGATAATTTTGTGGACCTGTTAAAAAAATTATTTTGAAAAAAAATTGGCCTTTTCATTTCTAGTTCTATTCATAGTTCTTTTCGAGGGCTTGTCTGATTATCATGATTAATGACATTTTGTAAATGAGTCAGTTGTTAGCGCATCTGATTTATGTATTATAGATTACCGGCTTAGAAACGACACGTTTTTCAACACAGCACATGTTACGTTTTAAATTTTGATCTGACTTTCTCTCCACTTTGCTCTGTTTTCCCCCTGTCGTTAACAGCTTTGTTGATTTAAAGCAATTTAAAACAATTCGGACTTCAGCTGTTCCGTGTCTCCAATTTTTGACTCTGTGTTGAATTTGATTATTGCCTTTCAACTGCAATTTATAAAAAACGATATGTGCCGATTAGAACAGAAAAACTAAGCACTGAATAGCTCATATTTACAAGATTTAATTGAGTTCTTTTCAAAGGAGGGCCAGTAGTATAGGAGGGAACACAAGATGAAAATTGATCAAAGTGAGTTACTTCTTTTTCACATAACTGTCACAAAATTGGAACTAATAAAGAGTTTAATATGGTCCCTCGAGTTACAGCTGATGACAATTCAGGTTGCATCTAGAGAATTGAGTGCAAAATTAAACCAGCAATTTGAAGCTTTAAATAATGGAGGAAACAGTTCCACTGCTCCGCGTCGTGTCAATATTTCTTGAAGAGATTCAGGAGAAACTTTTGTTCATTAATCAAAAGAAAACACTGAATATTTCAAGACATTGCGCTTGTCAATTGAACCGCAATCTTGGTGAAACGTATAACGTATTTCTCCTTTGAACTTTCAATACTGTTCCCGTCCGCATTTCAATGGAAAATTTCATTTTAGTATCAAATATTACTGTACTTATAAATTATTGTTCCCACATTTTTTGAAAAAAATGGGAGAACTCTTATGCTTGCGCCGTATTGGTTGAGACGATTTTGGAGTTTTTGAGGTCATCCCAGGCTAGCATATGTGGAATCAATTGGAAGCTCTCTGCGTCTAGAATTTCAATACAAATGGAAATTTTAGGAATTTTGCTTTTTTGGAAACATAAATTTCGATCGATTGTACATTCATCCTATTAGAATACTAGTGCCTTTTGACACTGCTCATTAAATTTAACAGTGCAATTTTTGAAAAACGAAATTTAAAAAACGCCTAATTTTATCAAATATAACTAAAGTTTTGGACAAAATTTAATCTTTTTGAGGGCATCTTCGAAAAACAAGTATTTAATCGTTTTGTTAATGACAGTCAAGGACATAAATTCCGACAATAATTGCCACTTTTGAGAAAAAAAGTTGCGACATGTTTTTAGCCAGTTTTAGGGTGTTTTTGAGTTTTTAACCATTCCTTCTCCTGTGTTAACCCAAAGTTCAGTTTCCTTGTTTAGGTCTTGATAAACAGAGAGAAAATCATTTTAGATCAGTCGGATCTTTTCCGTTTGTACCCCCCCCTCAGCTTAGTGGGTGCATTTTATTTGCGCCACCAGACGCACGTGCCATATTGATACATAGTGATTTACTATGTAATGACACGTGCTCTGTCTATTGGGTGAGTATAACGTACGGGGGAACAAACGGAAAAGATCCTATTTGTGTTTTAATGATAATTGTCAAAAATTTTGTTGGTAAAGAGGAACCTGAGGAAACGCATCAAGTAGCAGAACGGGTAATCACACTGAGGCAGCACGGTTTACTTCATGGAACAGACGATTATTGCTGAGACAAAAGAGAAATCAGAGTTTCCCGAGTTTTTGTGGACTTGCCGTGTTTTGACTGCTGCTTTTAGTGTTAGTCCCTTTTCACTATGAGGCTTCTTCACGTCTTTTATTAAAAAGCAACAAGTTAATTCCATTAGTGCTTAGCGTCAACTGTTCAATAACTTTTTATGATTCTGATAATTTTGTGGACCTGTTAAAAAAATTATTTTGGAAAAAAATTGGCCTTTTCATTTCTAGTTCTATTCATAGTTCTTTTCGAGGGCTTGTCTGATTATCATGATTAATGACATTTTGTAAATGAGGCAGTTGTTAGCGCATCTGATTTATGTATTATAGATTACCGGCTTAGAAACGACACGTTTTTCAACACAGCACATGTTACGTTTTAAATTTTGATCTGACTTTCTCTCCACTTTGCTCTGTTTTCCCCCTGTCGTTAACAGCTTTGTTTATTTAAAGCAATTTAAAACAATTCGGACTTCAGCTGTTCCGTGTCTCCATGTTTTTGACAATTTTAACGCCTTTTTTCCTGTAAACGATTTTTGCCTATAATTAGAAGACTTTTTAGTTCACTATTGATGAACAATTTGTCTTTCCGCTTGAAAAAAATATATTTTTAACAGTTCTCAAATTCTCTCTAGTAAATAATATCGTCTGCCGTTTGACCTTTCTGGTACGTAGATTATGGTTTTACCCAATGTGTTATTATTATTTTGAGGGTTTCAGGTGTTTAAATTTGATGCCCATGTAGTTATGATACATTCATTCTCGGAGTGTTAAAACAAAGCTAAAGCATAAAGCTATTAATGTTTTTTATGTAACTTAGAGAGTTTTTTTATTTAACTTCACAGGCATATAGACCACCAACTTGTGTTCATTTCAGTGTTTTGACGAAGACAATTTTCTCATGACGTGAACAAGAAAGCAGAGATTTATTAATTGAGTTGTATAATTCTACTGTTTCTTTGTCCTAATATAGTCTTATACACATTTTTGTGTTTTTTATATCTTTTGTTTTTTTAGAGCTATAAAGTTTGGCATGTTTTGAAATAAGTGAAATGTCGCCTGTTTTGGAAAAGCCACATCACGTTTGCCGTTTTTGCCAGCTCTTCAGCTCTCCATTGTAATTTTTGCTTCAACTATTCTGTCTTGTGGTAACGCGTTAGGGTACTTAGCTCAGTCTGAGTAGTAATTTCTTTTCATTACTTAAAAACTGCAGGTTTTAAATAGTGATACCAGGTTCCTATCATTTTTTACCCCCTAGCTTAATGTGCGCAGAAAAGATTCTAACTCTGACAAATCTTCAATTTGTAACGCTTTCTGCTTTAATTGTAACCCATACACTTCAGTAGCCACGAAATCAATTAAATAATCAAAATTGCATTTTCCGTGTTCTTTTTCCTGGCTCTAATTTTATGCCAGGACTTGTCCTGCCATAATTACAACTTTCTCAACTAGATAAATTCGTTTATCCTGATTTTGCCGTTTGGTTATAAACTTGCCTAAGTTCATTGTGACTTCTATATGTTACTTAATTCCTTCATTTCTTAAAAAACATTATTTAAGGATATTGTTAAAATAAACTAAAGAATAATTTAGAAAGTTTTCTCCCATATGCCATATAAGCCATAGACTCGAAAAAAGGGTGACGATTATTTTAAAAAATTGTTTCACTTTTCAGTTTTCATTTCTGGAATAAAGTGTTACGACCCGGCTAGTAATAACTTGAAATAAGAAGGGCTTCACTGGATATACGTGACTTGGAGCTTCTGCTTCTTTAATGAATTTCATCTTCGTTTTTGATTACCTAGATAAAACATGAAAACTTTTTTTAAAATCAAAACTAATGCAACTTCTACTGCCACATTTACCAATGTTTTTGACCAAAACGTTCTTGCTGAGATAAGTAAAGGGTATGAAAAACAGTTAACTGGGAATCAGCAGTCATCAGACCACAAACAAATACTATGCCAATGCTCAGATTTGTAAAGGTTTGTAATCATTAATATTAAAATCTTTTAACATCGGAATTCGGTTGACTTGCTGCAAATACACTATAAATTCAGTTTCTGGAATAAATCACAAACACACATACATACCACGCACACACAAGCATACAAATATATACACACATACACGCACACACACGCGCATACAGGCATACAAACACATACGCGCACCCACTCACGCACACACACACACACCTCGCACACACAAGCATACAAACACATACACACACACACGCCAACAAACACGTACACGCACACACGCTGAAAGACACACGCGCGAACGCAGACACACACATGTATAAATGTTACTGACTGTCATGTGAAAATATATGGTGTTCAAGCCATTTGTGGTTGCGAAAAGTGTAACAGTGGCTTTTGGGGCAAAACATTTAGCATATAAAAAAATTCCACTTCGGAATAATCGGTTCTTGGAATTTTTTTGATCTGGTTTAGTTTGTCTGAATAGAACTCAAAATTAGGAGCTAGGAAATAGTGACGAACGGGTGCAGAGTCGAATGCTTAAACTTGATTGGCCAAATAATCTGATTGGTTTAAGTTAAAGTACAACATATGTAAGAAATGGAGTTGTCTTTGCTTTATTATCTATGGTGTGCGGTTGGGTTGTGGTTCACTCGGCCTCTCCTCCGTGGCCGCAACTCCTCCCTGACGGTCGGGGGAGGGGGTTGGGGTTGGCTGCAATCACGGATAGACATTCGTTACGCTATTTTGTAGTTATTTTTTGCAAAAATTGCCACTGAAGTAATAAGTTTAATATCAACCGATCAGCCTTAAATCTCTTTTTGACAGTCTGCTCTGCGCCCGTTCGGCTCTACCGGCGTGCTCCTCAATATTGAGAGAAAACTGCATTCAAGTCATTTGAAAGTCCTATTTGGAGTCATGTTATTATTTGTCTGTAACAAATTTATTTCTGAAACAAATATGTGTCTAAAAATGTATATCTGAAACGCACAACAGTAACTTTTAATTGCGCAGAGAAGAGTCTCTTTTCAAAAGAGACTCTTCTCTGCGCAATTAAAAGTTACTGTTTCTTGAGCTATTTTTAAAGTTTATATTAATAGCTGCTAATTGTAGTTCACTGGGCAATTGGTTAGCACTAAGCCAATTCCCACAAAATTTTTGTTGCAACGGATAAACTTAATGAGCACATTAGGAAATTTCTAGCATAAATCCAATTTCTGTGATTGTTCCCAGCAGGTTAATTTAATAATTGGGATATGCAACTTGTTGCTTTTTTCCACTTTGACCATTTTCAAAACGCTTCCGTTACAATTTGATGATTTTTGCTTAACATTTATAACTTTGATTGCATCTGTCGGTATTTGTTTACTTCATTCAGCTGGCGGTATTTGTTTATTTCACTCGATTCATTTTTTAATGATGATGTACCATCAGTCGACGCAAGGAGAGTGACGACCCATGAAAGTTCGCTTTTTTTATCCTGAAAACGCATTGAAGTGGAAATAGTTGGGACGCTGGTACAAGTTACAGCACTGAAATAAGCACGCAAACTCTAATGAGGCATATAAGCATTGGTCACCCTAGACAAGGGAACTGTTTGGTTGATTTAATTTGCTTTTGACTCACTCAAAAAGATCTAGGGGAGATCAGAAATAGCAGAACCAGCCTTCTTTCATATTTTTAAGTTCTCGGTGCTAGTCGGTCTGGAGCTAGTCAGTCTTTCTAAAATCTTTTGTTTATTGTATGCTGGTGTAACAAATTGGAATATATACAAAATTTCAAGATTTTTGAATAAGATCTTACGGTGTATGTTTTAAACTTGCGTATCAAAGAGGGGGCCATACTCAAAGAGGGGGAAAGCATGAACTATTTGGAAAACCACTGCAGTCCAAATTGTGCAATCTTTACTACGTATCCACGCCATAATTCAGCAAAGAATCGGGACAGTGGGACAGTTCAAAAATTTAGAATAAAGTTCATTCGTATTGAGAAAAAATTAGATTAGTTATTATAAATTGGCAACAAAAGTAGGAAGCGCGTGTACACACCTGATTCGATCTATTGCAAGAGAACTTTCTTCGGTGGGGGTGGGTCTTACCTTGATTTAGAACGCACAATACCGAACCTCCTTGTTTGTTTTAATTTCCTTTCTGATAATGAAGTATTCATATTTTGATTGTACTTGAGACAAAAAAGCGCCTATTGGCTCGGAGTATACGACTATTGGACCCTTTTCTATGTCTTCTTTTCTAACTCCCCTCTATTGCCTTCAATTTTCAAACATTCTATTCTCAATTATCAAATTTTTAACTATTCGTCGACTTCATTAATTTTTTGGATGCTATCTTTGATTATTTTAAACACTTCCTCACAATGAAACAAAATAGATCAAATATTATAGATGCGCATTTTATTTGGTTTCAACCTGCTAAGCATGCCAAAAAATTCCCTTACTCCAAGTTAACATTCTCAACCCAATTGAAAAATAAAACAATAAAAGTAAATTAAATTTTAATGAAAACTTTTGTAATTAAAGGTATCAATTGTTTGCGGTTCCAATTGTAACGTGAATAAATTAAGGGTGTTATCATTTGACGCTAGTAGTGTTCATTGTATTTTTGCGCAAAAGGTTTGATAATTTGATCTTGTTTTGGTAGTGCACAATTTAGTGTGTTCGTATCACCTGTTTATTTTAATAATATACATTGGTACATTTTCCAAAACGTGACGGCTCAAATTTGGTGGCTTTTGAAAAGGACTGTTTAAACATCTGAAGCGACTCTGCTGTATTTAATCACATATCTCTTAATATACAGACTGAGTTTTATGACCGTGTATTTATTTTTCTCTTTTTGTGTTTATTTTTGAGTTTACCTGTTTATCGTTTTATTTTCTACTTTTTGGTAAAAATTACTCGAACTACAAGTTTCTGCTTGAGAATTTGGTCTCAATTAGGGCAGCCCAAATTTTTTCTTCAACAATATTATAGTGGTCCTTATTTATATCAATCCTTATTAGTTCGCATCAATTGACTTTTGTTTATAAAATAGTTATTTTGTTACAGTTTTCCTGTAAATTTTCTATTCCATTTTCCCCCGGCAATTATCTCTCCAATTTTGGCGATGATAATCGAAGTTCTTCCCTTTTCTTTAAATCTCCGAGGACAGCTTGTCCCAAAAATTGATCATTATTTTAAAATTTCCCCTTCTGTAAAAGATAACTAGTTCTAATTTTCAGCCCCGAACTGTGTCAAATAGCTTGCGGCTGAAAATTTAGGGCGCTAACTACACACTAAATGTGAAATCTTTTTATTTCTCGCTCGTATTATTTCCTTAAAATCGTTCCTTATAAAACGTACAAATGCTTTTAAAATTATAATGATGGTGTAAGAACACACAAAAGCACTTCTCCAAAAATAGTACACATCGGGAATAAAGGAGTTTGAAAAATGTCCCCAATTTTGTGTGGATGTTTATTCAGCAAATAAATCCCAATTTTTCATTCATTTTCCCCTACAACACCCCCCCCCCCTCAGTTTTTCACTTTTCCTTCGTTTTATTTCACTCCTGCACAACCGCTTGTAACGGACGGACTATGTGTACAATTATTTATCGGCAGATCTTGATTAATTTTTCATCACTCTCGCTTTTTGATTCGCTTTTGCCAAATTGAGTTTCGTATTCTTTTGCTGCTTTTTCATCGTCCGCTACAAAAAATTTCATCCAGTGTTTTCCATCTGCGGGGAATGTGTGCTGTATAATATCTTCTCTTTTTATTTCTTACTGCTGTCACTTTGTTATCAAACTCCGTTCCTTTGAAAAACAATAAGACCAAGTTGGACGCGCTTGTAAAACTTGTAAAACAGTTTTCAGACAATATTTCACAGAGTTATACAGTCGGTCGAGAATATTAAACGAATATTTTCTGTTGACATTGAATATGTACAATAAAATTGTACGCTCTTATTTGGTGTTTGTTCCCAGTTACATCTTACATTTTTCTTAAATTATCAAGATTTTGATGTATTTTTTAAAAAAAAAATACTTCACATGCTATCACTGTATCAACTTAATTTCAACTCGATCACTGTTATTTGACCCTAATTTGAAAGGGCTCTGATTGTGGCGGGAACGCAACGGTGCCAAAATGAGTGAAATAGTAAACAATTCTGTGTCTGGGGACACAAAGAAGTCTACCGATGCATCTTCTAACGAACAAGACGACGCACCAACTTTTGTCCAAGACAAAACAACAAAAAACCAAGACTCACTGTAAGTTTTACAGACTCTTTTTAGCCCCTACTGCTGCGCATCAGTATCATTGATTTGGTTCAATAAGTCAAATTGTTTTAGGCAAATTCTTCCAAATACCGTTTATATTGCAATGCAGAGTAAACAGTTATCTTGTAAAAATTAGAAAGTTTCATCTTGGAAAGATAAGCGTTCCTAATACAGGTTCTTAAAAGATTAGCAACTGTCCTTTTTTGACAGCAGTTGTAAAAAGACGCGCTTTGAAAGATCGACGCCTGTCTCAGAAGAACAAATATATCAGAGCAAAAAATGCAGGCGGGCTACATTTTACACCTAATCAACGTACTTGAAAATGTGCAAAACTCACATTTAAAAATACTTTTCAAAACGAGAGCAATTTAATCCATCACTGTTTAATCTTCAGATATTTAGAAGTAAGATTTGATATCATTTGAGTTTGGATAGTTGTTTTCAATAACACCACTCCTCTCAAAACCGCTCAAACTACATAAAACACTACAGTTTTCGAATTGCTCTTTATACGATATGCAAGTTTTGCCATTCATTTCATTCAAGAGTCAATAAACAAGCCTTAATATGGAACGTCTGCTAGGGTATCGATATTTCCGGTACACCTTTCAATTTTTTTATTGGTTTTTCGTTAAAAGATTTGCTCTCCGAGTTTTTGGCTTGAATTTCATTGATACGATGATCTCAGGCTGAGGGTTTTCTGCTAAACTATTTCTTACTGTGTTTGCTGAAAATGAAACGCCATTTTTCCGTTGCAGTTCTCTAACAATTTTATCGCTTGCTGGAATTTGAACAGGATACTGGCCCACTAAAAATTTTACTCGCTTCTCGTTGAGCTAATAGCAGTTGCTTAACATACGAATAAAATTACTTGTTAGAGTTCTACGATTACTATAAAAACATGAAAGAACGGTGAAACTCGGCTTTAGGGTCAGGTTAGACTATCTTTTTCCGCCACCGTCGCAACTTTTTTTCTATCCACTTTTGTGTTTCTGTTGGTATATAAAGAGAGGCAAGAAAAGAGAGGCGCTCTCTCTAAGCTATTCAACCTCTCGGCTTCACATGTGAGTTTTGTAGTTTTCTCGATGTTGAAACCATTTATGGGGTAATACTCATTATTCAACTCTAGTAGGGACTTTAGTAGAAGCTGTACAATTTAAGCCACTATTTTGTGGACACACAATGAAGTTCTGCGAATTTTCATATAGCCACAGCTGAGAAAAACTTTACTGTAATCCAAAAATCTTGGGTTCCATCATTGTTAATTTTTTTCACTAATAAGGTTTACAATGATCCTACTGGTTAGAAAATTATTAATTGCTCTCAAACGAAGTTTGTTGCAATTAAATTAGTCCTGTAGGTCTTTTTTTAATGCAATTTTTCGCTTGACCGATTTTTTGTCTGACGCTTTTGCCTTTTCGTCCTCGAAAACGGAATAAACAGGTAGTGTCCAGTCGGTATTGAGTGCTCATGGAGCCTTTCAGCTCTGTTTCAGATCAAACTGGTTTGGAGATTTATAGTTATGGTGGAAGGGCGGTACTTTGAGGCTAAAGGCACCCCCTCTGTTGACGCAATTTCACAGTTTTCACTAATTTTTACAGTTTTTTTCAAGCTTTTTGAACTTTTATTTCATTTATTAGGTTCTAAGTTTTAAGGAACCTCCTCTCGAGGGTTTTTTATAATTGGTTTTTGCCTAGTTTCTAGTGGTAGTGGAATGGTTTGAACAATTTAACATCACGAAGTTTAGCATTTTTTTTGACAAAACGTGCAAAATTTTTTTAATTTCCTGACATTTGTTTTTCATTTTTCACGCCTTTCCAGACAAAGGGACCGGAAAACCTCCTTAGGGGCATGATAAAAAGTTACTGAAAAAGTTTATATGTCATGGAATAGCTTTCAATTTTTTAATATGACAAATTTTCGACAAAACTAGCATTTTTTTCAAGTTTTTTGAATTTTTTTGTCATTTTTTAAGTCCTAAGTGTTAAGGAACCTCCTCTAGGATTTTTTATCAACGGTTATTGTCTAGTTTCTAAGGGTAGTGGAATGGTTTGAATATTTTAACATCACGAATTTTAGGATTTTTTTTTACAAAATTTTGTAATTTTTTGGCATTTTTTTCACATTATTCAAGTCTTTCCAGAGGCAGGGGCCAGAAAATGTCCTTAGGGTTTTGATTACAGTTACGGAAAGAATTTTTTTTTGCAATGGAATAGCTTTCATCTTTTAAATGTGAGAAATTTTAGCGATTTTTTTTAAAAAAGACTTGCATTTTTTTCAAGTTCTTTATAAATTTTCGTCGGTTTTTAGGTTTCTCCGGCTTCAAGAGCCAATAACCTCCTCTAAGGTTTGACAATATGTTACTGTATGGTTGCTAAATGTAATGGAATGTTTTTCAAGATTTCAACGCCACAAATTTTAGCATTTTTTTCGAAACTTGCATTTTTTTTTCAATTTTTTTGACATTTATTTTCATTATTCAGGTTTTTCAGCCTAACAGAAAATCTCCGTTTGGGTTTGACAATAAGTTAGCGGAAAAAATTTCTTGCCCATGGATTAGTTTTCAACTTTTTTGTTACAATTTTTATCAGTTTTTTGTGCAACTTGCAATTTTCAATTTTTCTTTTAAAAATTTTTGTCAATTTTTAGGTTTCTCCAGCCTCAAGAGCCACATAACCCCCTCAAGGGTTTGATTGTAGGTTTCTCCAAAGTTTTTGAAGATAAGTTGTTGGATAGGTTCTAGAGTTTATGAAATTGTTATCCATTTTTTAATGACTCTAGCTTTAGCAATTTTTTGAAAAAAATTAATTTTTCGAACCTTCGGAAACTTATTATCAAGTTCCAAGTTTATGCATCTTTATGAGCCAGTGGAACTAATAAAAGACTGAAATAGGGATACTAGGCAGTCCTTTGAGAGCATGTAATTGTTTTGAAGATTTTAATATCTTGAATTTTAGCAAGATTTTGTTAAAATTTTCTATTCTTTTCAAAATTTTTATGAAAAAGATTTTAACTATCGATACTGGCCAACGAAGCTTTCCAAGTCTTGCAGATGGGTTACCTGACAGTACTTCACAGACAAAGAAATAGTTTTGAACTTTTTCACTTTTCCTTGCGAAATCTAGAGCCTTTTTTAATAAGTTTGCAGTATTTTGCAAATTTTGAAAATATCAGTTTTAATTGATTTATCTACTAACAAGGCTAGAAAACTCAAGTTGCCGAGTCAAATCAAGCTAAAGCTAGTCTCAATAATCCGTGGTTAGCTACTGATGCAGCCAACTTGTCGGCGGTTGTTTGAGAGCACTTCTCCGGACGTTATTAGGTTATGTTTGTGTTCATTAATTGCGTGGCCTTTTAAAATCGGGATATAGTGTAATTTAGTTGAATAGGGAGTAGCTTTCAATTTTTTAATATGACAAATTTTTGACAAAACTAGCATTTTTTTCAAGTTTTTTGAATTTTTTGTCGTTTTTTAAGTTTTAAGTGTTAAGGAACCTCCTCTAGGATTTTTTATCTTCAATTATTGTCTAGTTTCTAGTGGTAGTGGAATGGTTTGAATATTTTAGCATCACGAATTTTAGGATTTTTTTTGACAAGCGTGCAAATTTTTTCAATTTTTTGGCGTTTTTTTTCACATTATTCACGTCTTTCCAGATGCAGGGGCCAGAAAACGTCCTTAGGGCTTTGATTACAGTTACGGAAAGAATTTTTTTTGCCATGGAATAGCTTTCAATTTTTTAATATGACAAATTTTAGCGATTTTTGTTTAAAAAAACTTGCATTTTTTTCAAGTTCTTCATAAATTTTCGTCGGTTTTCAGGTTTTTCCGGCTTCAAGAGCCAAGAACCTCCTCTAGGGTTTGACAATATGTTACCGTATGGTTTCTAAATGTAATGAAATGTTTTTCAAGATTTCAACACCACAAATTTCAGCATTTTTTTTCGAAACTTGCATTTTTTTTTCAATATTTTTGACATTTATTTTCATGATTCAGGTTTTTCAGCCTAACAAAAAATCTCCGTTTGGGTTTGACAATAAGTTACCGAAAAATATTTCTCGCCCATGGATTAGTTTTCAACTTTTTTTGTTACAATTTTTATCAGTTTTTTATGCAACTTGCAATTTTCAATTTTTCTTTCAAAAATTTTTGTCAATTTTTAGGTTTCTCCAGCCTCAAGAGCCACATAACCCCCTCAAGGGTTTGATTATAGGTTGCTCCAAAGTTTTTGATGATAAGTTGTTGGATAGGTTCTAGAGTTTATGAAATGGTTATCCTTTTTTTAATGGCTCCAGCTTTAGCAATTTTTTGAAAAAAATTTATTTTTCAAACCTTCGGAAACTTATTATCATGTTCCAAGTTTATGAATCTTTATGAGCCAGCGGAACTAATTAAAGCCTGAAATTGTGGTACTAGGTAGTCTTTTGAGAGCATGTAATTGATTTGAAGATTTTAATATCTTGTATTTTAGCAAGATTTCGTTAAAATTTTCTATTCTTTTCAAAATTTTTATGAAAAAGATTTTAACTATCGATACTGGCCAACGAAGTTTTCCAAGTCTTGCAGATGGGTTACCTGACAGTACTCCACAGACAAGGAAATAGTTTTGAACTTTTTCACTTTTCACTGCGAAATCTAGAGCCTTTTTTTAATAATTTTGCAGTATTTTGCAAATTTTGAAAATATCAGTTTTATTTGATTTATCTACTAACGAGGCTAGAAAACTCAAGTTGCCGAGTCAAATCAAGCTAAAGCTAGTCTCATTAAACCGTGGTTAGCTACTGATGCAGCCATCCTGTCGGCGGTTGTTTGAGAGCACTTCGCCGGACGTTAGTAGGTTATGTTTGTGTTCATTAATTGCATGGGCTTTTAAATTCGGTATATAGTGTAATTTAGTTGAAAGTTTTTTTGCGTGCATTTGACTGATATCTGGTCTAAAACAAATTTTTCAGTGCTATAAGCCTGAGTAACTGCTTTGAAAACGTACCATAAACTGTTTTGTACTAGCATCTGATAATTGCAACCTTGTCTGCTAATCATTACACCTCTTATTGTCTCGACCTTGGGTAACTCTTATGACCCTTTTTTCTATTTCCTCTTATTCCATAAGGCTTCCTCGAAAACATTCGAATAAAGAGCATTTCGGAATAATTACAGTTTCCGAATGGCTCTTTATACGACCTGCAAGTTTTGCGGTTCCTTTCATTCAAAATTCAATCAGCAAGACTTAATATGATACGTCTGCAAGGGTATCGATATTTCCAGTAAATCTTTCAAACTTTTTATTGGTTTGTTTTTAAAAGAATTGCTCTCCTCGTTTTTGGTTTGAAATTCATTGATACGATATTCTCAGGCTGAGGGTTTTCTGCTAAACTATTTCTTACTATGTTTGCTGAAAATGAAACGCCATTTTTCCGTTGCAGTTTTTTAACAATTTTATCGCTTGATGGAATTTGAACAGGATACTGGCCTACTAAATATTTTACTTGCTTCTTGTTGCGCTAATAACAGTTGCTTAACATACAAATAAAATTACTTGTTAGAGTTCAACTATTACTATAAAAACATGAAAGAACGGTGAAACTCGGCTTTAGGGTCAGGTTAGACTATCTTTTTCCGCCACACTCGCAACTTTTTTTCTATCCACTTTTCTCTTTCTGTTGATGTATAAAGAGCGGCGAGAAAAGAGTGGGGGAAAATTTAGTCTAATCAGCGGCACAGTATTCAACTGTAAGTTATGCAACTGTCATAAGTGTCGTAATCACAGCAAGGTTCGATTAAAAACATTACCACCGCGATGTTGCCATCGCTCTCTCGAAGTTATTCAAACTCTCGGCTTCACATCGGAGTTTGGTAATTTTCTCGATATTGAAAATGTTTATGAGGTAAAATTCATTAATTAACTCTGGTAGGGAATTTAGTGGAAGTTGTACAATTTGAGCCACTGTTTTGTGGACGCACAGTGAAGCTCTGCGAATCTTCATATAGCCACAGTTGCAAAAAACTTTACTGTAATCCAAAATTTTTGGGTTTCATCATTGTTAAAAAATTTATTTCACTAATAATGTTTACAATTGATTCTACTGGTTAGACAATTATTGTATTCATTAATTGCGTGGCCTTTTATATTCGGTATATAGTGCATTTGACTGAATTCTGGTCTAAAACAAACTTTTCCTAGGGGTCTAAGCTGGAGTAACTACTCTGAAAACGCACCCGAACCGGTTTCGAACTAGCATCTGATACTTGCAACCCAGTGTGCTAACTATTACACCTCTTATGGTCTCGACCTTGGGTAACTCTTATGACCCTTGTTCCCATTTTCTCTTGTTCCTTAAGGCCGAGTATACGACATACAAGTAGAGCTTCTTGTCAAGTTATGGCATCTTTCAACCGTGGAACAATTTTTTTCATAAAATTTTGCATGATCTTGCCAAACAAACAAACTCACCTCATAACAATCAGGATAATCATTTTTTGCATTTATGCTAATTAGTATCGTTTGTGGTTGAACTAATTTGCATGAGCAGCGTGTGATACCCACAATAAGTACCCTCGATAATTTACCTAGATGCAGCTTAAAAGCATTTGAAATCGCTGGAAATTCAATTATGAGATAGACGATGTTTTGTGATAGCTTTAAGAAGCCCAGAAAAATCAATGTTTTCGACTGATATTTTTTGATTCAGATGGAGCCGTCAATCTCTGGGAAATCACCCTCGTTTGCCATCAATAGAAGAATCTAATGACTCCAAGCAACAATCCAGGGAGAAGATCTCAGACCAAAGCGATACCTCCAGACCCTCAGCTCTGACGTCACTGTTGTCGGGAACCAAAGTTGAACCCTTGACCTCCAGTAACACATATAGTGGTTCTGCTGAAAGCACGCGGCCAGCTAGCCGAAATAAAGACGAGGGGAAAACGCCCGAAGAATTGAGAAATGAGAGTTTCGGCTGCTTTAGGTTTCGGCCAAAATTCCTGCAGAGGTTCAATAGCCCAGTTGCAATGCTCGTGTTCATATGTCTTCTAGTTGCAGTACAGGCCAAATTAGGTGAATTTTTGTTCAAATTTACATCGCTATTATAAAGACTTGTCGAGGGGTTGATTATGTGCTTAAGATGATGACAAAGAAAAATGAGAAAAATTAGACGACAGTTTTATTAATAACCCCCGGCGCTCTTATTCTGGCGTTATTTTTATAATCCAAAGGATTTAGATTGTATTAGAGCCCTGGCTTCTGAATATCAGTTAAAAGACTCACGTGCACATTTTAAAATGCCGAAAGTCTGCTGCGCCAGAAATTAAAATGCCAGAAGTTGTTACTTAGCCAGAAGTTGCCTTCCGTTGAGTTTGGTTATTTTAAAACGTGTGCATTTCGTGTTTTATTAAGCAGGGCTACGTGACGTGACTCTACAGAAGTTACATTGAAATTCTGACTTAATACCTCAAACGGCTTTGCGGTTCATGGTAAACTCTCGACAATCTCAGTGACTTCAAGCAGAGTCACCTACATATTATTTCACATTTTTTGAAGTCAAGGAGAAGTCAAATTAGAATGGTGATTTTAGTTACATTGGGGTGGTAAATTGAGCCAAAAACCATTTGATTTTGCAAAGCATTTTTCCAAAATACTGTTAAAGTGAATTTGGAATTGGCATTTGAACAAATTTTCGGTTTTTGAAAGAGAATTTTTGTTCACATGTGGCTTCTGTTTTCTTCTGTCTTTTTTTGGGTGCTGTTGAAATGTAACGCATGTGATTTAATTGTGACTATTTGCAATAACCTGAATTCTTCAATCGGCAACTAATGTTTTTTAAAACTTTGAAACGATTTGTGGTCAGAAAGTTACCACACACACACACACGCACACACATACATACACACAAACGCACACACACACACACAGACACCACTTTATTGCGGTCTGTAACACCGAACACTCGCCCCATCCGCTCCGCGTACCTTCACCCAGCAAGTCAGTTGGATTTAAAATTGCTGTTGTGTTATCAATGAGTTTTGTTAAAGACAGCTCTAATAGATCAACAATGAGTAAGGTATTCTCAAATCTAATTAATGTTTCAGATTCGTAGCTAACTGTTTCCTATGACTTTGACAATAGTTGCTACCAAAAGAGATTTTCTTGTTCAATAGACTTTTGAGTTCTGTTGGTTTTTTTGTGGTGCTGATGCCCAGTCTCATTGCGAACAATTCTCAATGGCCCTTCATTTCGTCATGATTTTGTTAAGTTTATCGGCTTCAAATTTTTGTTACCGTTTTTGTGTTCTTTTGACTTTCTCTCGCAAAATCTGAGCTGCATAATCTGATAATCGTAATTAGCTGAGGCTGGTTTTGGTTTTCGTTTGATTTGGATATGCTGTGGATTGAAGATGTTAGTACGTAGTTATGTTTTCTTCTTATTTGAGGCCATTAAGGTTCCTAATGACTTAAATTTTGCCAAATTTACTTTTTGTCTCTGTTTTACATTGTCTCCCAATGATTTTGATCAAAACAGTTGTATGGTGGACAAATTTTAAGCATGCGTCATTGCTTTATGACATAATTGAAATATTTTTTCGAACACTAATTCTTGATTGTTTTGAAAAAGCACTACTTTTTAATTGCTTTGAAATTTATTTTGTTTATTTCCCTACATTTAACGACATGTGCCGTAATGATTATCAACGTTTTATTTTGTTCAAAAAATATTGAATTTAACTTTATTGTGCTAATTTTGTTCAATTAGAGTGTAAATCAAGACTTGTCCTGCTACTCCTTATTTGGTTTGATTAATAGCCGCAAAGTGATAACAAAGTTACTTTTGATCTCGTCTTTTTTTTGTTTCGTCGTCTGCATCCGTGCGGCCATTTGATTTCTTTTTTTTGCAGTGACTTCTACTGCTTCGCAGTTTAATTTATGTACATGAAGTCGTTCGCTACTCTCTTTGGCGTCAGCGTATCTAGACTAATTTTGTGAAGTTTTCGACTTCCGTCCCCTAAAAAATGGCATCTACGCTCACTTAATGGTTTTAAAGACTAAGAGCATTCATTAACTGAAGATCAGTAGAGCATATTTACACTGTGGCAAAGACTTAAGTCTCCTTATTATGAAGATTAGAAGTTTTGTTTTTGTTTATCTCAAACATCTAATTTTAACACACGTTTATTCTTGCATTGCTGTCTCGTACATTTTTATATAACAATTACAACCGCAATCTAACCAGTAGAACTCCTACAAATGGCAAGTGGTCAGTTCATCTATGTTCGTCGTTGCTTTTGTCATTTCTAATAATCAAGTCTCTCGCGGTGTTTTCCCGGCGGCCTGTCGGCTATGTTCGTTTGATCACGTCTTTCAATTGTCAAAAGTTACTACTTTAAAGTTTGATTTTTGACTTGCCTCAATCATTGTTTCAATTCAACTGAATTTAGAATTTATTCGGCAAATACGGTTAAGGTCAAACGGCAATATCAAAAGAAACGAGATAAGGCAATAAAGCCCGTCAGTAAGATTTAATGTTTAAATACATTAAGTCATCAACGTTCTATAGAATATACTGCTAACTGGCATTAGTAGTGAGCTTATTGTAGATTTTTTTCCAATTAATTTACGAATTAGAGTGAAAGCAGTCGATGGCAGCATCAAAGGAAACTGGATAAATGCGGTCATTTAGTATTAGTGTATAAAGTTATTACAGGAGTTCATTAGAGCAATTTGTAGCTGTCATTGGCATGAAGCGGAATAAAGGTATAGTTGCGCAATCTAACATAAAGTTCTCACCAAATTAGAACACTTTTTGACTCTTAAAAAAGCCGGTCTATTTTTAAGTTATTGTTCCTTTTTTGTTTCAATCCCGATGGGCCTCAAAAACCTCAATGGTGGCTATTTCCGGCATTTTTCTGGCTATGTTCATAATCGGTCAAAAAACTGATTGGTCGATAAATCAATAGTTCAGTGTTGCTTTCGCGATAGTGGTTTCTTTGTTCACATGCGGTAATTTCACTTTGGTTTTTTACTGTTTTTTCGATTTTTTGTATTTTTTTAATGATTTTTCCAATCCATTCATAGTTTTTTCCAGGCCTAGTTTTTTGTATGAACCAAATTTCCGTTTCTCGGGAAGAGTTTTTGTTCATATGCGGCCTTTTGACATTGATTTTCTGTTTTTTTTAAATGATTTATCTTATTTTTTTAGAAGTGATTTCCCAATTCACTCATAATCCGTTCTAAGTGTAGTTTTTTTTGTTTTTTCAATGAAAACTCTTTGCGCCAGGACTTGTCCCGCTATTTTTTTTACAATTCAAAGAATTTGAATTGTATTGGGGCGCTGTCTTTTTTTTAAGATCTGTTCACACATTTTCATGATTTTTGAAGTCAAGTTGGAGTAGTGATTTTGGTCACGCCGAAACAGGAAATGGAGCGAAAAAGCGAGTGGTCTTGCGGCGTGAATTTTTTTCGCTCTAATTTTAAAGTAGAGTGAAAAAACGGTGTTTGAACAAAAATTCGGTTTCTCGGTAGTGGTTTTTTGTTCACATGCGGCAATTTCACTGATTTTTACAGTTTTTTCGATTTTTCGAATCGGATTCTTTTCTAAATGGTTTTTCCAATCCATTCACAGCTATTCTAGGCCTAGTTTTTTGTTTGAATTAAATTTTCATTTCTCGCTAGTGGTTTTTTGTGTTCACATGCTGCATTTTGACATTGATGTACTGTTTTTTTCTTTTTTTTTTATCTGATCTTTTTAAACATTATTTTCTCAATTAATTCATAGTCCATTCTAGGTCTAGTTTTTTCTGTTTAGTCATTGAAAATTCTTTGAATTGTACGTCAGGACTTGTCCTGTGATGTTTTTTAAATTCGCTTCACATTTTGATCACGTTTTTCATTTTACATAAGTCACGATTTTAACTTCTGCCTTACTTCACTCACTGTTTCAACTGAATGGATTTTAAATTCTTTTGAGCATTGATATACGTAATTTAGTGAATACAGTCAATGTCAAAAGAGCAAAATCAAAAGAAACGGGATAAACCGTTAAAGCCCGGTCATTAAGTCTTTTTGAATTAGGTTATCAAAATTCATTAGAGCGCTTGCTAGATGATATTAGTATTAAGCTTAATACCCTTCAGTTTAGCAGCTGAAGTAAGTACAGTTTTAGAATCTAACTGAAACTGCACACTGAATTAGAACAATTTTTGAAACTAAGGAAAAACTCTATCTCTTCTTTTTTCTTTCTGTTTCAATCCCAATGAACGTCAATGGCGGCTTTTTTCCGGCAATCTTCCGACTATGTTGACAACTTGCACTAAGCTCTGCCAGACAAGGATGACAGATCTTTCAGCATAATGAATTTTGGTCGAGATCTTTTCTAAGCAATACGCGGACACATAATCGAACCTTTGATGAGCAGTAAAGATCCAGCGCAATATCTGACTTGACCATCCTCTGAACCTGTAATGCGAGTTTGCTAGATAATTCAAATTCAGTACCAATTTTACAGTGAAGTGAAATGATTTCAGTGAGTGGATTCCTGAACACATCCCTGTCCACAATAGAGAAGGTGTTTGGACTGAGTTCCACAGAGAGTGGGCTCATAATCAGCACCTACGATGCTGCCAGTTTAGTCGCCGTCATTCCTGTCACATACTTCGGACAGGCTGGACGAAAACCTAGGTCTGTATGTAGCAATCCGTCAAAGATAATAATAATTAAAACACTCACGTGCACATTTTAAAATGCCGAAAGTCTGCAGTGCCAGAAGTTGCTACTTAGCCAGAAGTTGCTACTTAGCCAGAAGTTGAATTTCGTTGACTTTCGTCATTTTAATACGTGAACGTTTCGTGTTTTAAGCATGGTTAAGTGACTCTGCAGAAGTCACTTCGAAATTTTGACTTAATATCTCGAACCGCTTTGCCGTTCTCGATAAACGCCAGAAGTTCTCAGTGACTTCAAGCAGAGTCACTTAACCATTACTTGCAGGATGTGACTGCAATGGTGCTCAATCAAAATTTTGACTCTGAATAAATTTTTTATGAAGTAATTGTTTAGAATAATGTCTAAACAGGGGGGGGGGGGATGAGAAAAGGGACCAGTATTGAATTCCTACCTGCTACAAGCTTATTATGCTACAATTTTACAAGAACTGGTCTTAAGTCCTCAAACAGCTATAGTTTTTCGGCAATCTAAAGAATCTGAATATTTACGGTGGAGGTTTTACCCTATTCACAATTCCACAATTGTTCCTAGAATCTATCTTAGAGAAAACTACTGGACTGGATAGTAACTTCACAAAACCTACTACTCTTAACTAGACTGAAGGGTTATACCAGGCCCTCCGTTCAAGTCCTAAAGAAAGTATTTTCAGGCGCTATAGAACTGTAGTCAATTGCTAATAATAATGTTATGAAAATATGTTGGTAATGCCTTTCAATGTTATATGATATTTTAGCTTCTAAGAAATGCTTTACAAAATGAAATAAATTGGTGACTCTAAGATTGAGAATTATACCAGGTCCTCAATTCAGTTTCTAATTAATCGATCAACCAATATACTTAAAATAAATAGTAGATGACGTGAAGAGCTCGTCGGTGTTCACTCCACAACCCAACCAGACGAGTATTAACCAACTTGATAGAACGTTAAGACATTGCCCATCAGGTACTTCAGGTTACTGCAGACCTTTTTAATTGTCTACTTGGTTCACCATTCCATACTACATGGGTTAACTTAACTTGCCAAATCTTCTACGAGCAGGCAGGCCTACCCTCAGAGTGGCTTCACTATGCGGTCTCCTGGAAGGAGCTTGGCCGATTAATACTCTGAGAAATCAATCGTCTTGATGTTGTCCTGGACTCGGTGCTGTCCTCCAGTCCGTTAACCTAACTTAACCTAATTATTGATTGGTTGATCACTACTTTACTAGTCACCAAACTAATTTAAATCCAATAAATTGAAGCTAGGTTGAGTATGATTTCAGATCCTTAGAGATGTATTGTGAAGTTACTAAAGTTGTACAAGTACGCTTTTGATTAACAGAAAACCGAAAGAAACGATTAAGTTTTACCCAGTCCTAATTATTACAAGACTATGGTTCCTTCAAAACAACTAGTTACAAATGCCTATGAGTGCCACGTATCAAAGTGTTTAACAAATATCTACTAGATACCAGTTTAAACTCTACTAATTTATAAGAAAAGGTCCAAAAAGAGAAAGTAGTTGAAAATTTGCTAAGTTAAATTAACGAAAAGTATAATTACCAGGGTATACTAGTTTCAACAATTGTTACAAGTTCAGTACCACGACAGAGATCTGTTAACTCACTCCGAAATTTCGATTATCACGACAATATAACTATTTTCAGACTGATTTTGGTTACAAAAATTGGCTAAAATTGAGCCGTATATATACTGCTAATCTATGTTTGGTTATGATTGTTTAGTCCAATTTTTACCAAATGTTCCGAATCTTTGTGAGAAAAATACCTTTTTGGGAAAAGTTTTCAGAAGATCATTCATGACTTTGATAACTTAGGCCCCTAATTTGGGTTTCTAATCCAATATTACGTGGGTGAGAATTTTGGTGTTCAATCCATGATATAATCTTTATCAGAATCAATATTTACTTATTCTCATCAGTTTAAATTTCTTTACCATTATTATCTTTGTACAGTTTCAAATTTAGAATTCGCTTTTGTGTTGGGAATAATTCAAGGTCAGTATTAATTTGGATCTTTTCCGAAAAAAGCTTAAGTTTAACTTTCCATTCCTACACAATCTATGTCACTTTGACCTTACGGACAAATTACATACTGCTATTCACATGCTGAGAAATATAGAAAGGATTCTCTGATTTGTTTTTTGAAACATTTCTGAACTTTTATTTATCAAAATTATAAACTTTTAAATTTTTTACTTGCCAACTGAAATGCTTAAAACACAAGTGAAAAAATTATATTCACAATATATGCTCTAACTTATGCTAAGTATATATATATATATATATATATGTGTATATATATATATATATATATATATATATATATATATATATATATATATATAACAGTGGTTGGGTATGTTTAGGTACTTAGGAGGAGGTGCTCTTCTGATAGCTGCCGGCTGCTTTGTCTTCTTCCTGCCAGAGGCATTCAGAGATCCATACACATGGCTCACGGATGACGAACTCCAGTATTGCTCCGATGATCCAAAGGTCAAAACAATTAGGATTTTGAATCACAAGCTCCTTTTTTCTCTCTCTCTCTTATCAGTAGCAGATTAAATTCTTAGCTTATGATATGAGAACAATAGACGAAAAAATAATTAAAAACCAGTAACGTCTCTGATGGTCTGTATGGTCATCAAAAACGATCAATTAGTTCCTGAGAAAGTATGAAACTGTGCTTTTAACTAACTTGTTCTTCTTCACTCTCCATTCTTCAAATTTGGCTAGATTGCTCTCATTCAACATTTTGATCTCATTCAAAATTGATCAACTTGAATCAATTGCGCCCCTTAATTTGCTGCAGTTGATTACAAAATGTTCAACCTACAGATCTCTGGCGAATGTATTTTCAATATTTCAATAGCTATAGTCAAGTTCGTGTCCGTTATTGAGTTCTTATAATATTATCACGAAACTTATAATAAATTTTAAACTCCAAAGCTTAATCTAGCAAAATCTCTCCTCCTAGTCGTTCAGGAATTATACGTCCGATTTGAGTTTCTCGCATTTATTTAGTTACAAACTGAAAACGATCCAAAATTAATAAACTGAAAAAAACGGGAAATTAATGACACAGAAGTCTGGCACTGGAAACATTTTCTCAGAGCAAATTGGAAGCTGGCATTGAAATCAACCCCAAAAATTAGACAAAATTAGCGAAATATTACCGAGGACCGGCAATAAGCGTTCAATTATGCAAAACGAGGTTAAAGAGGACCCGCAATATTGCATAAAAACGGTCCATTGTCAAATGACAAAGTGATTAAGTGTAATTACCCAGCTTGTTGCATATCAAGCTGACAAAGTAACATGCCTGTCCACGGTTCTGGAGATAGTAGGCTCGAGTCCTCTAAGATGTACTTCGTTAGCAGTATATAAAGATAGCCAGTACAACAGTTGGGTTGTTACAATTGGTAGAGCTTAGAGGACTCGAACCTACTGTTACCAGAAACGCGGCCAGGGATGCTACTGTTGCAGAAAACCAGTACTCCCTGATATTTTGTAATGTCAGACCACAATAAAAGCGTAAATTCTTACAACTTTCCGGAATCTAATTTACAGCATGATTCAGTTTAATATTTACCGCATTTTTACTGTCAAGATGAGATCAAATCAATTTTCAAATTCTCGCCCGATCATCCAGGAGTTCAAATCTTCTCCGCTGACTCCTTGTAGTTAAGCAAAAAAAATCTCCCATTGATGATTCTTGTGTTTTTAATAGCCGCGAAGCGAAAGCGGCTATTATTGGGGACCTCGTGATTTTTTTTTAATTCGTCGTCTCCATCGATGATTCTTACGACCTGACTTCTTGGAATTGAGTTTTTCAATGACTTCAGTTACTTCTACTGCTTTGCAGCTAAAATTTGTGTTCGTGACGTCACTTCTGTTTTTAGGTCAGTTGCGTGACTCACCTCACTCAAAAAAATGACTTCTGAACTCACTTATGGAATTTAAATTTTTGTTTATGAACATTTATTAATTAAAAGCCAATAGTGTGCATCTAAGTAGTGCCAAACGTATATTCCTTATTTCGTAAGTATTAGAAACTTGAGTTTTGATTTCGAATACTAATTTTGAAAAAGCTCCATTAAGGTTTTTTCGTTTCAAAGCGTGTGTGTGTGTCATAAAACTGACAGTCCGAATCTAACCAAAAAGACTAGTGGTCTAATAAAGGACTGTTAATCAGTCTCTCTATCTTATTTCTGTAGTTGTTTCAATTCATGGAAGACCACAAGCGTGTATTGCGGCTATTTTCCGGCAATCTGCCGGCTATGTTCTAAACTGAACTCCTTAAAACAACTGTAAGCGCCTGCTCATATTTTTCGTCTCTCATTTTACTCTGATGTATATTTTGTAATTGAACCTACAACTGAGCAACTTCCTAAAATAGATTATAACACAGATTCCATACCAAACTTCGTTTACAGCAAACAAAATTTATTTTTTAGCACGTCAATGCGCAACTTGCTCGTCAAGGCAATATTAACTTTATCAAAAACGAACTTTTGCAACACACGGTGATTGATTTTACGTGGGCTGATATCTTCGTGTTGTCACACTTGGAAAATCCAAAACGTTTCTCTTACGATCTGAGTCAAAGGTTACATACATGCAGAAAGAAAGAGGATGTAGTTCTTTATGTGTTTAGTATATAAACAAAAGTTGTTGCTTGAACTGCGGTTTTTTCGTACTGCACATATGAGGTGCATATTTTGTTGTGCTATGATACGCAATTACGCTTCGTGAATCATACATCAGGTTGTTTACCCAAACTATACGCTAACCGCCTGCAATCCAGTAGCGCCATAATCCTATCGCACTCCTGAAGTCATTGCATTTGTGTGAACTACGGGGATGATTATTTGGTTGCGTGTTCACCTGTGTGGTTCCAGTCACCTGGAATTCAGTCTTAATTTTCCTTTTGTATACACCGCCTGGCTCCTCATACCAATGCTTGAAGCGAAGCACCAAAGCTCGCAAAAATATTTGCGACAAACCATTTCGGGACGTGGCGTAGATCTTGGTCCGCACAGGCAATATACTCATCTAAGTGTGATACAAATGAAGCTTATCATTTCCAATGAATTGGAAAGTTTCTTTACCTGGAAATTTTTGTGGGACTTGCATTCTGTTGCAAGTGGTGGCTGTTACTACGCCGAAAGATGCAATGTGGTAACACTGACAACTTTTAGCTCTTTTTTAGTTTATCTTATATATCCGGAAATCTATTGTTGTCTAAAGATTTTTCTTACGGCGTTCATTTTTGGAGTTTTTTCATGGCTTTTATTCCAAATACTTGTTGAGCGGATGCTTTAGAATCATATTAGGACTGTTTATGCATCCGTGCCCGCAAACCACTGCCAGGACATTTTCTTGAACGAAACTGGTGCACCTGTTGATAACAGAAAACTATTGGTTGACTCAATTTATCCTGCAACAATCTATCTCTGAAAAAAGAAAAGCGTTTCATATTTTTCGTTTCAGCATCCTCTATAACTCTTATATTAGAAAATCGATATCTCTGACTTTGCCGCTTCATTGAAAAATCATTAAATCTGATTGCCTTGAATTTTAATTTCTAACAATTGAATGTTTCAGATGCCAAATAACAACGATGCCTATAATGTTTTTCTTACTTCCCCGGACTCTGAAAATCTACACATCTATCTTGTCGCTGGTGCCGCTTCATTTTTTAACCCATTGATTGAAAACCCAATGTACTTGAATCTTTATAATCGAAACAGTGGCAAATTGGCTAGAAATCATTCTTTGAGTTCAGAGAAAGTCTTACAAATGAGGAACAAAAATGTGAGCGTCATCGGTTGCTTCTTTGAACAAGATGAAAGTTTTTTCCACCCTAAGTCTGCTGTGAAAATCCATTTGCTTAGACATTTTCTGCATCTACCGCTACTTTGGTCTTGTTCGTTAGTCCTTGAGCAATCACAAAGACATGAAATGCTGTCTTCCGGGTCATCGAGTTTGATCAAAATGTCGGAGTAAGAAATCGGGCACCCTATAATGAAATACGCAGACCGATTTTTGACTCCAATGACTTTTTTGCGCCCCATTGACAACAAGAATTTAACTGTAACCTACAGGACCAAATTCAACAGTTACATCGTTCCAGATAGGCCCATGAGCGCGATCTCTACTGCGCCACAAAACCACTCAACAAATTAAGAACTTGGAGTTAAATCTTTCCTTTTCTGTGGCGGGTGTGGATCTTGAAAATAAACAACCGAAACGGGCCAGGTGTAAACGCTGCCTATGTGTTTTCAGTTTAGCAATGCAAAAATATTTGCCTGCATCGCAGAGATCTACAACGAGAATTTTTTTGTCTGCGATGGTAAATCCATCAGAGAGGCCTGGGCGGAGCCAATTGCGTTCTTCAAGCCCTCGTCTTTTTCCACCTTTAACTCTGGAACAGCGTTCCTTAAAGCAAAAACACCTTCCTAAGCTGTCTGATGTAACAGCTTCCATTATCTAGGCGATCTTGTGATAAACATCTCTATATTAGAATATTGACTTTGCTACTTTTTGCATTTGATGGTAGTAATTTGTGGCGTATGTCCGCTCATTACATAAAAGTTGTCTGATCGTGACACTGCTCAGGAATTCGACTCTGATATCTGCCTTAGCAAAATTGTTCCCGACATTTTCTCCATCAACAATTTACTTAACAATTCAAGCTCTTGGCTTGATTATTTTGTTTCTTTTTTACACTAAGTTAATTTAATTCTTACAAATGTAATTGTTCCGACCCCACTTGTGGGGGGGAGGAACTCTATACTCAAATGGGTTTTTTTGTTCAGACAATTTTGGCCGATCCATATATTCATCGTAGAGAAATGTGAGTGATATCATTAAAAATCTCGTCCAGCGTAGAATTCGAAAATAAAAAGATTTTTTTAAAATTCGTTTTCGAGGAGATATCGAGGATGGAAATTTTGTGTGAACACGGGATATTTGGCGTGATTTTGTTCACTTTTAGTGTACATTTTCTTAAAATTAAGATTTTTTTTCAATAAAAGTAGTAATTCAAAATTACAATTCAAGCCTCAAAATGAAACAAATTTGTGTTCCTAATAGAAGAAAGGGGATAAAAAACAGACTAATTCTGGTCTCATAGGGACGTTAACTAAAAAAAATCGAATTCTATTTGAGAGCTTTTTTAGAATACTTTTCAATTTTTTTTTTCGGTTTTAAGTCAGCTAGAGACTAGTCACTTTTCACATCAAGGTTTTGTTAATTACAAACCTCATTCACAGTCAAATGAAGCTCAATGAAGAAGAAATTCGTTTTAAAGGAATCGCTCATTTTTTTGGTTTTGACTATGAAATTAAGTAATATTAAACGAAAAGTTGATTCTTTTTGAGGTTGTACTATTTTTTGGAGTCCTATGGCATAGACTCGTTGACTAAAAGTGCAAAAAGTTTTGTTATAAGCTTTAAACCTATCTAATGCTTTGAGTGGACAGCTAATGGATGTTGAGACTTTAAAAATAAATTTTCGATTTTTTTTTAATATTAACGAATCATAAACTTATTTTCGTGAACTATTAGCCAGTCTCAATAATGACAGGTTCATCTTCCTTCGTACTGCAACTAAAAATAAGCTGGTTACCGGTTTTATCTTCTAACTTTTGGTAATATGACTTCAATGCCACAAGATTTCAAAATTTTTTTTTTTAAATTTTTGGATGTTTTCGCATTATTAGTTCCTTTTGAAATCTTATCACATTATCCTAATATTATCCTAATAGATCCCATTGGCTTTAAAAAGACGTTTAATGGATCGTAGGTAAACTTTTCAATGAAAAGTGTATGATTCAAATGGCTTCGACACTTTCTTCTAGCATTTTTCTACTGAATTTTTGGTTTTTGCCTGTATTTGTTGTTGTTTTCATAATCATGGGACTTGTTGTGATGTGTTATTGATTACCTATGCATGACAAACATCCTTGTACTGCTGTTGAGCCATCACTGAGCGCATTTATTGACTTCCGTTGAAAGTTATTGAACTTAATGTCTGTTAAGACATTAAAAATAATTTTAAAAAAAAATTTTTTGGAGCATGAGACAATATTATTATTATTTTCGGGAAATGTTAGTCAGACTCAGTAAAGACAGACCCCCTCTCAATCCTACTACAACCCAAATTTCTCTAGTTAGCAGTTTTATCTTCTAACTATTCATTATGACTTCGATGCCTGAGGTTTCAAATTATGACTTCGATGCCTGAGGTTTCAATTTTTTTTTTTAATTCTGGAGGCTTTTTTTGTAATTTTGGTTCCCTATGCAATCTTATCACATTATCCTAATTCCGATAGTTCGGCTCAGAGAAAATGTTCAATAGATCATAGATAAAGTTTTCAGAGAAAAGCTTATGGTTAAATTGGCTTCGACACTTTCTTCTCGCACTTTTCTACTGAATTTTTGGTTTTTGCCTGTATTTGTTGTTGTTATCATAGTCATAAGACCTATTTTGATATCTTATTGTTTACCTATGCATGCAAACATCCTTGTTGTTATATCGACACATAATGTAGCGTGTTTATTGGCTATCGTTGAAAGCTATTGAATTTAATGACGTTGAAACTATGGGCTTTCTCATAAATTTCGTGGTTTTAATGTATTAGTTAAAATTTGTTGATTTTTTGAAGCCATATTGTTTAAAAAAGAAGACAATTTTGTTTGAAGCCATTTTCTTTGAAGCCATATTGTTCCCTTTCATCTTAAAAAGTAAATTGAAAATTGAAAAGTTTTTACTGAAAGGCTGTTTTTCAATGGCCTCGACACTTTTCTTGGTCCATTTTTTTTGAATTTGCTGTTTTTGCCAGTTTTTTTTAAAATTTTTCAGATAGCTGTAAGATACCGACCGGTCTCATAGGCTTGTAATTGAGGATGTTGGGGACTGAATGAATTATATAACCTGATTCAGTCAGTTTATAGCGAATAGTCTTAAATTTTGTGATATTAATCAAACAAACTTTTTTCCAACTTTTCAGTTTTTGTTGTTCTTTTCGTCAACTTGTTACTTATTCTAATCATTGAGAGGTCCCATCGGATTCATTTAACTACTTAGCATATCTACTGATATCATGTCGTAACTGATGTTTTGTTTGTTGGAAAATATGCGTTTTCATGAAAGTTTGATGTGTTAAAGAGTGATGTATTTTTGTTTTTTTTTCTATTCTTTTAGCACATTCGCGTAATATCATACCCCAAATAAGGCTCAAATCAACATATGGAATCTTTCAATATAATTTTAGCTGAATTAGTATAAATAAAAACTGAAAAAGGTCATAATATTCAGATAATAGCTAATGATTTTAATGGCTTCAATAATTTGTGTTTTCGCAAATTGTTTGTAATGTTTTGAGTTTTTCTGCATCTTTGGTCCATTCCTATGACTTAGACTCACCAAAGACAAATCCCATTGGTTTCATAATGACTATTTGGCAAATTATCACCAATTATTTCTTAATGATTTTTAAGTCTTTGAAATTATTTGGTTTAAAAAATTTTGATTGATTTTGAATTTCGCCTCATTATTTTTTCTTTCGTCGACTTGTTACCAAATGTTATTAAGGAAAATTTCCATCTGGTGTATAGTCAGGAAAAAGTAAATTTGTGTAGTTAAGGTTTGATCTGGTTGCATTTTGACATTGTTACTAGGTGCTTTAAAATTTATATAGTGAGTTTTTTGCCGTGAAATATTTGTTTTGCATATTTGTTTGTTCTTTTTCCACGTAGTCTTTTTAATGACAGATATTCAGTGCGCTGTGATGAAGCTTGTAATTCAATCAGTAGATAGGGTGTGTAACGAGTATTTTGAACCAAATTATCTATTTTTGTTATCAAATTATCTCTTCATTTGGTTGACAATTAATTCAAAAATATAGATGAGCTCGGGTCGCAACATCTTGTGCGAACGCGCATTAAGGAGCGTCCTTGTTTCATTTGTTCCTTGGTTGGAACAAAAACAAAAGATGTGATATCATTTGAAAACTATATTAAAAACAAAACCTAATTCATTTTTTGGTTTACTACCATTGGGCTCATCAATTATCCTTATTGTTTACAACACCAATTCACTTTCTATTAAAAGATAAATCAAATTTTTAAATTTGTCTTTTTGATTTTGTGGAGTTGACTTATAAATTTATCTGATTAATAAAAAGTTCTAGTTGCTAGCTATATAATCAAACGTGTGTGTGCTTGCTCTTAGTATTTCCTGTGAAGCTTTAATTTGTTTGTAAGGATTTGACACAAATTACTAAAGAAGGAAGTTTAGGCACTTGGTGAGTTTAATTCGGTACGTTTTGTTTTTATTTTTTTAAATTCTTTGTTTATGTGGGTTGGAATAGCTGGATAAAAAACTTGTTGGGAAGACTGAGCTAGCTCATGACTTGGGTTTTGATGACATAGCTTTCATGACTTTTTTTATTTATAGTAGAGTTAGTTGTTTGTATTTTCAATAAGTTTTTATTAGATTCGATTTAATGTCGTTCGACCTATTTGTTTATTTGATTCTAGTAAAATAAAGAAAACTGATCGCAGTAGTAATAAAGTTTTTTTAACCACGTCTGTTTCTTCTGCAGAAATGTATCGAGGTTAAATTTTGAAAAAATATACACCCGTGCCTGCATGTTGTTATCTAAATTGTTCTTTGAGCAACTAAGGGTTTTGTTGACTTTGCACTGTGGCCTCATTAAAATATTGTAAATTTTGTCAATTTTTTGTCCAATAGTGAGAATTCTCGAGGAAGATCTAGCGAGGTCTAATAAACCTGCATATTGGGCCTTTTTTAAACTGTTTTTAGCATTGATAGCGTTGAAACTATTTGTTTCAATAGAAGTTGTATAAGTTGTTGAGTTTTGTCTTTACTTTTTTTGTAGGTTTGTTGCACTCTGAGTAATTGAACATATCACTGATTGTAGTACTGGCTCAAAGATATAAAATGGATCCTATTTAAATATTCAAAACATAAAAAGTTACTGATTTTTTTGGCTTGCTTTTTCACATATTTGTTTTTTGTTGACTTTGCTTATTGACAATTAGATTTTCATTCCTTTAATTGCTGACCAAAACAATTTGTTTTCTAAAGAGGTATTATTTGGGTGCCTGCGTTTGTCTATTTTACAACGAATGATTTTCAAGTTCTGTTTCAAAAATAAGATTTTTGAAAAATTTTGCCCCACAATACTGTTTTGTTTTCTCGTTGTTTAATCTCATTAGCAGGATGTCCAGGCTGTTTGATACTCAAACCTATCCACTTCTCTGGTTTTTTTTCTGTTTTTTAAGTTAACTGTAAGGTTGTTTTTGGTTTTTCAAAGTGTAGCGCTAAATTTTGTCAATGGAAATGGAATTTTATTCAAGATCTATCTGATTTATCGAAGTTGAATAACAACATATGGACTACTTCATTAAGAACAGTCTTTCACTGCTTCAATTGATAGGCAATTGCGACAAAATTGTGGATTAGCAGTGTCCGAACATTGTGTCCCATCGTACATTAGCTAGCCTCCATGTTGCTTCTTAGTTTGGATAAATTTAGGGGAAATCTTAATTGAAAAATCAGAACTTTTACACAGTGAGGCGATGCATTTCTTGCTAAACAAAGGGTGCTCGAAAAGGCGTAATTCCAAAGGAAAACAAGAGTTAACTGTTTCCCAATTATTACCACCACTTCATTTCCACGAGTCATCATTTATACAGATTACTGCCATTAGAGAACACGTGGACCGTAAATTCTTTAATAAAAATTGTAGACTTGATTTATCATCGGATATCAAATTTTTTCGTATTTTCAGCAACTCATTTAATTTCAAGTGATTAAAAGGTACATGAAACTGTTTTCTACGCTTTTTCTCTGGAATTGTTTCTTTTGAGAAAAAATATTCTGTTGAAACTTCACTGACGCTTCATTAAAGCTTGATTATTGTTCATTACCTTTGAATAATGCTTTTGAATTGTTCTTGAGCCGTTAATAAATCAACACTTTGTGGATTTTAGTTTTTGCAGAAAATATTTTTATTTTCCCATTATTTGTCCCTATTTGTCTAACCACTATAATTTCACCCAAATTTAATCGTTTATATAATTATTACTATAAACATTGGGACTATCATAGTTTGACCATGCCTCATTTGACCATTTTTTCCTAAATTTTTCCCAAATTTCTGAAATTGAATTTTCTGAAGACTTTTTGTTTCATTTTAGTTTTTATGTAGCACATGGAACTCTTTTTTGGAAAACTTTTTCATAAAATTGAAGATGATGTGCCAATTAGAATGGAAGCATAGCATGAGGGGAATAAATTTAAGAGATAATCTTGTGGTCTCGGCTGTGGGTAAGGTTCAATGTGGGTATTTTGTGCCTTCCTTTTAGAACCAAGAGTGTGCTGATCACAATTCGAACCACAACCTCAAATTCATCTTCATGGCTGGAACCCTTCTCATTGGAGTTGGGGCTACTCCTGTTTACACGCTGGGTGTCGCTTACATGGACGAGAATGTACCCAAAGCCAAATCTGCCCTTTATTTGGGTCAGTTAAATGATAAACTCATTTAGACACGGATCGAAAAAACATGCACTGAATGATAAAACTGACGAAAACCCACAAGCAGAAAACGTTGAACTTTATAAAATTTAGGTCAATCAGCACTTTTGAGACCATTTGGCAACTTTTTTTTACAAATGTTGAGCGCATTCAGGTCGCTTTTTACTTGTATGCGGTGAAAATGCGTTTAGAATCGATCCATGAAAAGTTATCTTTTACAGGAAATTCAACCGAGTTGTGGGAGAAATAGATGTAATATATATACTGAAGAATTGGCGATTATTAACATTTAAGAGTATCAGCAAATTAAAACACTTCAATTGTTGCATCTGAATCGATTTTACAGACAGAGAATTACATCATTCATTGTTGATTAACTCTGACGTTGCCAAAGTTAAATTTTTACAGGTATCTTCTACACAATAGCAGTTGTGGCACCTGCCTTGGGATATGTCCTGAGTGGCCTCTTCCTCAGAATACCCATAGACTTCAAGTTAGTAAAAAGTCAGTTACTCCACTCAAGAAAAGGTGCCAGACCGAAATTAACTCTATAGTTAGCTGTTACACATATTGATTCTGAACAGAGCCAATAGGTTCCAATAGATTATCTGTTCAGACCGAGTCTTCTCTATTGGTTATTGGTAGAGTCACCAATTTTTCATCAAACAATTGGCAAAAAAATTTCAGTGAAAAACTTTATTTGGTTTCGATAAGACTAAACTGCAGAAGAAATTGTCTCGAATCATACCCACTTGTGTTTGAATTTATGTCTGAGCAGACACAAGTGTGTTCAGAAACCCCTCTGATCAAAATGAAATGTGCTCGAATCCGTCTCTCATAAGACTCAGCTACCCTCGAATCCGCCTCTGATCAGACTGAAGTGCGCTCGCATCTACCTCTCATAAAACCCATCTCCGCTCAAATCCGCTTCTGAACCGCATTTTTGAGGTCACCCAGAACATTTGATGTTGAGCGCAGAACTCACATATGTGCGCATGAGGAAGCCAATTTTTCGCTCGAGCAAGTCAATTTACAAAAATTTATAAAACTCACAAAAATTTCCCAAAAATTTCCCAACATAAAACTCCATTACCAGGGCTTTAATTGGCAAAATTTAGGCAGGCAGATGTTACATTTCAGAAATATTACACAAGTGATCAAAAACATGTTTTTTTATTCTGCAAGCGGTCAAAACTCTGAGCAAAAACCGATTTGAAATTCAATTACCCGTATTTTATTGGAGCAAAACCGAAAACATTTAATAATCCGACTAAATTTATTCGCGCGTAAAATTTGCCAATTCGTGCCCTGGTAACTTATCGTTACATTGTTAAACTTTTGAAATGAAAATTTTGTTGTTTTTTATTAAAGTTTTTTGAAAAAAACTTAATATTCAAAACTTAGAAAACTTCTATATTGTCTGACGAAAATCAAAACTACAAAAAAAACAAATTATTGAAAAAATTTTTACAAAGTTACTTTACCAGAGCACGAATTTTTACATTCAGCAGGCCAAAAGTTTTACTTTTACTCGGTTGCATTCCGTTTTGCACTCATAATACATAGCATACAGCATTGTCGCATTGCGCTCAGGATTTTTTGCCGCCAATAAGAATTAATTGAAGGACATGAAAGTGTTGCTCGTATGTGTTCTCTAAAAACATAATTGTTTACTGGAGCAATTATGATGTTTAAATAAGCCATTTCGATTGCAAAATTCCCACATCCATAAATGTACCAGTTTTCAACTAGTGAACAAAATTTTTGCATATACACTTTTAGGTAGTCAAATTCTTCATTTATATTTATATATATATATATATATATATATATATATATCCACAAGAGAAACTGTTTGCACATTACGTAAATTTTTTCGTTCGACCTGACAAAAAATAAAGTTTCGACAGGTGGACATAAATAGTCGCAGCTTAAACCACAACCAAGTTTTTCATGTCTTATGGTTTAGATTTTATTGGTTTCTACACTGTAGTATAGTGGTTCCTACACTTCACTGCAGTATAGTGGTTCCTGTGCTGCAGTACCAAAAATCAAACGAAAAAAAATCCTCCATTTTTAGTTTAAATACAAATGATATAATGAATTACTATGAAATGGCACGTGCTCTGTAACCGGGGGTTCTGTAACTACATCTGTTTTTGGAGTTTAAATGTTCTTTTTAACTGCTCTCGAACGAATTTTTTAGCTGTCATATTAGTCCTGCGGTCTTTTTTATGCAATTTTTCGCTTGACCTAGTTGTCATCTGATCCATTTAAATTTTCTTCCTCAAAAAGGGGGGAAACAGGTAGCGCTCGGAGGGCATTAAACGGCCGAGCAGCTCTCTTAGAGTCTTACGCTTTACTAGTCTCTAATTACGCGAATCACCAAAACTGTTTTGAGGAGACATTTTCAGGTGTGAGGGAGGCGGTTCTTAGTCTTAAAAAATTGACCCACACTCAGTCCACCCCCTTCCTCCTCATTCACTCATCCCCCCTTTCCCCTCCCCCGGTCACCCCGTCCACCCTCATCCAAGCTGCCGATTTCGACCCCCCTCTTGTTCAGCTCTCTACCCCTCACAACTCTACCCCCCATCGCTCTCCACCCCCCCCCCCCCCTCTGATGCTAGCATTCCTAAGCCCCTGCTGACTACTACCGAAACGAACCGCTCACCGATCGTTTGAGAGAAATTCGCCCGACGTTAGTCGGTTATGTTCTTCTAATCAGTCTTCTTTTTGTTTAGACACTGGAGTGTTGCAATAGAGGACCCTGGATGGGCTGGTGCCTGGTTCATTGGGTTCTTGCTCCAAGCTCTGCTGGCTCTCCTAATTGCCATTCCTCTCCTTGGCTTGCCCAAAAGCATCAAGGGTAATTTTTCATTTTGCCCGATTGTGCCAAATCTTTTTGCTTTTTTCATTATTAGTAATTTATGTTGCTTATTAAGAAATTACAGTAAATGTAACAATCAAAAAGATGTAGTAAAACATTGGTAAAAGGTTGTAAGCTTGTCTTCCTATTAAACAATCTGTCTCTTATCGGTCTTTTTGAAATAATTACTTCTTTTTATCGTTTTTGGAAAACTTTTGAAATGTTTTTAAAAATTTAATTTTGATTTCACATGGAGAATGATAAATTGAAAAACTAGGCAAGGTTCATGTGTTCATTGACTTCTGACGATCAACGTAGCTGCCTCACGCGATGTTGCAAATGGATTCGAACAAACTGGTAAAACCAATAGAAATCACTTACCGCCAAAGCTCACTTAGGAAGCCGTTGTATTACATGCGCCATTGTTAGTCTGGAGAGATAGAGAGAGACTAGGAACTTTAGTAATGGAAAAATGAGTTGCCAAAAACATAAAACAGAAATGGAATGCGTCATATACTTGAAAATAAAACATAATAAGAATGCGTACAAATTGTGTTTTAAAGTACCAGAGACAAAATATGCACATATATTCAACCAATCCTTCAGGACGTCCCTTAGAATACAAAAATGAGCAAGCAGTCAATTTTCGTTGATGTAGCTATTAATCAACTTTGAAAACAACAAAGTGAGCCGACTGAGCCGCAAAATTCAAACTACATAGTGCATAATTATAAAAAGAAACATTATCAAATATTAAGAATTGCTTTTCCGTACATTATACTTTTGATATAATATATATTTTATAAGAGAAACACCCAGAGGCGAACAAAATAAGTAAAAAGGGCCTATATTATAGGTTGCAGTTTTACATAAATTACAAAATTCAAAAACATTTCTTATTATTTTTGGATAAAATTGCTATAACAATTTTAGAGCCAACTCATAAACACCAACCTACAAAGTTGGCGGTCAATTGGCGAAAAATGATTACTTGCTGTTTTGATAACAGAAAAATTACCCTGTATTAAAAATGATCGGTATTTCTTGATTTCTGAAAATTTCCTCTGCATTATTAATTTTTGAAAAACCCTCTGTATGAGAAGTGATTAGTAATATTTACCTATTTATCCTTCAGCTGTTTAAACTAAACTGTTCAAAGTATGATGAATAAAATTTAAATAGTTTGTGAAATTTCCCACAGCTAATAGTAAAACAACTATTTCATTTTCCGAAACTCAATAGTGGGATTTGGGCGTCAAGTACAATTAGCTTTGAAGATGGATTAGTGATGCATTAACAAAAACAACGCCAAGTAGATAAATTGAAATTACCAAATACATCTTCATATGCCTCATTGAGGTATATGGTGACAAAAATTGCCACCATATTCTACAGCCTTAAACTCTCGTTTTCCAGAAAACACAAAATGAGGAATATGATGACAAAATATTTCGTCATATTCCACAAAATAAGCCATTAAATGTAATTTGTATTAATCTAGTTTACATTATATTTGTTATGACGATAGTCTGTAAGGTATAAACAACTGAAAAATTCTTTAATTGGAGATCATGATGGAAACTCAAAATCTGATAGAAAGAAGTGAACTAAAAAAAGAAAAGGTACATTAAAACTGGTGACTCATTATTTTTTTGTTAATTTAATTTCAATCTAAATCACGACTGATTCATCGCAAAAAAGTGACACTGGTTCCTGAAAGTTGCCAATGTTCTTCGCAATTTATACAAATTCTTTATACACTTTCCCTTTTTCTACAAGCTTAGATGACCAAAAGGAGTAACACTGCAGTGTAGTTCTTATTCCTCTGTTTTCGCTCAGCTGCGATAAAAACTAGTAAAAATGTCAAAATATATTTGTTTTCAGATTTTTAAGTATAAATTTGAATCAATTTTGTTTCAAAATTGCGTGGTTGCTTGGTTAAAGTTTTTATGACCGCAAAATTTTCCCGTATCGAAGATATTATACAAATGAATGTATGGACCTTACATTAACGTGTTTTGCAAAGGCTTAAGAGCGTGTTGTGATTTGTCTTCTCTTTAATCACATCAAAGTTTTTCTTTGTTGAAACTAATTTGCAATCAAAGATTATGCGTTACTGGCGAATTGATAAATTAGCAGTGCAAATAAAATGAGAATGAATTCATGTTTTGTAACAATGACTGATTCATTAAAAGACAAGCTCGTTATAAGCAGCATTATACGCATACTGTTTTTTTCAGAATTCTAGCTCGACTCTTCTTGGGCAGTTTTTTTTCCACTAACACTGAATGCGCGAGAATAACAAACCTTACTGCGTTTTATGGAGCCATTGCTATCATTTTATCCGATGAATAAATTATGCAACCTTATATAATCGAAGATAAAGAGTTGTCTGTGATAAAGAGTTGTCTATTTTTATCAAGTCTGTCTTGATAGTCGCAAACGCTCTTTTTAGCGATACGCAATTGAAAACTACAGAAAAATTACGTTTCGGGACACGTAACTCCATTTTATTAGGAAAATTGACAAAAATGTGAGACTTTCGAAATATTCATGAAAATATTATGATCCATAGATGGAAATATTGATTTTCTATTGATTTTCATCGATGGAAAGTTACGTTTTATGAAATTACACTGACCCATCGATGGATCTAGAAGTTACTATGAAATAACAATGATCAGTCGATGAAATTCACTGGGAGCCCAACCCGGGTGTTTACAAAAACTATTATCAGGCGACCGTTTGCGCAAGTTAGCCTTTTGCAACTCACAGGAAGACTGACAACTGTTGGTTTTCTAATTTTATCTATTTCTTATTAGACACATTGTTCTTCGCAATTTATACAAATTCTTTATACACATTCCCTTTTTCTACAAGCTTAGATGACCAAAAGGAGTAACACTGCAATTTAGTTCATATTCCTCTGTTTTCGCTCAGCTGCGATAGAAACTAGTAAAAATGTCAAAATATATTTGTTTTCAGATTTTTAAGTATAAATTTGAATCAATTTTGTTTCAAAAATGCGTGGTTGCTTGGTTCAAGTTTTTATGACCGCAAAATTTTCCCGTATCGAAGATATTATACAAATGAATGTATGGACCTTACATTAACGTGTTTTGCAAAGGCTTAAGAGCGTGTTGTGATTTGTCTTCTCTTTAATCACATCAAAGTTTTTCTTTGTTGAAACTAATTTGCAATCAAAGATTATGCGTTACTGGCGAATTGATAAATTAGCAGTGCAAATAAAATGAGAATGAATTCATCTTTTGTAACAATGACTGATTCATTAAAAGACAAGCTCGTTATAAGCAGCATTATACGCATACTGTTTTTTTCAGAATTCTAGCTCGACTCTTCTTGGGCAGTTTTTTTCCACTAACACTGAATGGGCGAGAAGAACAAACCTTACTGCGTTTTATGGAGCCATTGCTATCATTTTATCCGATGAATAAATTATGCAACCTTATATAATCGAAGATAAAGAGTTGTCTGTGATAAAGAGTTGTCTATTTTTATCAAGTCTGTCTTGATAGTTGCAAACGCTCTTTTTAGCGATACGCAATTGAAAACTACAGAAAAATTACGTTTCGGGACACGTAACTCCATTTTATTAGGAAAATTGACAAAAATGTGAGACTTTCGAAATATTCATGAAAATATTATGATCCATAGATGGAAATATTGATTTTCTATTGATTTTCATCGATGGAAAGTTACGTTTTATGAAATTACACTGACCCATCGATGGATCTAGAAGTTACTATGAAATAACAATGATCAGTCGATGAGATTCACTGGGAGCCCAACCCGGGTGTGTACAATAACTATTATCAGGCCACCGTTTGCGCAAGTTAGCCTTTTGCAACTCACAGGAAGACTGACAACTGTTGGTTTTCTAATTTTATCTATTTCTTAATAGACACTTACCCAACAACATTATGGCCCAGTCTTGTTTTGGGGAAAGAGTTATTTATGTTCAACAATCAAGTCATTTTGTTCGGAAAAAATTGCAGAATAACGCTTTTATGGTTTGAACTTTTATCCAGGATCAGATCCCAAAAATTCCTTTCCAGCTTCGGCAACTACCTCTACTACGACTGCTACCCCAAGCACAGGTCTGGTAATACTAGTCGAGAGGGCTACTGATATAGAAGTCTTGCCTTTTCATGATCATTAGTGTAGCTCTATCAGTCAACACAGCCTGTTTGAGACTCATTAGATTAATGCCATAACTGTGTTCTGATTGGTTTGTTTGATTGCTCATAGCTCTAAAAGGAACATCACCAAGGTAATCAATAGTAAAATTTTTCAAGACATGATGTTAACCCAATGCGAAGCTCAACCCAATCCATGATGTTTAATTTTAACTGATTTGATATTGAAGATCTTTTGATCGTTTACTGATGTCCTGTACATGGAATTAGCGAAATATCATTAGATTTTAGTGAAAGATCTTAACATTAGTGAAAATATATAAAATTGGAGCAAATTCAATTTACTTTCCAAATAATTGCTCTCAAACAAAATTTGTAGCAATTATATTAGTCCTGTGGTCTTTTTATGCTATTTTTCGCTTGACTGATTTTTCGTCTGACGCATTTGACCTTTCCATTTGACATTTCCCACCACCTTCTTTCCCCGGAGCCTAGTTTCACTCGTTTCCACGCATGCTTTCACCTCTAACCTTAAAACATGGGTCGCGGAAAAGCCCGACAAAATCGGGTATGTATACTCCATTTTTTGGACAATGGCCACATAATGGACTTTTACTACCACAATCACTTTTTCTATTCAACTAGTCTATGGTTTGACTTTAAAAATTCTGGCATCCTGGCCGTAAAACTTTTTTTTTCGTATTTACTCCACTTTTTATCGTAAACTTCTGAAAATTTGTTAGCAAAATTCTATTAAAAACAAAAATTTATCTAGATGACGTTATGAGGGCTGAACTGTCGGATTTAAGAGACGAGCAGAATTACTGGTATTAGTGAGTGTATTCCTTTTTGAAATTTTCATAAATGGTAAAGGGTTTTGGAACGAAATTAACGAAATTGATTTTATTCGTCTTACGAATCACGTTAGCGAAACCCGCTTGATATTGGGTTAACACAATTAAAAGATGATCAAACGCTATTGGTTAATCAGCAATTTTTGATATCCGTATCTTTGCCAATTTGACCCTGGTAGCGTTACATAGATTTGCAATTTTCTAGCAAAATAATGTACTACTGTAATCAGTTGGCTCCCATCTTCAGGAAAAAATTTTTAACTAATCTTTTTGAAGGGGGCTAAAATTGTCACTGTTTGTGTTTTTCTTTAAAACCACCTCCTGTTTTGGCTCCAAAATAAATGCTTTCAAAATTTTTTGAAGGAAAAATGAATGGAAATGGCAGTTTTTTTGGGCACCGTTTTAATTGAGTTAGTTGATGCTGATAGTTTGGTGAGCTGACACCCCTTTCAACAAAATATGGAGATCTTTAGTTGCTGGCAAATTTATCAGTTTTTTCCTAGACGAATATGACAAAGCATTTTTTTCTCTCAAAGTTTTTTTCCATTGAAAAAAGTTCTAGTTCTCCTGAACTTTGGGTTCTGAGATTTTGAAACAAAACAGACTTGTCAGCAATTACGTGTGTAAAAAGCGGGGAGCGTGGCGGGTTTGCACAGCTGTTATTTTGCTTTTATCTCCTGCCTTATAACACGGCCATGAAAGTTGCTTCTCTTGTCTTTGAAAATGAGCAGAGCAGACTCAGAAATAGTTTTCATCTCGAAAATTAAAACGCTATGTCGTCAATGGGGATTCTGCTCTGCCTCGTTTCGCGACTTCTCATAACCAAGAGCAAGAAAGCAACGATTTTGATGAATTATGTGAGCAATATCACTATAGATGATTATGCACCGCTATCCGCTCCAATTTTCAAAGAGGCAAGTTTGTGGTTTGCGATTCAGTGCGAAGCTTGATAGTGTTTTAACCGTTGCATTTGCTATAGCCTTTTGTGCGAGCGGGAAACAAACTTCATCCTGAACAAAGTGCAGCTTCATTACTGCTAGGGACAAGTTTAAATAGAATATAGGGTTCTATTAAATCAGTCTGTTTTTGCTTTTCTTTTTCTCTAAATTAGTTACTAATTGAGGTTGATTTGGGCAAACTTAATCAATTTTGATTGAAATTGAATGAATTTGGTAGTTTTCAGTCCCATATTTTATTCAGATTTGCTAGGCATGAAAATGGGGTAACTTGTTTAATGGTTGATGTCAGCAACCACCAATTAATAATTGAAATTAACGAATCTAACTAGAATTGGAACCAACAATTTCGAAGCCCAGAAATTTAATCTATTAACAAGACTAGACATTTCCCTGGCCAACAATTTGAAACGCTGCGAATCAATTGATTCACCTGATCTTAGAGTTTGACGACTGAGATTACGAGAAGGGTGTTCGGCGTGATGCGAATGTTAAGACATGTTTGTATCTCAGAACTTTAACTGTAAGGAGATTTATTATTTCTTAGGTGCTGACGAGATAGAACGAGTAGATGAAACTGCAGTTCGACCAGGAGACGAGAAAGCCAAAAAGACCTCGTCTGTTGGGTTCCGCGACATCAAGCAAGCCCTGAAATCTCTGCCAAAATCTCTCATGTCTCTTGTGAAAAATGTGACCTTTATGTTGTTGATCATGCATGGGGTGTGTGCGTACCTGGTGATCAGTGGTCTGGCTACTTTTTTGCCCAAATACTTTGAGAGCCAGTTTGGGTTGTCATCAAGTGACTCTGCATTCATGGTCGGTAAGTCAGTTGACTGCTCAATTGAACTTGAGCAATTTTTTCATTTGTTACCGCTTGGACAGCCCCAAAGCAAACAATATATCATCATAACTTATCAATATGGATTATTTGAGCTCTGACGTCAGGTAACCATGAAAACTATAATCGATATCTCTTAGTTAATATTATAATAAATAACCCATTAAATCTACGGGAGAGTGCTGGCAATTGATCAGCAACTTCAGTAACTTTTGGTTTTTTGGATGATCACTGAAGGATATTTCTCCAAGGCTTGTCAGCATGAATTGTTTTGTTAACTGATAGTCAAGGTCACTACCATTGACACTTAAAACTATACAAAGAGCCTTCAAAACGCTCGCTAAAACGTCTTTTTGCAATCTATCTGGATAAAAAATATATAGAAAATCGAATAGATATAAATTAACACGGAAAAGGCATTTAACGATGCCGATTTTGATCATCAGAATTGCATCACATAGATGCTATGTACACTTTCAGTCAATGCTTAACACCTCAAGCAGCCAATCAAACCTGATCTCAGATAATGTCGCTCAACTCGTGTGACTCTTAAACAGACTCAGTGTCTTGTATCTTTGGAGTTCTGACAAAATTCTATACTGCTACAGGAAGTCTGGCGATTCCGGCGGCTGCCATTGGGACTCTTGGCTCTGGGATATTCTTGAAGCACAAGGACTGGCCCTGTATCAAAGTGATGAAGTTCGGACTGTGTGTCCAGATGTTGGCCATCCCATTTCTCTCCTTCTTCCTATTCTCCTGTCCCAGATACAACCTAGCTGGACTCAATGCTGACTACAACAAGTGAACACTTTATTAATTTCCCGTTTTTTTATTTGAAATATTTTTTAATTGCTTTAACATTTTGGCGAAAATATCACGAATATTCGCATGACTCATCTCAACATAAAAAAAAATTCCGTTGATAATCGTTGGATGATGATCTCAAATACAATAATAGACGTCTCGTGATTTTATGTATCATATAAATTGAAATGGGGCTCATATGTACCTCTATATTCATTGAAATAATTTTTAATTTGCAGACTTCGAATTCTTTAATTTCTCCCCTTCAAAACGTAATTATATGGATTTGTACTGACAACCATTGCTATCACGTTATGATGATCGAATGAATGGACTTTGGTCTAGTGCATTATGTGCTTCATTACAGACTGTTGCTATGTTCATATTGGCAATTTTAGGGATATTAGATTCTACTTACCAAAGAGGTTTAACATTATCTCATATTTGCCTTAACGCTCTCTCCAATATAATAGGACAAGGAGGCTCGGTAATGCGCGTTCGTAAATGATGTTCCGACCCCGCCCATCCCACGTTTTGATTTAATAGTCTACCAAATGAGGAAGAGAAAGAAATGGTTCAAAAAAATCACATATCTTTCAACAAACAATTAAGTGAAAAAAGAATGCTGGATTAGAGAGCCGACGAGACTTGCCATCAATGAGAATACTGGACAAGACACACACAAAAGCAAATAATAGCAAACTTTAATTACGACCAAAACTCGATGACTATATTTAAAAAACAGAAAGTAACAAAATGAAAAAGGAATCCGATGAAAACCGATCTAAACAAATTAACTTGTACTTCATTAGATGTTTATTGGATAAGATATAAGACCTCTCAATAAGGCGACTCGATGACAGGCCGACAAAGAAGAGCAAAAGGGACAAAGATCAAAAATAAGTTTCACTTTTTGAAAACAACCAATTTCAAATTGATTGAAACTACTTCATATCAACTCGGCTCATTAGGAAGGCTAATTTATTCGTCACAGGAAGCAATTTGGACTTGTCGTTATCCGCAATATGTCGGACGACTGCAAAAAGAACAGAAAAAACGGAACAAAAACAAACGAATTGAACAAGAACGCGATGCAGCAACCGTTGGAACCACGGGCTATTCATGGAGAAAATAAAATACCGTTCATTTGTCGCTCTTTCGACGCCAATTGGGCCACCCCTTTAGTGTGATAATGTGGGAGAAAAACAAAAAAACTCGAAATGAGCGAATACCCAAAAATCAGACTTTTCTTATGAAAATGCGTAGTACCGAAGCCAAGATACCATTAGTTAAAAATTAAACGTTTATAAAGATTGGATCATAGTTTGCAGAAAGTAGGATGCAACATGTCGTTACAGAGACCGAGCTACAAAACTGAAAGAAGTAATATAAAAGTGAAAAAGATCAAAAATCCACTGATTTTTCTTTTAATTTTCAAAAGTTCAAATAAACCATAATCTTTCAACTTAAAACAAAACAGATCAATTTGCAACTGCTCAGGCCAGGAATCCAGTTGTGCTTGTTATTATTGAGACCAAATCATATGACGACAAAAAAAGCAAATAGGGACAGAACTCAAAATTTCACAAACAATACATCGAAGCCACAATGTTGAAGCCACTATATCTATCAAACAATAAAAACCGTTAGAACTTTAAATTGACGAAAGCGATTAACTGGATTTGCATTGGTCACTTCTGATTTTGATTGGGTCTTCTCGGTAAAGGTTGCTTATTAAAAGGACAAAAAAATAACCTCAAATTTTGACCTATAAACTCACGAATTTCTTATGAAAACTCTCGAATTTCATAGGAAAACATATTTCTAAGCTCTATAGAAATCTGTCAAAAATTAACCAACAGCAAAAAACATTTTTAGAGCAACAGAAAATGAATAAGCTCTGTCAATAAAAAGAATTTGTTATTGTAGACGACAAAGAAAACAAAAATGAGAAATAACAAAAAATTTTTCTTTAAAAATATTAATCGAAAATCTTTAAAACCGTCAGCTATGAAATGAAATCAGGAAAGAGATTCAGTTAAACAACAGTGGAAGCAAGCAAGGCGTTTGATTGTCAGAAATATGCCGAACGACAACAAAAATAACGCAATTTAGAGGCAAAAACAAAAAAATCTCTAATATTTTTGGGAGAGCACGGATGCGCAGCCGTTTAAATTATAGGCTATTCAGTGAAGTCTTGACAAAGGTTCTTTGGCGCATTCCTTTAATGCCAGCTGCAAATATCTTTAATGTAAGCCAACGGAAGTTTTACTTGATAAGATTAGTTGAAAAGGGATTAAACGACAACCTTAAATATGCAATTCAGGAAATTTTTATGAAATTCCGTAGTATGAAAGTCAAAAAAACATTACTTAAAAATAGAACCACTATAAAAAGTATTTCTGCTTCATTGGAATAATTTTTGCCCAGCATAAATTAAGACTAAGCTATATGTAGACAGAAAGAAGATTAAGAAATGACAAATTTCAAAACTTCACTAACATTCTCTTAAAACAAATATATTATAAGTGCCTCTTATGCCTCCTATACGTCCTAAGAGGCACTAGATAACAACTGAATGCAATGTATAGAATATCTTGCAGCTCCTTAGGAACCCAACTGAATCTTTAATTGATAAAACGTAGTCATGAGACAGCAAAAGAATGACAAATGATTCCAGAACAAAAAGAAATCGTTTAAAGTTTACAAAAATACATATTCAAAGCCATAAAACTATGAGTTTTCCTCTGAATATGGCCTTATATTGTTTTATATAGAATTTGTCATTGATTGGGCCGTGATTTGAAACAATTCTTATGAGTAATCAACATAAAAGAAAACAAAACTGCAAAAACAAGACCGCGACCTTGTTTAACCTGAATAATTATTGATTGAAAGAGATCACGAGGAGTTGAAACAAAGCCCTGAATTTTCCAGCGTTCAACAGAAACAAATAATTATTCCATATGTTTGAAGAATAGATCAATTAGCAACTGAAATATTTCATTAAACCAGAAATAAATCATGCATTTTTATAATTATTAGGATTATTTTTCGAAAAACTAACAAAATTTTACTTCCAGAAAACTCCTATAGAAAGCAAATGTACAGCTATTTTTTGGAGTTTTCAAAGATTGTGGCAGCAGATGTAAAGTCTCTACTTCCTGCAAATTTCAAAGAAATAGGAAACAAAAGCCTATTTGGAGCCTTTGTTGATTTAAAAAAGTATCAAATTCGAAAACTTTACAAGAAATATTAGTAAAAAAACTCGGATAAAACAAATTGGAGAGCCTTCTCTATCCTTAGCCGTAAAACGAATAACAGTTTGCAAAAAAATATTAACAACTTTTAACAAAATTGTCGAAAATTTGGTCGAGAATTGCGGAAAAGTTAATAAAAGCTGCGGAATTCACTCTACTTTTCTCAAAAGTTCAAAATTCGATAACTCCCTATCAAAAAATCTTTTTAACTCCACATTCTACGCTGTACGAGCTTTCTAATGATACCAGTTTCAACCTTCTACGATGAATGTATGGATCGGCCAAAACTCTCTGAACAAAAAAAACATTTGAGTATATAAATCCTCCCCCACAAGTGGGTCGTAACAATTATTACACCCTTGTTTAAAATATAAAGCCTTAACTCTCTCTCTTTTTGAAACACTCTCTTCAACATATTCTATAAAATGAAATTCACATACAAAATTGAAATAAAATTACTTGCCTTTCAAAAATGCCAATAACTGCATGCAAAAGAGTGTAATGTTTACCGACTTATTTTTTCATAGTTTCGGTATTGCATCATTAATAATTTTGTACAGTAAATTAATACAACAGTACATTATTATTTCTCTTTACGTTAATGAAACACTTCAATTTATGTTTTCCTTATTCTTATAAACGATGCCTGTGCTTTATAGAAAAGATTTTAGTAGTAATTATCAGGTAGATCAGGCGAATCTTTTCCGTTTATGCCCCCTTACGTTATGCGCCCCCAGTTACAGAACACGTGCCATTACTTAGTCAATACTATGTTAAAATATGGCCCGTGCGTGGGGGTGTTGCAAATAATATGCATCCATATATGCAAATAATATGCATCCAAAGAATAAGCTGGGGGGGGGCACAAACGGAAAAGATCCGAGAACGCAAGTGTTTGCTCCAAACAAGTCATCGGAAATTTTTCAGAGTGTTCGGTTGCAAATGTGTTCGTGCTCTTAAATATGATAGGTCAGTCAAAAGAGTAGAAAAACCAGTGGTTTGTAGGCGTTTTTGTTGCATAGTTCGATTATAGGAGAACTTGAACCAAGCTTTTGACTATTTTTTTGTATAATTTTTTACTCGTTTCTTTTTTTCATCTTTGCGATCAAATTAAGGAACATTTTATTTAATTGCTCTCTCGATCGAAGTTTGAAGCAATTATTATAAATCGGTCTTTTTCTGCAAAACTTTTGCCTGATTCTTGTAACATTTATCTCCTATTTTCCCCCACACTATATTTCCATATTTAATGCGGTGCTGCTAAAATGAGTAATATGACCAATCATTTTTACTTCCATTGTTGTAGTGTTGTACGTACATACTTTTATAATGCCCTTCCCAATCACTCGCTTAGATTAAACATCCGTGCACAAGCTGCTGTGTAAACCTGAAATATTTTTTCCACTTTTGCTAGATATTTACCTTCAAGTAAAATCATCTTATTAAACACAAACATTTTTCAAACAGAATTGGAACTTAGAAATAAAAAGATAAGAATCTTAGTCTAAGAATAATCCAAACGAGTTAAAACTAAACAGCACCGAAACGGCAAGTACAACTGGTGCGACCAGTGAGGCACTGATAAAACGCACTGTACGACGGTTCGGATTTTCAAGTTTTATAAACGAAACTTATACGATTAAAACTTGTCTCTGGTGACATGATCACCACAAATCACAAGTTGTGTATGAACACAACTAAAAACAACTAAAAGGCAACTTTTGCTACGGATATGACCCGTTGTTACAAAAAGTAACAAAATAATTGAAACGCACAAAAATTTTTTTTTGTGAATACTTAGGTTCATAAGATTGTACTGATATAGTATTCCTGGACAAAGTGTGAGTTCTAAGGCGAATCCACCAAAGATCCAAAACACATTCACTAAATTTACAGCCTATTGATAAAAATAATCAATTTCCGTGTTGTTTCTCCTGACTAATTTCAATTTCACTTTAAAACTTAACAACTTTTTAATCTTTTCTTTAAATTTTTAATCTGAACCCCTAACATAACAAAAATCCTTGTTCTTTTGAAGCCTGTGGCTAGTTAAACACTTCTATCTAAATTTTATTTCACTGTTTGACTTAAACCTGACTAACTATAGACCAATTAAACGCAAGTTATTCCGTTCTTTTGCAGTTTTAAACTAGTTGAACGTTGTAGTAACTTGCTTGTAACTTTAAGCCATGCCTTATATCATACTTTAAACTGCTTTAACATCACTTTAAACTACATTTGAGTTTGTCTGTTCTTTCGAAGTCCTGAACTAGTTGAACAAAACTCACCTGACTTAACCCTTAATTATTTCTCCGTGTTGTCGAAAGTTCCTTCGCAGTCCCAGACTAGTTGAACAAGTAGCCAGTTTCCTTTTAATAATCTTTAATTATTGATTGTACCCATAATTCCCCTTCAATTGTATAAAGCCCGCAACTCTGTTACTCTTGACATGGCACAAGCGGTGGCATATCCAGATATTGCTCTGGAGAAAATTACAGGGCTAGATTCGAGCGAAGACACTCAACCCTTTATTGATTTTATAGAGAGGAAGATCGTATTCACTCTTAGCCTTAGACCAGACGATGCGGATGAGCAAGAACTGTTTGACCATAGGCAAAAACAGCTTTTCGGTTCAGTGCTGCGTGGTCCCTGCTCAAGATTGGTTTGGAGGTCTAAACGCAGCAATTGCGTGGAACGACCTAAGTACAAAATTCATAAACCGCTTTACAGACGGTAAAGACAAGTACCTCCAGCAATTTGAAGCTGAATCTCTCAAGAGACAAGATAATGAGCCCTTCATATACAGAATGACACTAAGATAAGGGCTGGTCGGGTCTTGGATCTTACGAACGCGCTCAGAAATACGAAGATTTTTTTGCGTGGACTCGCTCCAGCTGTCTTTAGAAAAATGCATACCGTCTCTTAATTGAAAATCCCGCCGTAACCTGGCAAGCTCTAAATAAAAACCTCAGGTATAGCTTGAGTACCAGTATGACTGCAGTCCAAAGTGGATTATCTTTTTCACGGTTAGCTAACGTTGAATAACAACTTAAAAAGATGACCGAGTTATTGCAAACAAACAGAAAAATTAATGTTCCTTATAACCCAAATGAGCATCGAATGAGACAAAATAATACCAGGATCTGTAAAAATTGCAATGAGAATAACCAAACAATTAAATACTGTGATAAACTTTAAAAGTCAAAAGAGCGTAGCCGACGATCTCCCCAGTACTCAGAAAAGTACTCTGACAAATATCCAAGCAGACGGCCACGAGGGCAATCATCGAGCAATAACTATCAAAGATCAGATAGATCCAGAAATTCTTCACCTTCTCGATACGATTCCAGAGGGCAAAACTCTCCTTATGACCGGAGGTCACAAAACACTAATGACCACGACCGCAACAGAGGAAGATTCTCAAAGGATACAAGAAGAAGACAAAAACGATTATGATAATCGTGGATACTCTGGCAGTAATCGCAGATCTGACAACCAAGCGACAAAGCCCCTATCTGTGAAATCAGCCACGATCTCGATCTCAAGATTGGCAATATTCTCGACGTAGGTCACCGCAACAGTACGACCGGTCACGGTGGTCCAGTGTGCCCTTTGACCAGCGAGAATAAACAAACGCAATGTTTGAATACATCAAAACAAAATCCCCGTCAAACAACTCCAAACAAGCTGAGAAAGCGATTAGTTCTTCAAAAAGTCAACATAAACAGCTATTTATTGATCTAGTGCGATTTGACTTGAGAGATAAAGAAAAAACCGGCATAGACGCCCAATTTCTTGTAGATACCGGCGCAACCTGCTCTATGATAAACTACCTACTTATAACGAACTTGCAAAACTGCAAAATCTAAAACCTGTTAAAATGGCTGGCTGTACGTACCTGTGGTATAAATGGGGACGGATTAGACAACCTCGGTTTTGGTTAAATCATCTCTTATTTCGATATTGAGGGAAAATACCCAATTCGCCATAAAGTTTGGATCTTTGAGCCAGGAGGCACCGAGTATAACAAATTGGGAATTGATTTCTTTTCCCAAATTGGGGAGTCGCACAAGTTTTCCGATCTTGCACTTTCCTTGGAAGCCTATCCTGGACAATGGGTGGCAATGAGCCCAAAAAGTGATAAAAAATTTCCCTTCATCATTGATGTTAGACGGTTTGGTTTTCCCGATAACATAGCGATTGCACCAAATTCCACAAGAGTTGTATCCATTTACCCTCAAACAACTCCTAAAGTTTTCTCCAGGAACCATGTTCAGATTACACAAAAGTGTTCGAGATGCCGGAGTCTATACTTTCAATGTTTATTGTAGATCGCCATATAGTCAGATACCTATAATTTTAAATAATCCAAACTCATATAAAATAATTCTACCGTCTGAGAATTTTGGTTATGCTGTGTTGGATATAGATCGCAACCAAAACAATTCAACGATGTATTCAATCACTAACAACATTGCTTTCGTCGACGAGCTCAGAGACATTTATCTTTAATTCGAAGAACATTTTGAAGTGAGCAAGGTCTCACAAACTGTCTATGACGACAAAAATTTGGATACGTTTGATTGTGAACAGACCGAATTGGGTACTGATTTCTCCGCGGAGTCCAAATCTCTCAGACCACAGGCGGAAATCAACAATCCAGTTAATCGACCAAAACAGTTACCATCAGAATTCTTTAAGAAATTCCATCCTGAAGATTAAGATTCTTGAAAAAGTTTGAATTTAGTGAAACCAAACTAACAGACGATGAGCTCCATCTCCTCTTTCGGATTCACTTTCAAGCGTGGCTTCTATGGTCACTGCGGCCTGCCAAATTTCCTTAGTTGAATCAGGACTATACAGTTCGCTCCGTTAATCAAACGCAAGAAAGCGATAACCTATATTGATGATACGTTAATGGAAGCTGACACTAAATCAGAAATGACGAATATCATTCAAGAGAACCATCGTCTACTTAGGGCATCAGGACTAAAAACGGCACCTGAGAAAACAAAGTTGTTTCCCAGAAAAGTACAAATTCTAGGGCATGTCGTTTCACAAGATGGTATTCAACCAGTTGCGAAGAAAGTAGCTGCCCTCAAAGTTTTGAAGTCTCCAGAGAACAAAAGAGATGTCATGCGTGTGTTAGGTTTTCTCGGATTATACAGTAAGTATATTAAAATGTGCATGTAGACTCAAAGCCCTTCCATGAACTAACACGCGATAATGTACCATTTGAGTGAACTGTCGAACATGAAAATTTTTTCAACGATTTGAAAGACAGAATTCTTGCTATGCCCAGTGAACGTTATCCAATCCACATCCAAGAACACTCCACGAGTGTGGGAACAGTTTGTATCCTAGAGTTCCTTTTCCTTCAAGAGTTCCCAGAAGGAAAAAGAATTGTGTCGTTCAATACAAGGATATTTAACAAATCAGAACAAAAGTTGTCCACAATGCAGCGAGATCTCTGTGGAATAGTTTCGGCCTTACAAACTTATGAACATTTGATTATCGGCTCCCCCTTTCCCGTTTATGTCTGCTGTGATCACAAATCAATAGTTTACCTTTGGGCAAGACGTGGAAAGCTATCGCATCTGCTTTTCGTTATCAGTTGATCATAACTCAGTTCCAGAATTTGAAAACTATCTGGACCCCACGTAAGAACCTCGCTTTCCCGACGTATTAAGTCAAAACTTGTCTCCAAAGAAAATTAAAAAACAGCAATTAAGACATAAGCGCATCCCAAAGGAGATTATATTTCTCGTCGAGAATGGAAAAGAGATCAAGTATTTCATCAACCACGATGATAGCGAAGCACGGTCTTCCTATGTTTTCTCTCCTATAAATTCTCATTAAAATAATACCACTCGACAAATTATTTTTAGTAACATAATGGAACACTCCGAACAACAGGAGTACCGAAAAGATAGCTTACACTCCATTACCGATTTGAATCTTTGCTTCCAACAAGGAAGGCATATCAATCAGCAACGGAAACTAAGTTTCAGCTCAACAGATAGTGAATCTGATTCATCGCTTGATTACTCCGAAGTCGACGTGAATGACACAGCGAGCAATGTTTTTTTTTGATTCAGAGTCCGATACAGGAGAAATTGATGAATATACCTTATACCTTAGCCAATATACAAATTGACAATCAGTTTCTAAATGAAGTCAAGGATCTTCAATAAGTGCAGGGAACACTGAACTAAATGATATTGAAAACGCGTTTGTAGCAATCATTGTTGACCTAAAGTTTTATTATAAGAGGTTCGAATGCCTGGCCATTGAACCAGATACGCATCTGGTGGTGTTTAAAGAACCAAACCATATGTCTTCTGACTTGAACAAAAAAATTTGTTTGCCCCGAAGTTTATTCCTCATTGTTTTTGCCCTTGCACATAATCACCCCTTAGCTGGTCATAGGGGTGTAGAAAAGACACCTCAAACTTTGAACGGATACTTTTACTGGTCTGGAAAACAAAAATTTATCCAAGCACTTGTTAATGATTGCCTTATTTATCAGAAAAACAAGCACAAACCCAGTCGACAAAACCGAGCACCCCTTGAAAATTTGAATGATGACATCCTATTCCTAATGCACACGGTGCATTTAGATCAGAAGAAAGGTCCTCTCAACCCTTCTAGCAAAGACAGAAAGCATTGTCTTGTTGTTGTGGATGCATTCGCACGCTTCAGACAAGTTTAGGCGGTTAAATCAAACTCAATTTCAAATACTATCAAAGCCCTTGAAAAGTTCATTACATCATTTGGAATACCCTAAACGTTGGTATACGACCGAGGCACTGCCTTCATGAATCACGACTTCACACATTGGCTAAACGAAATGGGAATAATACATGCATCCAGAACAGCCTACTCGCCATGGACCAATGGCAAAGTAGAAATTCAAAACAAGCATCTTGGTCGATACTTCAGGCAATTCATCTCTGACCAGGGGACAAATTGGTCCGAACTGGTAGATAATTTTTTGTTGGCTTATAATACATCCGTTAATTACGGAACGGGTCAAACTCGTATCAGATTGTCTTTGGTCAAAAACCACAGATCCCATTGTCAATGAAGTTGGGACTTACTAGAAAAGACCTGAATTGTTCGGCTCAATTTTGGGAAGGTTTGCCTTCCCACCAGCATTCTGAAACCTTAAGGACAAACAATGCAGTAAATCCACTCATACTTAAACCATCATCCTGAAATTTAATTCACCGTGAGAATAAATTCAAAAACACCTATGCAAACGCATATTTCACCTGAATAAACAAACAAGATTCATCACATTTATACGAAACAGACGCAAGTTAGGTCAACCCTTTCAAGTAGGACAAAATGTTCCTCTTGAGAACCACACAGTAGATAGGTGAAAGAGTCAGAAACTCAGTGCTCTACGCATGGGACCGTTCACTGTATTTAAAGCAATCGCCAAGGTTAACTACGAAATCACTTTGGATGAAGATAATTCGGTGCAGAAAATGGTCCATAGGAATCACCTGATTGAATATTACCCAAAAGAGGAAACCCTGCCTGAGTTGATCTCAAATTACTGCCCATTAGATGATAAATCTAAAACATTTTATCAAAACTTCAATGCGGAAAGAGAGAGAAAGCTGAATAAAATTCTAAACAATGGCTCCTTCAAACCATTTGACCACGTGGAAATACCACCACCAATTCTTGAACCTAGGACACAAATTGAACATCTGGGGATAGACAACTCACTTAATGAGAAAAGTAAGTCGACTCCTGAGACGCACAGTGTTCAGAGACCAATCGTTTCTCATCAAGATCCAAATGAAGGATCAGCTGCTACTAGAAATGCGAGTCAGTCACCAGGTTGCATTCGTAACAGATAACTTGGCCGAGGCCTTCGTGCCATAGGTCGACATAACTATTATTATCCATCAACACAAAAAGAAAACCTCAAAGAGTGCAGGGAAACTGAACCAATGAGTCACCGTCTATCTCGATGACGTCATTCGGAATATAAATACAGACACTCAAATAACACTTCCTCAGTCCAACATTTCATCTTGCCAAAATGAGTTGTTCTCTAAAGAAACAATTGTTTATCTTATCTATTACTCTTTTACTTACTCTGTTTTCTACACTCGTTACTTTAACTAAAACGCAAAGTCAAAAGCAAGACGAAAAGAACAGTGTGTCCGAGTCATTAAAAAGTTGTTCATTATGATTGCAAACGAATGCGCAAAAATGGCATGTACTCACTTAATCATGTAGCTGCTTGCACAATTTCACCGGAACAGGTTAAAAATAGCTGACGCTTACGTTCATGTATATCAGCGTTCATTTCTCACCTCAATAGATGCGACCATGCGTAGAGTAAAGATTCAACCACTCAGGTTTCACTGCGGCATGTTTTCGCACTCATCCATTGTTCATAGACAATCATCAATTACCACCAACTGTGTGTTGTCTGCGGATGATTGAGACAAGCAATAGCAAGAAAAAAATCAAAATCCCCTACTGGGGGTAAAGCTTTCACAGCAAGTTTTGACTAGGGTGTCGAAAAACCAGTCATGGGGAAATGCCGGAACAAAACGCGAAAACAATGATGAATGCGATTACTCTGGTGAGGTAAATTACCTAAGCATCGTAACTTATATGCAAAACATCACTTTGTCCGTAGACTTCCAAACCCTAGAAGTCAGAAACCCATTCAGCATGAAACTCCCATGTACCCTAAATGAAGAGGGTTGCTTCGCTACAACATTAGACCCACATGCTTATGTTTGAGACGCTTCAGAAAACTGTTTGGTCACTCAAATGTTCTCCCAACCTGCTCGAATGTTGAAGCATACCCCAAAATTTCAAAACGCTTTATACTTCTCGGTTAGTGACAGTACTGAGCACAATGATAGCTCAAATCCTATCAACTTTGATATCAGAATCACGGTGTTTAACGAAAAGAAACAAGTTTGTGGCAAGCCAGAAAAACTTTACAGAGCAAACTTTGCTAACCTCTTCGTCACATATGACAACGGTTTCAATTTGGATTCTGGGCACCCCATGAAACCTAAAAGTTTTTCATTTGGCTTCTACAGAAATTGAATTGGTTCACAACAGAATCTCGAGTCCTTAAGTTTAAATTATGGATGGCATCCGAACGGCACACGATATGGTGGAACTCCATGGCAACAATTTGGTGCCAATAAAATTGACTATGAGCTGCATCTTCAGGCCAAATTAAATTTTTTAGTATTTTATAGCGCGAAGCGACTTCGCTGTTCTGAGCTTACTCTCTTACCTAATGACTGTGAATTGGAGAGGACACAATTATTAATTATTTTTTGTTAGCTCTTCAGAATACTCGTTTAGCTTGTAACATGCTCACTGGAGATCGTTCCATGTTTCTTGACACTGATGTTAGCGTTGTTTGTCTGTATCAATGCCCGAAAATTATCTCACCTCTGAAAATCCTTGGTAGATGCTATGACCGCATCCCATTTGAGTACTCACTTTATAGACCCAATTACACGTCAAATGTTCCCTTTTGCAAACGAAATCCCGTCTCAAGGAATATATGGGAATATGTTTTAACTGGATCTTGACGTAACTTCCTCTGGTTACAAGCTCTAGCCGGCACCGGAACCAGCAAACGCACCTTTAATTTTTGAGCCAACGGAGAATTGTCACACTACTGAACCGAAGAATACGACCTAGGACGGTCAGGTCTCTACTCACATGCCCAAATAAAAGACTTTTGGGACAAAGTAATCAATAATTCTGGCTCTGAGACCATTCTTTAGAAGTTAACTAGACAAATACTGACAAATGGAAACCATTTCCGAAACATGGAATACGGACAACTAGACCAAGCGCTTAGTTCAAATAATGGAATGTATTTTGACTCATTCGTTTCACCTGACTACTTCACGCATCAGTTCATGTCAGCTTTTGGATCTCTTGCTTATAAACTAGAAAAACTTGGTATTTGGTTTGCAGTTTTCCTTTTCTCAAACTTATAACGGAAATTATTGTCGTGTTCCTTAAAGCTTTTGACAAACACCGACTAACGAGATCAGCAGTTGGCTTCATCAAAATCCTGCTAGGAGCAGTTTTCAATTTGTTTGTTCTGTCCATTTTCACTTCCATCTTCAATCCCCATGGTGCGAACGATGACGAAAACGAAGCAAACTATATACCTGTAAAGAGACCCCTACACTCCAAAAAACATCAGAATAAGTATGCGGAAGAAATGGAGATAAAACTATTCTGAATCAAAAGGGTGCAAATGCACCTTGAGCACCTCCTTAAATCTCAAAACTCCAAAACAAATTTTGTAGTGCAAGTAAAACTATTATAATATTTATAGGATAAAATTCTAAAATGGTATACAAATATTGCTAGGATTTAGTATGAACTAAGAAAATTTGGAAAAGTTCTAATGCATAATTGTTCTGTTTAATAAAGTTTTTGTAGCCTTTCCTTCATCAAATTACCATGTCATATCTAAAGGTCAATACGGATTTCGACATTAACGACTTCTTTCTACCTCCTGATATTGTCACGCCAGATGAATTTAGCGTTGAAATCCCTGAATTAATTTCAATCCCCGGCAACCCAGTCATTGCGACTTGCGATTCTGCTAGCACCTTTAAGCCCCCGAAGGTCAAGGCTCAAGCACTGATGTAAACAAAAACTTGACTTCCCCAGTGCACTATTTTTTCAACACCCTTTCTAAAGAAATGGATTCTTCACATTCTGCCTTCGGAACGCAGCCACAGGACCTTGATCCTATAGCACCAAAGTCTTCAGCAAATTACTCCGATCGAATAACAAATCAGGACTAGGTTCCTGCTAACACAAATAGAGCACCAATATTGGAGACCCCTGTTTCAGTCATTCCCACCACCTTTACCAAGTGGACAGCAAGGGCCAAAGAAAGAAGAAACGAAAAATTTTTCACAACCTCCCAAAAGAGGCCGGACAATTTCCCAACAAAAAGTCGAGACTTGGGATACAAAAAGAACGAGAACATCATATAAACTATATTAATCCTCAATTTGTTGAGTTCCTTCAAAATTCCCTGAAACCAGAGTCCAATATCTGGCAAAGGACTGCTGATAGAGAATACGAGAATAAAACTTTATATACGAAGCGCCGTATCTTACCATCAAATGCGATTGGAAGATTTGAACTAGACAATGGACACCTTAAACTACTGCCCGAATTTAATTTGTGTCAAATAAAGCTGAGAAACGCATCAACCCAAACCTACAATTTGCATTTCCACTCGCTTAAAATTTATCTAAACGTATCTTACCAGTATTTAACCGCTTTCCCAAATGGATACAACTTATAATGGCTCGGGCCAAACGTAAAGTGAACACCCCTACGAAATCTGCGGTCGTTTACCTCGAGCTCAACAAACGTAAAGTCAACAACCCTATGAAATCCGCAGTCGTGTGCCTCTAGCTCAACTAACGTAAAGTCAACACCCCTACGAAATCCGCAGTCGTGTACCTCTAGCTAAACTGCATTCCCTCCAAATCCTATAACGTCGTCTACGAATTTGTCAATGCAACAAAACAATGAGGACATTATGCAGAAGAAAATTGAACACTTACAGAAAGCCCAAGATCGAGCGCAGCATAACTGGAATGAAACGAAATCCAGGTATAGCCTATTCATACAATTAAACAATGTTAAAAAACCAAGTTTCGAGGACGAATATCTTTAGTGTTACCACGAGATTATTGAACTAAAAGCAGCCTTAGAGAAAGCTAACAATCAACAGATAAAATATCAACAACTGTACCGGAATGCTAACGTGAAGTCAGAAGAAAGTCGTAAAATTGGCCAGAATCTCAAGAATATTCAGCGAATAAGCGTTGACATCGATGTAAAACGCGTTGAAGCAATAAATTTACTTCAAAATCTGGACGACAAAAATTACAAAGAATTGCAAACATCTCAGGCAGAATTACTCGATTTGGCAACCGCGATCGATAGGAAAATTTATTTTGAAAATTCTATCTTCAACGTCTACAAAGGAACTGTGAAAGAGCGTTTATCTACCATATGGTACCCAACTGAGGGATGGTTTTCAAAAAGATTATAACTGGGAAAGTAAATATGCTAGATTGCCGTGGCCGATAAACCGGAAAAGCAGAAAAGCAAAGCCAGCAATAATATTTCATCATTAACTCTAGGAACATTGATTGTATCTTTTCTTGTTTAACAACTTAATACTTGTATTTGTTCGTATATTCCTGATTCTACGCCTTCATGTGCATTTCAGCATAATATTTTGATATGGATTACTTAGCCCGTATATTACTATGCCTGACATACTTTTGGTAAGTTTGTAGTTTTTTTTACTTTTCCCTTGAAGGGGCGTGAGTTTTAAAATTTATCTCTGATTTCCCCCCACACTATATTTCCATATTTAATGCAGTGCTGCTAATAAGAGTAAAATGAGTAATCATTTTTGCTCCCATTTTTGTAGTGTTGTACGTACGTACTTTAATACTGTCCTTTTCAATCGCTCGCTAAGATTAAACCTCCGCTCACAAGCTGCTTTGTAAACTTGAAATATTCTTTCCACTTTTGCTAAATAATTATCTTCAAGTAAAATCATCTTATTAAACACAAACATTTTTCAAACAAGAATTGGAACTTAGAAATAATAATATAAGAATCTTAGTCTAACAATAATCCAACAGAGTTAAAACTAAACAGCACCAAACCGGCAAATACACTCTTTTGCTTTTTGTTTCATTTCTCGAGTGACTTTTTAACATTTTACTTTGCGTGACCTAAATTGCTCTGGTTGAAAATTTAGGTCTCTTGCTAAGATAAAAAATGGTTGTAGTATAAGCGCGTACAAGGACCTGATAGTCGATGTGTTAATGAGTCCTTTCAATGCTCCGAACGTTGCTGGTTTGCAACCCTCCTTGGTCGGAAATTTTTTCACCCATAAAAATTTCGGCCAAAATTCGAATTTATATTTCCTTAATGTCGTTCGAGAGCCATTCATCCGATGCTAGTCGTTTATGTTTTATTTTGTTCTTTTGGGCCGTTTGCTTGATTTTGCGGCCCAATGAGAGGGGACAGCCAATATAAATTTTGTATTCATTGTCTCATCCAATGAGCGGGGAGTACAAATCAATCGGACGACCATGACGGATTTCAGTTTAAAATTTGAAAGAGAGCAATTTATGGGATGAAAATATCAAAAACAACGCTAATTTAGACGTGACTCGAAATTTTTGAATGAAGATCCCTTCAATAAAATCAAACTGTGAACTGGCAGATTTAACAATGGTTTAAAAGTGCCAAGATTGGTTAGTAATTTACACTTTCAGAAAAAATTTTCAGTGACAAAGCTATCGGGTAATGGAAATGCTTTTAAGTGTAATTGAGCACTTGGCGTGCTGTTATTTAATAATTGTAAGAATTGTTGTTACATTGTTGGCACGTCAGCTGATTAGTTATTAATGATCCGCAGATGTGAGTTCATGTGCTCTTATTTTGTTTTAGCTCAACAAGTGACGCTATCAGTGGTCGCAGTAGTAACGAAGTGTCATTTGACAGTGCATGTAACAGTGGCTGTTCCTGTGACTATGTCTACTTTGACCCTGTTTGTGGATCCAATGACCTCACTTACTTTTCCCCATGTCATGCGGGATGTTACGGGGCTAGTTTATTTCTCGCCATATATATTCTTTTTCAAGATCCTGTCTTTTTGCGCATATGTCTGGACTCTTATTCGTTGGATATGCCAATCATTTTTAAACTGTGTGTGTACTTTTACGTTGATCGTATTTTTGAGCAGAAAGATTCCCATTCTATACACAACTCCAAGTCTATATCAGTACTGGACAAGTCTAAATCCAAGTCTTATTTCGTTTTTCAGTACTGTGCAAGTCTTAAAACAAGTTTTACAAGTCTGATAAGACTTCGGTAACACTTGCAAGTTTTCCCGGCCATTTTTGACATTTTTGGGCTTTTTTACGTTTTAGGACCTTTTCTGCCTGCCAAGACTTAGATTTAGACGTGCCAAGTCTTGGCCAAGACTTGGATTCAGACTTGCCAGGTCTTGGCCAAGACTTGGATTCAGAGTATCCAAGTCTTGGCCAAGACTTGGATTAAGATTTGCCAAGTCTTTGACCAAGACCTGGATTAAGACTTGCCAAGTCTTTGACCAAGACCTGGATTAAGACTTGCCAAGTCCTGTCCAAGGCTTGGATTCAGACTTGCCAGGACTTGGCCAAGACTTGGATTCAGACTTGTCAGGTCTTGGCCACGACTTGGATTCAGATTTGCCAGGTCTTGGCCAAGACTTGGATTCAGACTTTCCAAGTCTTGGCCAAGACTTGGATTAAGATTTGCCAAGTCTTTGACCAAGACCTGGATTAAGACTTGCCAAGTCCTGTCCAAGACTTGGATTATGACTTGCCACTGCATGGATTAAGACTTGCCAAGTCTTAGCCAAGACTTGCATTTGAACTTGAACGTCTTGGCCAAGACTTGGATTTAGACGCGCCAAGACTTGGATGAAGGCTCGCCAAGTCTTAGCCAAGACTTGAATTTAGACTCGCACGTCTTGGCCAAAACTCGGATTAAGACTTGCTAAGTATTGGCCAAGTCTTAATCCAAGTCTTGGCAAGCCTTAATCCAAGTCTTGGCTAAGACTTGCCAAGACTTGGATTAAGACTTGCCAAGACTTGGATTAAGACTTGCCAAGACTTGGATTAGGACTTGCGAAGACGTGGATTAAGACTTGCCAAGACTTGGATTAAGACTTGCCAAGACTTGGATTAAGACTTGCGAAGACTTGAATTGAGACTTGCCAAGACGTGGATTAAGACTTGCCAAGTCTTAGCCAAGACTTGCATTTAGACTTGCACGTGTTGGCAAAAACTTGGATTAAGACTTGCCAAGTCTTGGCCAATTCTGACAAGTCTTAAATGTGTTATGATCATAGCTCTGAATCAGTACTGATGCGTAGACTCGGAATTAGACTTGCCCCGTACTGATATTGGCTTGGCGTTAAGTACGGGAAAGTCACCTAGTTGCCTCTGCGTATGAAAGGTGAACACTTCAGAACCTGATGCGAGTATAGCAACAATCAAGAAACAACAATTGCTCGTAGTTTTCCTGTTCTTGTCCATGAACGTCTGTACATATTTGAAGCTAACCCAAATGTAAGCTGAGTCTTTTCCAGATTACTAGTCATTTGTTTCGGAGCCATTAAAAATCGTAGCGAGAAGTAGTGAAAGGGGTCTATGTTATTAAACAATCATAATTACTACCCATACGGTAATTATAATGGTTCCCCAGGTCTTTAATGGCCATAGCTTTGCTAGTAAAATCCACATCGATGTAAATATTAAGTACATTTGTAATTATAACGGGAGGAGAAGGATGTATAGGTTACTTGACTCTGAGGAAATTCACTCAGAAAATTTGGTTTTGATGGAGAATCGGTAGCGGTTCGAGATATGAACCAGAATTTCAAAGTGACTTCAACAGGAGTAACATAACCCTACTTGAAACACGCTCTTTGAAAGTTTTAAAACAGCAGCAGTTTTAAAATCTGGCACAATATATAGAAATTTGGAATTCTAGGATCTGGCACTAACGACATCTGAAATTACCAAACTTCCACATGCGTGTTTCAACACGACCTAAATAATTTTCTTGTCACACGAACCCAAGTTTTGAATTAATTTTTTTTTCGTAGGAGGAGCTGGATGACTGCAAGTGTCTGGGGAGGAACTCAGATGGTGAGAGGACAGTGGGAGAGAGGATGATATGTGAGGAGGATTGTGCCACTAGGGAGTTGTCTTATGCTCTCTTCTTCCTCATGCTCATGATCGCATCTATGGTCAGCGTACCACACATCACATGTCTACTCAGGTTACATTCATTTTCACTCCAACTAACCTTTATTGTCAAAAATAAAAAACATAAATTTTGTTAGTCGCTCTCCTACAAAGTTTGAAGCAACTATTGTAAACGCGTGCCTGTTTACAACTCGAAGTGGACTAATGCTTTTGTACAAGTTTTATTGGTCATCTTAAATGGTCAGGAGCTTTCACCTTTTGGCAAAATAAACGATGTCATTCGTGATTTTGTCATACGGTTACCCAGTACACTCAGTAGAATCCGGCTGCAAGCTGAAAGTGTAGCGATTTGGTGAAACCAAATTTGCGTCAGAACTTTTGGCCAAAACCCTCCAACTACGGTTTCCCCTCAGAAAAATTAGTCCCATATTTACAAAATTTGCAAACTTGGAGAGGAATACGTAGATTAAATTCGGATTTTTGACGATAGTTTATGAAGTAACACAAAATTTTCTTGGTAGGGAGTACATATGAGTTTAGCATCAATTAGGAATACATTCACATTAATTCCAAAGGTCGCTTTATTTTGACTTATGTAATTTTGAACGGATTGATTTTCGTTTTTTTTTGTTTTAAATTCAACCATGCCCACAAGCAACCTATTTTTCTTGATTCGACGGCCGTGCTGATTGCTTGTCCGTTGGAATTTTAATTCTTTTATGAAATCCTCCTTGCAAAAAATAAACTACTTCACTTTGTGTTGCTTTTTTATATCAGAATAGATAAACAATTTACGGATCGGCAGAGATTATCAAATTACCACTATTAGAAAAAACAGCTCAGCAATCGCAAAGCTACTACACCAAAAATGGCATTCTTCGCTGACTCCTCGTCGTGTAAATTCTACTTTCGATTAGATTATTTGATGTAGGTCACGTATAGTATCAACAGCCAAAGATTAGACAAGTAGCACTCACAAAACCAGAAATGAACTTCCCCATAAAGTTCAATAAGAACTACCTTAAAAGCAGAAATATAGTAACCTAAAAACCAGAACTGTACTGCCCCATAAAAATGAAAAGTAGTACCCTAAAAATAAAAAATACTACCCAGAGAATCAGAAAAATGCTTCTCCTTAAAACAGTAAGCACATGAGTATCCACAATGAGCACCACAATATTTTTGTGTAAACAGAACTGCAATTGTTGCTTTGAAATGTTTTAGTCTCTGAAAAACTGTCAGCCACTGTTAATCTTTTAGTTTACGCAGATCGAAGGGTTATCTTTTGATTTTTCTCACAAACATACTATTTGCTAAAAGCTGCCTCTAAAACATGCATTATATGAATATCAAAAAAAATTACTCTGAATCCATATGACTGAATAAGATTTCCCAAACACAGCTTATGCGGCTTATATAGGGATTCATAATAACATCGTTTCATGGTTCCCCAGTAAACAGCAAAATCCAAGCTCAAATTAGGGGTAAACAATGAATTATTATTCCAATGGGCGCTTTTGTAATCGATTCTTTTTGCATCTGTTAACATAAGTGAAGGAATCCATTGACAATAAGGGATTATCTCCTTTTGCTTTTTCAAAACTTGGCATGACACACTAATGCTAGAAAAGGAATTTTGGTTTTAAACGATGCTTAAATCTATATCTTGACCTAAAACGCTATCTCAGTACACGGTGCCAAGAGTTGCCATTTCTATTGTTCAACAGGAGGCGTTATATCGAGAATACCTCCATGCTCAAATGCAACAATATGGCAATGACCAAGGGGTGGGCCAGGCAAACAGTCAATCAGGTAGTGGTGTTGAGAATCCAGGAACCAAAGTCAGACCGCCGTGCAAAATTACGCAGCTCCACCACTTCTGTCATCTATGCAAAGCCCCCGGCATCCGAATCCTGTACTGGCACCAACAAATTCCATTTTTGTACCTGATTTTTCAACAAACCCACAGGTAAATCAGTTCTTGGTTCCAAATAGCTCCAGTGTGCCTGGTCAATTACATCTGTCCATCCCTCATGTTCCACAACAACAGAATCCGCCTCAAATTAACGCTCCAAACGCAACAAAACTCCCTAATGCCCACCTCCCGCATATTTTCTCTCCACTTCTGAACCCACACGTGGTACAGCCGCCCGTAATCCCGCCGCATCATCTTGTTAACTCTCAAGTTCCCATTATCCCACCCCGTATAGCACTGCAAGTATCCACCTTAAATAAACCACAGCAAAGCCCCGTCTATTCCCTTCCAGCCCGCCCATTGCCGTGTTACACCGCACCAAAACTTCCCCTGAACCGTATCCCCGATTTAAAATTGTGACGTTTTCCTCAGAATACACCCCAAACGCAAACGAGGTGACAAACAATGTAGCCGTTTTCAATAATTTTCAACCAACACTTCCCTCAAGCACTGCTAACCCTGCCAGCAGCCATGCCATCTGACAATGGACTGCACCACAAAATGTTAATAGCATCCTGTAGCAACCAGTAAACCCATTCAGTACGGCAGCTAACAACGATCCACCTTTTTTCACGCCGATTATTCCTCCAATGTACGGTCATATAGCACCCGCACTATTCTGTTGGGGTGGCCCAAATGTTGGGGTGGCCCACAGCATTCCACGCCTCCGGCGCCAGGAGCCGAAAACGCAAACCTTATTAAGGCGTTGGCTGACGTCATGACGAGCAAGAGGAATGATCCGCTACCTGAATGAGAATTGTCCCAATACAGTGCTGATACCATACAGTGGCACGAATGGTATGGTCAATTCAAAAGCGCAATTGACAGTATTTAACTGACTATGTAAAATGAACATAAATTAAGTCCCTCGTAACAGGTAACGCTAAAAAAGCTATAGCTGAGTTCGCCTACTGCGGCGCAATGTACAAAGACGCGCTCAAGACCTTATAAGTGATACCATAGCAATAACATCATTAACTATTCGGAGTGCTTTTCAAGTCTTGTCGGGGTATTTAAATCGATGTCATATGATTCGTAATTAAAGAGTGCTGCGCTTCTCAACACAGAAGCTACCACCCAATATGAAGGAGTCATGGTCACTGTTCACTGTCAAAAAGCATTGGGTGAAACCTAATTTTCTGGACTTTAATGACTGGTTAAAGGAGAAGGACGAAGAGCACGAAATAATGAAGAATACCGCAACTAAAGCCAGGACTGACGATACCAACAACTCAGTAACAAGAACGAAAATTGCTTCGAAGGCATTTGCTGCGAATACGCATCAGAAAAGTATTCATAAGCCGCAACAGAGTTCTCCGTGAACATCAATTTCTAGTTGCATTCTATGCAAGGGCAGCCACTGGCTGTGGGAGTGCCTTGTCTTTAAGGAAAAGACCACCAGTCAAAAGGCCAAGGTCGTGGCTGAGTCAAAGCTCTGTTTCTCTTGTTTGCGTGATAAAGATATGTTCAGGCAGTGCAAAAGTCCCCGTTAATGTAGAAAAAATGGTTGCAACAGCTTCCATAACATCTTATTTCACGGAGCAACAAACAACAACATCAATACTTCGAAGTCAAACGAAAGTACTAATAGGCAAATCTATCGGTCAACAGTAGTCAAGCGAAACAACCACTTTGTCTTCCGTGACGGATGTCAAAGGCCTCCTTCAGGTCACGGAATTGAACTTGACGAACTCTTCTGGTACCAATACTACGGCTGTGGTTTTATGCGATACCGCTTGCAGTAACTCATGGGTGTCCGAAAGTTTCGCAGCTAGACTCGGTTTGAAGGGTACCGCTTTAAAACTGACTGTCAATGGTATAAACACGGAAGAACTCATCGACACAAAGGTGGATCAATTGACTGTGACACCTCATAAAGATCAAGACTTCGAAGCATTCACTGTACGTCCCTATGTGAGGGAAACATTAAACGTAGGTTCCGACATTATTGACGCTAAGTCCATGCAAGAAACTTACCCAGATCTGGCCATCCTAGATCCAATAAAGTGTAGCTATGGGAACCTTGAGATGATACTTGGACAGGATGTCTACCATGCCATCCGCCAGTTAGAGTACTTTGCAGCCGACGAAAAGTGCTCACCGGTTGGTGTTCGGTTGCCCATAGGTTGAGTTTTAAGCGGCCCGCTTCCGTCAAGTTCAAGTTTAGTCTCATTGTGTTTCAAAGCCAAATTCGAACAGGATTATGAACTGGCTTGTCAAGTTAAGTCTTGGTATGACACGGAATCGTACGGCGCGTTCAAGCTGGTTGACCCTCGATCCGCAGCGGATGCTCCTGCGCATGAAGTACATGAAGCAACAACCTTTCATAATGGCCAAAGATATGATGTTGGTATCTTGTGGGCTGATCTTATCACTCAACTCCCGAATAACTACTTTTCGTCAGTGGTGCAGCTTAAATCTCTCGAAAAACGGCTCTCGAGAGACACAACATTGAACGAAAATTACGCTAATACCGTCCGTGAAGGCTTTGAAAAAAAAGTTAATTAATTACAGTCCCTGATGCTCGCAAGGTCAAGCAGCGTCGGATATAGTGGTACCTACCACATCATCCCGTAATCAACCCGAACAAACCGAGGAAAGTGCGTAGGGAATTAAATGGTGCAGGAAATTTCCATGGTAATTCATTGAATAAATCTTTTCTCACTGGCCCCCACCTGCTCCAAAACCGAATCTATGTACTACCTCAGTTCCGTCAATATCAATTGGCCGTGTCCGCAGATATCGAAGGTATGGTCCTCCAAATGGGCGTCCCTGAATCTGACCAGCCATCACTGCGTTCTTTGTGGCGGGAGGACCCAACAACAAATGTTGTAGTATATCAATACACGAGCCATATATTCGGAGCTGAGGACTCGCGCACATGCGCTAACTATGCAATGCCTCAGGCAATGTTAGTCAGTACCCAGAAACAACCAAAGCTGTCCTAGAAAACTTTTACATGGACGATTACTTAGATCCGGCGGAATCGCCTGAGAGGGCTCCCAATAGATCAAATGAATTGGTGCATCTTTTCCATTCAGGTGGGTTCAATCTTTCTAAGTTTGTAAGCAATGTACCAAATCTGGCTGGTCAAATTGATGGGTCACCTTAGTCCACAAAATCAAAAGTAATTGCCTCATCCCAGGAGGAATCTTTGCACTTGCTTGGGTTGAAATGGGATCACAACAATGCTACTCTAGTTGTGAGTCGGGATACCTCCAGTCCAGTAACTAAGTCTTTAAAACAACGCTTGGTGTTGAGCCTATTGTCTAAAGTATTTGATCCCACCGGCCTAATGGCACCTGGAGGACATGGCGTGTCAGCTCTCCGCTGACATGCCAATGGTCTAAAGGACATCTCGTGTGTCAGCGGGCAGCACTTGGACGAAGAATTACCAAAAGACACTGTTGAAAGGTTCCTCGAATGGAGTATAAAATTACCCAATTCGAGGAGCTACTTGCTATACTGAACACCTACTTATCGGGAAGCTTTGAACACTTGGAATTACACATGTTTGGCGATAGTTCTCAAGAGGTCTTCAGCGCTGTTGTTTTTCTCCGAGCTCAAGTAAACACTTCTATTGGGCCAAAAACAGAGCTTGCATTTGTCCTGGGTAAAGCTCGCGTAACACCTATGAAGGTGATGATAATTCCAAAGCTAGAGCTGCAAGCTGCCCTACTGGCCGCTCGGTTGAAAGAAGACAAGAGTCGAGCCCTGTGCATGTTAACAACGTTTTTATGTGGACCGATAGCACAACTGTCTTGTAGTGGCTTAACTCCACAAGCAAGCAGCCAATACTTTTTGCAAACTGTGTATGCGAGGTTTTAGAACACACTAGCGTTGACGAATGGAACCACTTTGCTTCATGCAATATCTGGCAGATGCCGGTACTCTTGGTATGTCCGCTGAGGTTTTGCGATCAAGTAGCTGGTTAAGGGTTCCAGATTTCTTAAGAACCAAGCAATTCCCGATCGAACCAAGCACCGAAGTAGTTAAATCCTCCAAATTTGGTATAGCAACTAAAGAAAATAACAAAACCAGTACATTGGCCGCATCCGTAACCAAGTCAACTATGGAGCCGCCCCCGCAACTAATTTCCTTTGATAAGTACGGTTCTTATCAGAAATTGCTATGAGTAACAGCGTAAGCACTCCGGCTGTTACCTTCTCACGAATGTTACCGTAATGCCAATGGTAGCATCGTAGACCCCACTGAGCTTGACGAAGCCGAGCGTCATCTCCAGTATCTTGTCCAAGGAGAATCATTTAATGCGGAAAGAAAATATCTCCTCGAAAACAAATCCGTTAAACGATGTATCCGTATTGCTCCGTTTTCTCCTTTTATTGGGCCAAATCGTCTAATCCAATCGGCCGGCCGCATCAAACGGTTGGCCGAAGTTGACTCTAATGTACCTGCTATCGTTCTCGACGCACGACATGCATTGGTAAATTTGTATTTTAGGCACACCAACGTTAAACATCATCATCAAGGTATTGACTACCTGCGGGCTAAAGTGCAAGAACGTTATACCATCCTCAAATTACGATTCTCACTGCGTTCAATTAAATCCAAATGCGTCGCGTGCAGAATGTTTCGCGCTGCCACTATTCAACCCATCATGACTGACCTCTCAGTAAAAAGACTCGCTTACCAGTCTCCTCCCTTCACAAACACCGGGGTTGACTACTACGGCCCGTTTTTCGTTACTGTGCGTAGGACTAACGAGAAGAGGTAGGGTTTCCTCTTCACATGCCTAACTACTCGCGCCGTTCATGTTGAAATTGTTCCGTCCATGGACGCCAGTTAGTGTGTAATGGAATGGAGCGGTTGGTCTGCCGTCTGGGTACAGCTGCCTTTATTTGGTCAGACAATGACACTAACTTTGTCGGTGCGGTAAAAGAACTACGCAACAATATTGAAAAGTGGAATACTATCAATGTTACAGCTTGCCCATAAAGGCATTAAGTGGAGGTTCAACCCGCCCAGTGCGCCACACCAAGGTGGCATCTGGGAGATGCTGGTACGTACTTTTAAGCGAATAGTTTACACCATCCTCGGTACTCGTCGCCTCACTGACGAATTTTTGGACACTATTTTCTGTCTCGTCGAACACGCTATTAACTCACGCCCGTTAACAACCGTAAGCGCCAACCTGTCCGACTTAGGCGGAATAACACCTAATCATTTCCTACTCGGTATCCAAGCAACAGCAATTCCGTCGATCGTTGGCGTAGACGAGTTCGATCATCGTAAACGGTACGCCCGCGCACAGTTCTATGCTAACACAGTTCTACGCTAACACTATTTGGTCACGTTGGATCAAAGAGTACGTACCGGCGCTGAGCCGACGTTCCAAGTGGCAGACCCCTGCCGAGCAACACCTTAAGACCGGTAACTTTGTCTGGGTAGTTAAAAAGACCAACCCAAGGGGTTACTACCCCACTGCTCGGATCACTGAACTTTTTACGGTTCCGACAGCGTCAAACGCTCCACTGTCTTGCGCACCTCCACCGGATTGCTCGTCCGCCCGCTATAAAAATTAGCACCCATTCTCCCAACATCTTCTTCTGGGCCGGAAGATGTTATTAACTAAATAGATGTAAGCGAGACAAATATAGCGAAATACGTCATTTTCTTAGCCAATCAGAATGGAGTATTTACATACGCATAGAAATCGTTCCAATTTACGTAAAAAGCTCGGAAATAGTGCAAATAACATAATTTCAAGTAAATCTATTCATAAGACCTATCAAATAAGACATGGTTTGGCTATACAATTTTCGGGTTTTTGGATTCATTGAAAAAAAAATGACTGGTGTTGAACTTATTTGTTATCAGACAAAATAGCGGCCAAATGAGCATCAAAATTTGCCGTCTAAAACTTTATCAATTTAATGCGACTAACAGGTTTTCAAAAATTTTGTCGTACAGTTTTATTTGACGCTCCGATGATACCTTGCTATCAGTCTTGCATTTTTTTTTCATGCCAATGGTTTTGCGAGTTTTCATTGCCACAGCCGGCATCAATCTCTCCAATGCTCTATGATGAAATAGGATCTATATATTCCATGTCTCGGGTGAGGTCAACAAAGCAAATGTATTGGTCAGTTTGTCCATCCTCCCCTCCCCCAAACAGGGCTAAGTCGTCTGGAAGTATGATCGCTTTTCCCACCGAATCTGTGAATGTACATAATGCTTGCAAATTCAATCCGGACACCAAGACTGGCATCGACTGTTCCATAATGGTCGTCTAGATTTACGGTTCGACCACATCCACAATATGGGAACTAAACTTGGGATTTGTATCCCTGTTCCAAAATAGGCTCCAAGTGCGCACACAGTATACTTACTATACGCAGGTGCTGTACACCATGTTGCGATGCCAATATTAATTCTGATAAAAACAATTAGTAGTTCGAGGATTCAATTCGTCATACAGATGCGAATTCCTGCCTCTTTGATCAGTTTTTCATGACAATTAGGCTAAACAAAAGTCAATAATGTGCTCATAAACCGAGAGCGGCTCCAAAACAAAGCTGATAAAACAGTCTTTGGTTGAAGATTCATTTAATTCCAATCGATAGAAAGCAAAGCAACGTATAAGCATTGTTATCGTATTAAGGTTACGGCGAACATCTCAACAAGTGGTTTTTTAGACTGCAATTTTTGATGCTCATTTGGCCGGTATTTTGTCTGATAACAAATAGGTTCAACGCAAGTCACCATTTTGAACCGATGAATCTAAAAACCCGAAGATTATATAGCCAAATCATGTATTCTTTGATAGGTCTTATGAATAGATTTACTTGAAATTATGTTATTTGCATGTTTCCGAGCTTTGTTCGTCAATTGGAACGATTTCTATGCGTATTTAAATATTCGATTCCGATTGGCTGAGAAAAATGATGGATTGCGCGATATTTGTCTCGCTTACATCTATTTAGTTACTAACACTTGTCTCGACACACTAATGCTAGGAAAGGAATATTGGATGTAAAGGAATCTATTTAGCTGTAGCTTATATGTTAAAGACCTGAACTTTTAATGATTTAAGTACCCCAACTTAAATAACCCCTGTCATTGCACTCATACATACATACCTATCCACCTACCGATACCCCCGTGTACTATTGTTCCCGCCTAGCTAACCGCCTTTTTCACTAGAAACAACTTCTATAATTTCGTAGTTTCGTTCAAAAATTGGATAAAATGGCGATACTTTTATGAAATCTGGAGAGGAAGCAAGAAGTGAACGGTTCAGCAGAGCTAACAAAACACGCTTGAGAAAGCAGATTTTGATGGTTTAAAGAGTGATTATCGATTGCTCACTTGATTTCCATCCTATCCCTCCTCCTCTCGGATTCGCCCTCTGAGGCTGTGCGTCAGCTATCTAGAACCAAAGGCAACTCCTCGTCATTTGTTTGAGTGCTATTTTTGTTTAGGTAGTCGTTTTCGTTGTTAAAGGGTTTTGCTTTTAATAGCTGTGAAGTGATAGCCAGTGGCTATTTTTGATCTCGTGGTCTTTTTTAGGAGATTTGTGTTTTTTTTTGTTGGAAGATGGGTGTTAATTTTCTGTCGCTTTTGTTTTTTTATTCGCCAAGTTTTTTACCAAGTTGAGATTGTTCAAGCGTTTAAACTAAAAACAATTGAAGTTGCCCTGACTTACATTACTCAGAAAACTGATTTTTAGAAAAAAAATTTTGAGGTTTAATTGTGTATACAAGGTCAGTACTACTCAAAATGGGAGGGTTAACCTAGGAGGCTTTTGGGCCCATTTGGCAGCATTTCTTATTTCTTCTGAATCATCCCTACATGCCCATTCCCAAACCTGCCAACTTGAATATTGGTCAAAATTTTTTAATTGGTCCGAGCAGTTTGTTTTTTTGCGGAGTCTTCCGCTTTTATTTTTCTTAATTCGTCGTCTCTGTCACTGAATGTTCTGAGCTTTTGCATTCTTCATTTCCAGTGAGTGACTTATACTGCTGTGCAGTTGAACGTGCTTGCGTGACGTCTTTTGTTGCTCGTGTTTGCTTCAACTTTTAAGTCATTTGTGTGATGAGTTTTCGATTTTCCTCACTCAACAAATGGCTTCTGCACTCACATAATAAATTTTACCCTTTTGAAACTTGCTTATTGAAGATCAATGGAGTGTATATAAACAGTGACACAAATTTAAGCGCTCTAACTCTTGATGGATAGATTGTTTTTGAACTTTTCATCTCCAACAACTGATTTTAACAGAGCACAGGGCTTCAACAAGTTTATATCGTCTGGGGGTCATATAACAATTACACTCCGAATATGACCCTCAGAATTCTAGAAATTAGCTGGTGGTCCGTTTGTCTATCTTGTTCTTTGATGTTTTGCAATTCCAATGAATGTCAAGGAGATATATTGCGGCTGGCAATGTTTTCATTTGCAATTAATCAGCATCGTTACATAAGACAGTCAAGTCGATTAAAGAGAACAATTTGGATAATAAAAGCAACGAGTCTGGACCATTATTTATAGTCGAAAACAGTTACCTTCATTTTTTCTAGAGGCTTAATTTATGTTTCAGTTAAAGATTCTTGCTTAATTATTAGGAACTATTTTCTTTCCTGTTCTCATGTGCGTAAAGTGTTTATTTTCATCAGCATATGAGAAAAATTTAGTGCTTGTTTTTAAACTGATAATAATTTGCATATAGAAGCAAAAATATCAATTATGAAGGTTCGTAGTGTACTCTGGGGACAGTTTTATTGTTCCGACCCTCTTGAGGGGTGAGGAACTATATACTCAAATGGGGTTTTTTTGTTCAGAAAATTTTGGCCGATCGATATAATAAACATAGAGATTTGTGAGTGGTATCATTAGAAAATAGATTCTATCATAGATTCTATCTCTAAAGACAAAGGAGGGTTGTTGAATTGTTCGATCCGAGTTTTTTGGCCAGAATTTATTCTAAATTTTTTAAAATTCAGACTTTTTTGTCAAAAATGGGACCAAATTTGCTTTTTTTAACCCACTTGCTTTAAATTTGCTGTAAGTAGACACCTTAAAACTGCAATCACACTCTTATTAAGCACAAAAAAGAGCTAGTTGTACTCTCGTTGGCTTTAAGAGTCTTCTGGAATAATAATTTTGCCAATTGTTTGCAAATTAAAATTCGATAATTACACAAAATGCATTATTTGTTTTTGACAAAATGAAAAATTGTGTATCGAAATGATCAATTTCGCAACCATTTTCACGCTTGAGTGTTTTTTTAGGCGCGCAGCAACAACTGAGTTGATCTTGGTCTCATTATAGGTTCTTATGATTAAAATTTTTTAGATTTTAATGGGGCGCGACCTTCAAAATATTTCCGCTATGTAAATGTTTTATATGTATTTACGGACAAGAATATCAAATCAGGGCTCAATTATTGACAAATACTAATTACAATAAACGAGACAGAAAGAGATTACATTATGGTTTCATAGTTATGAATTTCAAGGCTCTGACAAAATAATTTCGTAAAAAAAACTTTATGGACTTCTTTCGTTTTGATTTCATTTGTTATAAATTTTGTAGCCCAATAACTTAGTGTCACCAATCAAAGACCCAGTTAGCTTTTAGAAAACATAAAGGAAGCTAGATATTTTTTTCTGTTGTTATCTAATGTCTGTTATGACTTTGAATCTAATTGTTTTGAGGAAACATTGTTGAATTTTTGAACTTTGCAGGTAATTTATTTTATTTCTCTCAACTTGGGACGTACTCTCAGTATAAAGGGCGGAGATTGACTTCCTTTGAGTTTGAGACTAATGTCGTTAACAGTTTTATGTTCAACTAATGGTTTCTTTAATTTGGTACTACGCGTTTTCAGTTTTTCTTTTATTTTTGATCATAATTGCATATTTTGTGTGTTCATTTTGTTTCCTTGGCGAATTATCACATTATTGAAAAGTCCAGTTAAGGGAAGGAATTGTAGAGAAAATGCACAATGTTGGAAAAAATGCGTATCTGGATATGTTATTTGTTTTAGTTGAATAGTTTAAGCTTTTTAGGCTGTGACACAATTATCTTGCAAAACTTTGTGGATTTTCCAATTTTGCCTATGTTTGTCGTTCTTTTCGTTGTTGTGCGCCATATACCCGATAGCGATAGATCTTAATTGCTACCCTATGACGTATAACTCGACCTGGTTAAAGATTTTTGTTTGTAGCTGTTTATTTTAATGATTTGCAGTTTAAATTTAAGAAAAAAGATTTTTTCTTCTGTCTCCTTTTTGCTTTTTTGTTCTCGTTGCCATGAAACTTAATCTCACTCATTAGAAGTCTCAATTTTTTTGTTTATTCAAACATTTTTTGGTGCTCGGTTGTACGTTGTAATTGATTGCTTCGACCATTTAGTTTCACAAAAAGTTTTTTGGAGATTTCTATACTGTTCAATTCTTGGGTTTCTTTTTGTTGTCATGTCTCATTAGTCGTTTTATAAGGAAGGCTTGTTGATGTTAACGTAAAAGTAAATTGATGATTTACAGTTTTTGCTGATAACATTTTATAATTATATTGCCTTGAACAGTGTCATGTCGTAAAAATGATTGACGTTTTAGCGTTTGTATTTGTTTTTGTGGGCCCGTGACTTAGTCTCATTATTGGTCGGCCCAATTGGGTCCCTGAGGTGTTGACACTTAATCCCTCGTTTTTTGATGTAATCCTAAGTCTGTTTTGACATTTGAAAATATCTGTTTTCAAAAATAATTTTGAGTTTTTGAGCTTCATCTTTTTTAATTACCTTAGCGGTCGATTTGTAGATCAGTCCCTGTTAACACAGGTCAGAACCCGTTTGCAGTGAGTGATAACCGAATCTTTATAACGGTTCAAGCTCCAAGCATTTGTTTATCGGCTTTAGTACTACTGTACTACTGTTACATAAAATGAGATTTCTTAAAATGATCGATTTTTATATATTTGTACATTTCAAAGGATTTTTGTTTTCTTTTTAGATTATAACAATCGTTGATCTCATTGTCTGTAAAATTTTGCGCAATCAAACACTGGCTAATGACATGGCTCAATTGTTTCCTATGTAGATATAAAGGAGCATTATAGTGGTTTCAGTTGATATCAAATCACACTAATAACTGTGATATTAATTGTTTTCAAAAATGGAAAAGTATTTTTGAACTTCGCACCTATTTGTTCTTTTTTCCCACCTGTTATTAATTAGCATTGGGGACAGGTCTCATATCTTTTCCAATGAAGCATAGGTTAAATTGTTTTGTTTTTTATCTGATGCGAGTTTGATTTAGTTATGATTTTTTTATTATAGACATCGGGTTTTGGCATAACGTTTGTTGTTTCATTTTCATTATTGTCCTTTCTAGTTTTTGGCTGTTTGATAAAAATGTTTGTTGTTTGATTTCTAGTGTTTTTTGTTTGATTATATTATTTGCATATTTCCGAGCTTTGTTCGTCAATTGGAACGATTTCTATGCGTATTTAAATACTCGATTCCGATTGGCTGAGAAAAATGACGGATTGCGCTATATTTGTCTCGCTTACATCTATTTAGTTACTAACACTTGGCTCGACACACTAATGCTAGGAAAGGAATATTGGATGTAAAGGAATCTATTTAGCTGTAGCTTATATGTTAAAGACCTGAACTTTTAATGATTTAAGTACCCCAACTTAAATAACCCCTGTCATTGCACTCATACATACATACCTATCCACCTACCGATACCCTCGTGTACTATTGTTCCCGCCTAGCTAACCGCCTTTTTCACTAGAAACAACTTCTATAATTTCGTAGTTTCGTTCAAAAATTGGATAAAATGGCGATACTTTTATGAAATCTGGAGAGGAAGCAAGAAGTGAACGGTTCAGCAGAGCTAACAAAACACGCTTGAGAAAGCAGATTTTGATGGTTTAAAGAGTGATTATCGATTGCTCACTTGATTTCCATCCTATCCCTCCTCCTCTCGGATTCGCCCTCTGAGGCTGTGCGTCAGCTATCTAGAACCAAAGGCAACTCCTCGTCATTTGTTTGAGTGCTATTTTTGTTTAGGTAGTCGTTTTCGTTGTTAAAGGGTTTTGCTTTTAATAGCTGTGAAGTGATAGCCAGTGGCTATTTTTGATCTCGTGGTCTTTTTTAGGAGATTTGTGTTTTTTTTTGTTGGAAGATGGCTGTTAATTTTCTGTCGCTTTTGTTTTTTTATTCGCCAAGTTTTTTACCAAGTTGAGATTGTTCAAGCGTTTAAACTAAAAACAATTGAAGTTGCCCTGACTTACATTACTCAGAAAACTGATTTTTAGAAAAAAAATTTTGAGGTTTAATTGTGTATACAAGGTCAGTACTACTCAAAATGGGAGGGTTAACCTAGGAGGCTTTTGGGCCCATTTGGCAGCATTTCTTATTTCTTCTGACTCATCCCTACATGCCCATCCCCAAACCTGCCACCTTGAATATTGGTCGAAATTTTTTAATTGGTCCGAGCAGTTTGTTCTTTTGCGGAGTCTTCCGCTTTTGTTTTTCTTAATTCGTCGTCTCTGTCACTGAATGTTCTGAGCTTTTGCATTCTTCATTTTCAGTGAGTGACGTATACTGCTGTGCAGTTGAACGTGCTTGCGTGACGTCTTTTGTTGCTCGTGTTTGCTTCAACTTTTAAGTCATTTGTGTGATGAGTTTTCGATTTTCCTCACTCAACAATTGGCTTCTGCACTCACTTATTGAATTTTACCCTTTTGAAACTTGCTTATTGAAGATCAATGGAGTGTATATAAACAGTGACACAAATTTAAACGCTCTAGCTCTTGATGGTTACATTGTTTTTGAACTTTTAATCTCCAACAACTGATTTTAACAGAGCACAGGGCTTCAACAAGTTTATATCGTCTGGGGGTCATATAACAATTACACTCCGAATATAACCCTCAGAATTCTAGAAATTAGCTGGTGGTCCATTTGTCTATCTTGTTCTTTGATGTTTTGCAATTCCAATGAATGTCAAGGAGATATATTGCGGCTGGCAATGTTTTCATTTGCAATTAATCAGCATCGTTACATAAGGCAGTCAAGTCGATTAAAGAGAACAATTTGGATAATAAAAGCAACGAGTCTGGACCATTATTTATAGTCGACATTAGTTACCTTCATTTTTCCTAGAGGCTTAATTTATGTTTCAGTTAAAGATTCTTGCTCAATTATTAGGAACTTTTTTCTGTCCTGTTCTCATGTGCGTAAAGTGTTTATTTTCATCAGCATATGAGAAAAATTTAGTGCTTGTTTTTAAACTGATAATAATTTGCATATAGAAGCAAAAATATCAATTATGAAGGTTCGTAGTGTACTCTGGGGACAGTTTTATTGTTCCGACCCTCTTGAGGGGGGAGGAACTATATACTCAAATGGGGTTTTTTTGCTCAGAAAATAAACATTTTCCGATCGATATAATAATCGATATAATAAACATAGAGATTTGTGAGTGGTATCATTAGAAAACCCGTCCAGCGTAGAATATGGAACCCGTCCAGTGTTTGGCCGATCGATATAATAAACATTGAAATTTGTGAGTGGTATCATTAGAAAACCCGTCCAGCGTAGAATATGGAATTAAAAGGAACTTTTTCAGTTTTCGCTTTTTATAGGGAGTTATCGAGGTTTAAAATTTTGTGAATCTTAGACGTATTTCAGCTGTTTTATATACATTTTTGACAAAATTTTCCTCAATTTTGACAAAACTTTCGTCAATTCTGCTAAAATATGTTAAAATTGTTAACTTTAGTGTTATAGATTCTATCTCTAAAGGAAGGTTGTTGAATTGTTTGATCCGAATTTTTTGGCTAGAATTTATGCTAAATTTTTTAAAATTCAGACTTTGTCAAAAATGGGACCAAATTTGCTTTTCTTAACCCACTTGCTTCAAATTTGCTGTAAGTAGACACCTTAAAACTGCAATCACACTCTTATTAAGCTCAAAAAAGAGCTAGTTGTACTCTCGTTGGCTTTAAGAGTCTTCTGGAATAATAATTTTGCCAATTGTTTGCAAATTAAAATTCGATAATTACACAAAATGCATTATTTGTTTTTGACAAACTGAAAAATTGTGTATCGAAATGATCAAATTCGCAACCATTTTCACGCTTGAGTGTTTTTTTAGGCGCGCAGCAGCAACTGAGTTGATCTTGGTCTCATTATAGGTTCTTATGATTAAAATTTTTTAGATTTTAATGGGGCGCGACCTTCAAAATATTTCCGCTATGTAAATGTTTTATGTGTAATTTACGGACAAGAATATCAAATCAGGGCTCAATTATTGACAAATACTAATTACAATAAACGCGACAGAAAGAGATTACATTATGGTTTCATAGTTATGGTTTTCATGGCTCTGACAAAATGTTTTCGTAAAAAAAACTTTATGGACTTCTTTCGTTTTGATTTCATTTGTTATAAATTTTGTAGCCTAATGACTTAGTGTCACCAATCAAAGATCCAGTTAGCTTTTAGAAAACATAAAGGAAGCTAGATATTTTTTTCTGTTGTTATCTAATGTCTGTCATGACTTTGAATCTAATTGTTTTGAGGAAACATTGTTGAATTTTTGAACTTTGCTGGTAATTTATTTTATTTCTCTCAACTTGGGACGTAGTTTGATTTAGTTATGATTTTTTTATTATAGACTTCGGGTTTTGGCATAACGTTTGTTGTTTGATTTTCATTATTGTCCTTTCTAGTTTTTGGCTGTTTGATAAAAATGTTTGTTGTTTGATTTCTATTGTTTTTTGTTTGATTTCTTTGTTTGTTGTTTGAATAATGTTTGTTGTTTGATTTCTATTATTGTCGTTTCTAGTACTCCTATTGCCAACGTCTTTCATCGGCCCTCTAGCTTGGCATTATCGTATTGCATTTGTTGTTTATTCAACCATGTGTATGTTTTTGAAAGTTTTCTATCTCTTCCTCATTTAGTAGCCAATTAAGTCACGAATGTGTATAAGCGGGGTCGGAACATTATGTGCGTACGCATATTATGGAGCCTCCAACAACACTTTCCTTAATAAATTTTAACTCATTTTAGCAGAAATGAGTCACCAATGTGTCACCAATCAAAGATCCGGTTAGCTTTTAGAAAACATAAAGGAAGCTAGATATTTTTTCTGTTGTTATCTAATGTCTGTTATGACTTTGAATCTAATTGTTTTGAGGAAACTTTGTTGAATTTTTGAACTTTGCAGGTAATTTATTTTATTTCTCTCAACTTGGGACGTAGTATGATTTAGTTATGATTTTTTTATTATAGACTTCGGGTTTTGGCATAACGTTTGTTGTTTGATTTTCATTATTGTCCTTTCTAGTTTTTGGCTGTTTGATAAACATGTTTGTTGTTTGATTTCTAGTGTTTTTTGTTTGATTTCTTTGTTTGTTGTTTGAATAATGTTTGTTGTTTGATTTCTATTATTGTCGTTTCTAGTACTCCTATTGCCAACGTCTTTCACCGGCCCTCTAGCTTGGCATTATCGTATTGCATTTGTTGTTTATTCAACCATATGTATGTTTTTGAAAGTTTTCTATCTCTTCCTCATTTAGTAGCCAATTAAGTCACGAATGTGTATAAGCGGGGTCGGAACATTATGTGCGTACGCATATTATGGAGCCTCCAACAACACTTTCCTTAATAAATTTTAACTCATTTTAGCAGAAATGAGTCACCAATGTGTCACCAATCAAAGATCCAGTTAGCTTTTAGAAAACATAAAGGAAGCTAGATATTTTTTCTGTTGTTATCTAATGTCTGTTATGACTTTGAATCTAATTGTTTTGAGGAAACTTTGTTGAATTTTTGAACTTTGCAGGTAATTTATTTTTTTTCTCTCAACTTGGGACGTACTCTCAGTATAAAGGGGCGGAAATCGACTTCCTTTGAGTTTTAAAATAATGTCGTTAACAGTTTTATGTTCAACTAATGGTTTCTTTAATTTGGTACTACGCGTTTTCAGTTTTTCTTTTATTTTTGATCATAATTGCATATTTTGTGTGTTCATTTTGTTTCCTTGGCGAATTATCACATTATTGAAAAGTCCAGTTAAGGGAAGGAATTGTAGAGAAAATGCACAATGTTGGAAAAAATGCGTATCTGGATATGTTATTTGTTTTAGTTGAATAGTTTAAGCTTTTTAGGCTGTGACACAATTATCTTGCAAAACTTTGTGGATTTTCCAATTTTGCCTATGTTTGTCGTTCTTTTCGTTGTTGTGCGCCATATACCCGATAGCGATAGATCTTAATTGCTACCCTATGACGTATAACTCGACCTGGTTAAAGATTTTTGTTTGTAGCTGTTTATTTTAATGATTTGCAGTTTAAATTTTTTTCAAAAAAAGAATTTTTCTTCTGTCTCCTTTTTGCTTTTTTTGCTCTCGCCGCCATGTAACTTAATCTCACTCATTAGAAGTCTCAATTTTTTTGTTGATTCAGCCAATTAAGTCATGAATGTGTATAAGCGGGGTCGAAACATTATGTGCGTACGCACATTATCGAGCCTCCAACAACACCTTCCTTAATAAATTTTAACACATTTTAGCAAAAATGACAAAATTTTTGTCAAAAATTCCGGAAAATGTGAATAAAATGCACGGAATTCACTCTATGTTCGCAAAAGTTTAAACCTCGATAACTCCCTGTAAAAAACGAAAATCAGAAAAATCTTTTTAATTCCATATTCTACGCCGGACGAGTTTTCTAATGACACCGGTCTCAATTCTTTACGATGAATATATCGATCGGCCAAAAATGACTGAACAAAAAAACCCATTTGAGTATATAGTTCCTCCCCCACAAGTGGGGTCGAAACAATTATGAAGGGTGAAAGTGTACCCTGGGGGACAGTTTTATGTATTTAATCCGTTCAATGATACTGATTGAAAATTATTTCCTCCCACTTAAGTCTAAGTGATCATTCATTCTGAATTAAGATTCTTTGGAGCCTATGTAAACAAGTCATTGAGTATATATCCGTTCGTTTTGGCACATGTGGGGTAAGGGTTTTGAAAATGTGAACAAAAACAATCTGTAAGTGTAATCTGCCGATTTTTTTTAAATAAATGTGCAAAATACGTGCTAAATGCTCTGAATGACACTTCTGTACTCATGGAATGAATCTTAAATAGTTATCCGCTGAAGGCGTTGAAAATCTGCATTTATGTAAGAACTTTTACAACTTTCGCTTTTCGTTTACGTTCTATGACTTTAACTGGCTTTAACTGGCTTTGCTGTTCTGTTCCATTTAGGGTTGTACCCGATACCCAACGAAGTTTAGCACTCGGACTCCAATGGGTATTCGTCCGGCTACTCGGCACCATACCCGGACCAATCATAGTCGGCAAAATATTCGACAGCACTTGCCTATTATGGAATGAAAGCAAAGCTTGCCACGAGTCAAGTTTTTGCCTGAGCAACGACACGAAGAAACTGGGCTATTACACTTTTGCATATGCAGTTAGTCCTATGATTGTGGGGTTGCTGTTCCTTATTTCTGCTATCAAGACATACAAAACAGTACGAGAATGCGACACCGACTCCAATACCTCAGAAGCTTTAAAGACTTCAGAACCTGAGCAAAAATCGAGCAATAATTTAGTCGAAAACAACTTGACAAAAGCTCAGGAAGCCGCTCAAAACTCATCTTGAAACGAGTGTTGTTTAACATTACAAAAGGTTCCAATTTCTCAAAATGATGCTTAATTATATTAAAAAAAACCGCTGGTCGGCATTAAAAAATCATTGGTCAGTATTTTTAATTATATTGAAAAGCCCCTTCACAGCCCTCAACCCATGAAAAGTCCCAGAGTTACACAAAAATTACAAACAATAAAACAGACCTTGAATGTCCAAAAAATCGCCTGTTATGGTCACTTGTTAATGGTCTTTCTGTTCATCATTCAAACTCAAAGTTTTTGAAGAACACTGCGTTATTTAATATCCATAAAATCCATATATGGCTTTTTATTATTGCTAAGTTTACGGTGGTCAAGCCGGAGTCATATATCTTGCGGTTAAGTTGGTTCAGGAATCATAAGGTAACGAGGGAGGGAAGGTTGGGGGGGGGGGGGGGGTGTTGCGCTGCTTAAACCCAAACTAGACGTCGTCGGCGTTGGAGTCGAGAAAGTTTTTTCATCATATCAAATTGATCAGAGCTGTTTATTTATGTTTGAAATAACATTTTTGTTTGTTGTTGTTCATACTGTGCATATCAGTTGACTTTCATTTTGTGAATGGTAACTATGTTGAAAAATAACAAAGTTGTAGTTTTAGCTAACAATGTAATTAAGAGTAATTTGAGCTGAATTTTGTTTATAAGGATAGAACAAATTAATTGTTTGATATCTTTCTTATTATTGATGAATTCAGGCTATAAATCTTCTAAAATACCCGCAGAACAAGTTTTTTATATGAAAAACAACCATTGTGGAAACTGCCTTTTTGTCGCATAGACTGCAGCTAAAACCGCACAATTGCGCCAAAGTTAATGAATGAAATAAAAACAAATTAAACCAATTGAACTAAATTAAGTGAACAAACCGAACCAGGGCCCAATTTTATCTTTTTTTTTTCACGGAAAGATACAGGAAATTGTCAAGACCTGCGAACCGACTGTGATCTTTTCTGCTAGCGCCTCCTCCCCTCCCCTCCCCCCCCCCCCCACTCTTAGTTTGGCACCCTCCATTTATAAATGTTTGAGCATTTTGTTAAAGTTATGTAATTTTATACATAAACATATATGAACATTGTGCATTCACAAAAAGTTAGCACAGCTATGGTTTGAAAGTATTAAGTATTCCAACCAACATTTTTTTGCATATAACGTAAGCATCAGTAAAAATGTCTGTTTTAGATCATTTTTGGTGTTATTGAAAACAAAAAGGGCATGATTTTTTTAACAAAAATTACAGGAAGCAATTCTAAAAGTGCTTTCAATCTTCCTAGACACTCTTGTTTCGATGAAATGCAAATATTGCTCTTACAATTCGCAAAAACTTAGATTTTGGGGGTGCTAAATTAACGGCTAAATAGGGCTGGTGGCGCTAGCAGAAATTATCCGCTGACTTGACATTTTGTACAAAAAACTATTCATTCAAAAAAAATTGTTGCGCAAGAATGCTGGTGCATTGAAAGCGTAAACGTAAATTTTTCCACTAGCTTAAGAAATTTTTCGTTGCATATTAATGTTTTTGTAGCTTTCTAACTTGAAATACAGTTGGGCACAATAGCAGCAATATCCCATTTTTAATTGCTCTCGATTGAAGTTATACGCAATTATGGTAAACATGTCTGTTATTATGCAGAATTTTCGCTGGACGCTTTTGCGGTTTTCTTATAGAATATTCTTTGACTTCATGAGTGACTTTTTCAAATTTTTTTCAAACTCAAAATTCATTTTTGAGTTATCTACGTTGCTCTAGTTCTAAAATAAAAATAGTTATTTAAATGGATTTTGAGCACAAGGAAATTAAAGCCTGTGTAGCTGAGTGTATAAAATGTCAGGCTGCCGACCTCGATGTCCGGTTTAGCACCCTTGTGGGGAAAATTTTATCTTGAGAATCTATAACTTCTTTTAAAACTAATAATGATATACACGGATAGCTTGGCAATTTGTTTCCGTATGAAACAGGAAAGAAATCAAGGGCTAAGGAACGAAGTTAAAAAGGAATTATTATATTTGTGCGTATCTTTTTTTTCATATAAATTTTTAAATTGACCATTTTGAACTTTGTGTTTTTGAATTTTGTGTGTTCTATAAATTGCTTCACAATTTTAGGCGGCTGAAGTGCAGTAAGAGAGTAAATAATTATTTTAAGGCAAATGGAGAGTTTAATTTTTTCAATTTAAAATATAATGGAAATCCATATCAATTTCTATAAACATCTAATGAACGCTCTTTTAGAAAATATCCCCCTTTTGCTGAACGAGAGGAACTATTGCGTATACTATGGGTGTCTCAGTTATGAATATTGCCGTTTGAACCATTTACCTTCGTGGAAAATTTTAATTTAGTCGCTGATATCATCATTCCTTGAACATTGTATTTTGATAGCACCTTTCTAAATGGCTTATAAAATATTGTTAAAAATATTTTTTTCGTTTCCTGTTGTTACAAAATGGTTTTTGAACGTCTCCTTTTGAAGCCGCAGACCACAAAGATCTTCAATTGTTTTCTTCTCACTGTGGATTTTTCAAACATTTTGTCAAAAAAATGTGTTATGTATGTGGACTGCACACGAAGACACAGAAATATTGGGAAAACTGTCGAAAAATGGAGAGCTTCAATATCATATAGACAAGGCAATCGAACTTACCAAAGAATAGGCTAATATTTAAATTTGATAAAATTCGACATTATCGAAGCTTTCGACGCTGCGTTATTGGCCTCACAAACTCCCAAAGAATTAAAAGGAATTTTTTGCTATTGGATTGGCTTCTTCAAACAAGGCAGGATGTTCAATTGACTTCACAGCAAATTTAAAGTCAAGGTCAACATGACCGGTTAACGTCGTGTGAATTGCTCAAACAAATTGCGAGTGGTTGGCTTCTTCAGGATCTATGTACGGTTTAAGGAGGATAGCGTTAGGTTAATTGAATGCACGTAGAGTGAGGGAGGTGGGGAGGGGGGGGGGTGGTCTAGCACGCTGGTTACGAGGGGAACGATGTGCTGGGGCGGTGGCGATTGGGGGCACAGGGAGTATGGCATGGGTATTGACATATGGTGCTAATTTGCTGGGAAGCGGCGAAGTGGGGGAAGGTAGTGCAGCTCTATGAACCGCCCTTCACGGCATAAATTTGTGTCTCCAAAACAGTTTCGGTGAGTTGCATGACTAGACTCTAGTAAGCCGAAAGGCTCTAAGAGAATCTAATGCTATCAGGGCGTTGCCTATTTATCCCACTTTGTGGACGAAGAATCAAAAGGGTCAGACGATTTCGGTCAAGCAAAAATCATATAAAATTGGAACGAACTCTAAGAGCTCTAATTTCTCCACTACCATTGAATCCAAAATATCAAAGAAAAAGGAGAAAGAACAAAAAATATGATTACCTAAAAAGACTGTAGAAATTGTTTTGAAATAACGCAGCACGATTTAAGGGTGTGGGTAAGCGTGAGGCTTGGTGGCGGTACCGGGTGGGGGATGATTGTTGAGGCATGGGGGTTGGGGGACAGTGTCGGGGGACAGGGGTAGGTAACTGGGTGGGGCCGTTTTACAACAGTGGGAGAGTAGTATTTATGCGTGGGAGGGGGGGGGGGGTGGTTGTGGGTTGGGGGAGGGGAGGGTTAGGTAATTGAAGGGTTGCAGTTTGAATAGGGAGGAGGGGCTGTTATAAGACTGAAAATTCTCAAAATGAACGTTAACCCGTGATTATTACCTTCAGTTTTTTATTACTATGCATTTTAAACTAAAGTTTTTTTAAAAAAATTCATTGATTGAAAACAGAATTCAACGCTTCAAAACAGAAGTCAATATTCGAAAAGAAACGGTCAGCTTCAGTTTAAAAAAAAAATTAGCATATCAATACACCTCGTCGAGTCGAAAAAAGACTGCAGTACTAATATAATTGCTACAAACTTCGTTTGAGAGAAATTGAAAAGTATTTTTGGGACAACTAACCAAACGTTTAATTGAAACAATTTGTGCCGCTGGCATTTCTAGGTAAATTTTTCTTAGGCTCACCTGGATCTCACCTGGATTTTTCAGCATTATCTTGGAATTTCACCCACAGACAATTTTTTAGTTGACTGCTTTGTCTACAAGTTTCGAATCAAATTAACTTGTTGAATTGCCTCAGACCAAATTAAGTTGTAAAATTGTTTGTAGAAATTGTTTGCAAAGTGACTGAAACTTTACCTGAAAATTATTTTCGAGTTAAATTCTATTTAAGGCGGGTCATTTGGCAGGAGTTGTAGCTGGAATTGTACCTAGCCGAGATGTCCCTTCTCAGAATCAATAAGGCCAAAAACTGTTCCATGCAAGAAAGTGTGAAGTTTCTTGTACTCTTTTTTGCTATAGTTTCTAAGAATAATAATAATGGTCTCAGCTGTGGCATCAAAGAATTGTTGCCAGATTTATTGCGTCGACGGGAAACGATTGGGAACTCACTGGAACCATTGATTATTTATGGTCTTACTTATGGTTCCCAAAAACCAGTTATGGTTAGACAATGGTACCCAAGGACCATTTGTGAACCATTTATGGTTCAATATATTACATGCATTTGGAGTCTCCAGCGCTTTGAATATATCTAGTAAAACTTACCCTCAAGGTTTGCAGGTAGTGTAATCAGGCAGCAATAAAGAAGGCTGGATTGTCTAGCTGCCAAACATTAAAGATTTTCTCAAAACCTGATAATGTGCTTCACATACAAAGCTCTGAATTGTTTAACCTCAGACCTAAAAGTCAGCAAACATTAAGTCTCAGTTTTAATTAAAGTGTATTACATTTACAAAGATTGGTTGTCCTTCAAAAATAAAACACAACTGGCAGATTACCAGAAAACAGCCGCAATAGCTCTGTAGATCTGCAGTCTCAAAAAAATAGTAAAAGAAACAGACCCAAAAAATTTTATTTATTTTTATTAAATGCTCAGATGTTATATTTTAATTAAGAATCTGTTAAAGTTATTGCTGCTTCTACTAGCTGCTCTCAAATAACCTTCAATTAGAGTGATAAGCACTCAATGGACCTTATCTCTTCGAATTAAATTTAAATAACCGAAATTCAGATTCAAGAAGTCATTTTTGAGAACGAGGTATGTCGCGCGTGACCAAAGACTTAATCACGCGAATGAACAAAAAACTCGCTCCAATAAAAGTGAAAAATTACGTCCCACACGCACTTTGGTTGAAATTGCATGAACGAATGAACAACAAGCAGATTTGAACTGGTTGTGACGTCATATGGTTGTAACAAAAATCTTGACGACAAAATAAAAAAAAAAACATAGCAGGACAAGTCCTGACTGTTACCGCGTAAATGAGCAACGCTATTTAAACAAAGCGAGTAAATAAAAGAGCAGCGAGAAACAAAGCGAGAAAAATATATTACGTAATCTCTTATCCATGTAAGCCTTACAAAAAGAGAATGCACACAAAATCTAATCTATGTACTCCTACGGTTCAGACAACATCCATTTGCCGTAACCGCCGACATCGAGGGAATCTTCCTCCAAGTTGGATTGTTACCTTGTGATCAGCCATCATTGCGCTTTTTGTGGCAGGAGGACCCCACATCAAATGTTGTGGTACACCAGTATACACGCCACGTCTTTGGGGCAAAAGATTCACCCACCTGCGCCAACTACGCACTTCAACGCACGGCAAGTGATAATGCTAAGAAGTACCCAGAAGCTGCGAAAGCCGTCCTTGAGAACTTCTACATGGACGATTACTTAGACTCAGTGGAATCCCCCGAGAGGGCCCTCATTAGGCGGAAGGAATTGGTATAATCTTCTCCATCTAGGTGGGTTCAAGCTTACTAAGTTTGTAAGCAATGTACCAGATCTGACTGACCGAATTGATGGGTCTGCTCAATCCTCTGAACCGAAGGTCGTCGTTTCATCAAAGGAGGATTCAATGCACGTGCTTGGGCTTAAATGGGATCACAACAACGATACTCTGGTTATGAGTAGGGGTACTAACAGCACCATCACAAAAGTTTAACACCGCGCTTTGTCTTAAGTCTAGTGTCAAAGGTCTACGACCCAATTGGTCGTGTCGCACTGTTTACTGTTGGTGCTCGTTTAATCTTGAAAGACATTTGGCGTGTCAATGGACAAAGTTGGGATGACGAGTTACCTAAAGGCACAGTTGACAAGTTGACAGATTCCTTGCCTGATTTGTTGAATTGCCGCGGTTAGCTGAGGTCACTACACCGAGAAATTACTTTTCAGGACCATTCAACATCTTGAACTCCAAATGTTTGGTGATAGCTCGCAAGACGTGTTCAGTGCAGTAGGTTTTCTTAGGGCTCAAGTAACTTGCACCTCCTGGGAGATTATAACAGAGCTAGATTTTGTCTTGGGCAAGGCCCGTGTTGCACCTATGAAGGTAATGACGGTTCCTAAGTTGGAATTACAAGCCGCTCTCGTCGCAGCATGTTTAAAAAGGGAAATCTATCGAGCATTAACGGTTACTGTGGATAAATTATTTATGCGGAGAGATGAAACCATCGTCTTGCAGTGGATAAACTCAACAAACAAACACCCCATCTTCATTGCAAATCGTGTTAGTGAAATCCTGAACACCAGCGTTGACCAATGGAACCACGTCGCCGCGTGTGATAATCCGGCAGATGCTGGCACGCGTGGTAGGTCCGCTGAAGTTTTGCAATCAAGTAGCCGGTTGGGGGTCCTGACTTCTTGAGAACTAAGCAATTCCCTTTTGTACCAAATACTGACGTCGTTGATAACATCATCTCATCAATCTCATCTCATCTATGATCACTCCATCTCATCTCTAGACGCATCCGTAACCAAGCCCCCTAAGGAACTAAGGAACAAAGCGTTAATCTAATCTTGTTTGATAAGTTCAGTTCTTATCAAAAATTACTTCGTGTCACCGCATTTGTGCTCCGTCTTCTACCATCTCATGAAAGTTACCGTACCATAGACGGCAGCATAGCGGCCCCTGTTGAGCATGACGAAGCCGAGCGTCATCTCCAGTACCTGGTTCAAAAAGAGTCCGTTAGTAACGAAAGAAGGTATTTTCTTGACAATAAATCCGTTAAGAGGAGCAGCCGCATTGCTCAGTTTACTCCGTTTATTGGGCCTCATGGTCTCATCCGTTCTTTTCATCGACTCCGACGACTAGTAGAAATTGACTTTGACAATGAGCAACCTATTGTGCTGAACGCGCGTCATACTTTTGTTAAACTGTCCCTGCGGCATGCTGATTAAGAACCATCATCAGGGCATCGATTGTTTACGGTCAAAGGTAGAGGAACGTTATGCCATCCTTAAACTACGTTCCACACTGCGTTCCCTCAAATCAAACTGCGTCTTGTGTAGAAAGTTCCGTGCAGCAGCCATTCAAACGATCATGGTAGACCTCCCAAAGGAGAGACTCGCATACCAGTCTCCTCCCTTTACCAACACCGTGGTTGATTACTTCGGCCCATTCTACGTCACCGTTCGTCGGACCACCGAGAAGAGCTGGGGATTTCTGTTCACTTGTTTGACTACTTGTGCTGTCCATGTTGAAGTTGTCCCGTCCATGGACACTTGTTGCTGTGTAATGGGAGTGGCGCGGTTCGTCTCCCGTCGCGGTACGCCTGCTATGATTTGGTCGGATAATGGTACGAACTTCATCGGAGCGGAGAAAGAGCTCCGTGAATGCATCGAAAAATTGAATACGCCTAACATTGCCGCCGAACTTGCATATAAGGGCATTAAGTGGAGGTTCAATCCGCTCAGTGCGCCACACCAAGGTGGCATCTGGGAGAGGTTGGTCCGTAGTTTTAAGAGGGTACTGTACACCATCCTCGGTACACGTCGCCTCACAGATCAGGTCAGATGAGGTGTTGAACACTACTTTTTGTCTTGTTGAACACGCACTAAACTCACGTCCCTTAACGCCTGTAAACGCCGACCCGTCCGACCTAGGCGCAAGAACACCTAACCATTTTCTACTCGGTAACCAAGCAACCAGAATTCCGTCCATCGTTGGCGTCGACGAGTTCGATCATCGTAAGCGGTACACCCGGGCACAGTCCTACGCCAATGCAATCTGGACACGTTGGCTTACGGAGTATGTACCTGCGCTGAACTGCAGAGCTATGTGGCAGACGCCTGCCGAGCATCACCTAAAGGTTGGTGATTTAACTTGAATCGTTGAAGAAAGCAACCCTAGGGGTTACTATCCAACTGCTAGGATTGAAGAACTCCGTTACGGCTCCGACAGCGTCGCCCGCTCCGCCGTCGTACGCACGTCGTCCGGATCGCTCGTTCGCCCACTCGTTAAGCTTGACCAATCCTCCCAACATTTTCTTCCGGGCCGGAGGATGTTACCTGCGTAAATGAGCAACGCTATTTAAACAAAACGAGTAAACAAAAGAGCAGCGAGAAACAAAGCGAGAAAAGTATATTACGTAATATCTTAACCATGTAAGCCTTTCAAAAATAGATTGCGCAAAAAATCTCTTCTAATTTACGTAGAAAAGACGAAAAAATTTCGTTCAACATAATTTTCGTTGAGCCTACTAATATACTAAATCGATTGCGCTTTTTTAGGCTTAATAATTTTATGTTTTAAAACTTCTCGATGATCAATCTTAGACTAAGACCTGCCAAAAAATGTTACTAGATCTGCCGGTTTGATGCACTTTTGCCTTGATATCTTTGAATACAGTTGCCTTGATGTGATGAGAGAGAAGATGCTTATTCGTTGAACGTTACTTTCTATAATAGAATCTGATTCTTTCCGATAGAGTGTTTACTTAGCACCTATACTGACGTACAATTCAAAGAGTTTTCATTGGCTGAACAACAAATGTGAATTGGGAAAACCATTTCTAAAAAAATCAGATGGAAAAATCAGAAAATCAATGTCAAAATGCCGCAAAACAACAAAAATAACCAATAGCGATAAATTGAAATTTGGCTCAAAGAAAAACTAGGCCTAGAATGAACGATGTTCAAACACCTTTTTCTCACTTGACTTTAAAGTTAGAGCGAAAAAATTTCACGCCGCAAAACCACTCGGTTTTGCGCTCCACTTCCTGTTTCGGCGTGACCAAAATCACAAGTCCAATTTGACTTCAAAAATCATGAGTATGTGTGAACAGATCTTTAAAAAAAAGACAGCGCCCCAATACAATTCAAATTCTTTGAATTGTAAAAAACCAAGTTAAGGTCAATAATAGCCCCAGCTATCGCTGTGCGGCTATTAAACAATTAAACGACTAAATCTCTTCAGATCATCATTATCCGATGAGGAATAAATAAAATAGATAAAAAATAGTTGTTTAGTTAATTGTTATTTTATGTCGTAGTTCTCAAATTCAATTCGACGTGCTTTTATGTTGTTGATCCTATTGAAAATAAAATTGATCAAAGTGACCTTGATATCAAAGGTCCTAACGAAAGACGATAATTTGCGAAAAAAATTTAAAATTTTATGTAGTTTCAATTTTGCCGGTAAATACGTGTGATCCAGGCGTTAATGTAAATATAGAAATCGCGTTTTCTGCCTGGTCTGTGTTGTTGAATTGATTAGCATAAATAGTCAGCTCTGTTGAAATAAACTCTTTTTCATCTCCTATGATCTAACATCGAAATCTTCTGTACGTGTTCAGAGAACTGAGCAGACAAAACTAGCAAATGTTCCAACCCATGCAGTCCATGAGATACCAATGAACACAAAGTATTCGTCTTTGTACCCATATGATGTCATTAGAGAAGCTAACACACTGCAGCACATCCCTAAACACGCGTAATATAGTACAAAAACCTAGAAATTGAACTAATCATCGACTTGATTTAGATAGCATAACTATGGTCATCAAGAGCTCAACATTTTAATGAAACATATTAGCAGTCCGTCTGTTAGAGCAACTCTTTGCTCGTTATGTTGATTCAATGTCAACACCATCATAGTGAGAGTAAAGTTTGGGACCTTTGCGGGTTGCATCTCCACAATCTCTTAATTGATTGCAATCCTGTGCTCTCTACTCAGCCAACTGGTCCACACTGCGAGAGTCTTACTATGCTCTCTTATATTGAGCTATCATTTCAAGCCCCATCTTATGATCACAACTTATTTACTGAAGTTTATACTCTAACACCGTCTCATTTTTCAACCCATGCAATTGACCTTTATTGCATTTGCTTTTGTTATCGCCACTTTATTTCGGTAAGAACAAAGCCCATGATTGGAGGAGATGAATTATAGTGGCTTTCAGGATTAACCCAACAACGAAGTTTTCCCCCACTCCATCAGACAAGAACTAAATGGCATGGTGAGAATGTTTGATCTTTTATTCGATTATCGCATCCAATGATATCTCCAACGCCATGGTACGAAAGAGCTTGATAATCCACGGTATCTAGGATCCTGATTTGCAAAAGCGGTGTATCCATTCATCCTTCTAAATGCTGACATTAGGACCACGTCTTAGAAGGCACGAAAATCGTCAAAATCGTCAAAACGAATATGCAGTCCAAAAGTTGGTGCTTGTGGTAATCTGCTCCTGATTGCGGCGACAGAGGAATAAAAGGCTAGGATATGTTCTTGCGGAGTTTTGACATTCAACCAGATACACTAATTATATTTCGTTCTGTTTTCCTGAATTTTAAAGTTTTGAAATAAGTTTGAGAACACAATTATACCAAAGTCCACAACATTTTTTTGTGTAAAACATCTTTGAATGGTTTTTCTCGTACAAGATCTGACGTCTAGATCAAGATTAAAGCTGACAAAACAGTCTTTCGATGGGTAACTTAAATTGCAACTGTATTCAAAACATATCAAGGGGAACAAACACATCTAAATGGCCCGGTAAATCTATCTGTATTTGCTAGCAGGTATTTTGTATTTTCGGTTCAGATTGGTCACCGATACGTTTTCGTAACATAAAAATATTAAGCTTAAAAGGAGCGCAATCGATTTAGTATATAAGAAGGCTCAACAAAAATTATGTTAAACGAACTTTTTCCGACCTTTCTACGTAAGTTAGGAGAGATTTTGTGTGCATTTAAATAGTTAAGAAATATGACGTTAAAGATTGTTCAGTTCTCGCTTTGTTTTCTCGCTGCTCTTTTATTTACTCAGTAACATCCGCCGGCCCGGAAGAAAATGTTGGGAGGATTGATACAAGCTTAACGAGCGGGCGGACGAGCGATCCGGACGACGTGCGTACGACGGCGGTGCGGGCGACGTTGTCGGAGCCGTAACGGAGTTCTTCAATCCTAGCAGTTGGATAGTAACCCCTAGGGTTGCTTTCTTCAACGATTCAAGTTAAATCACCAACCTTTAGGTGATGCTCGGCAGGCGTCTGCCACATAGCTCTGCAGTTCAGCGCAGGTACATACTCCGTAAGCCAACGTGTCCAGATTGCATTGGCGTAGGACTGTGCCCGGGCGTACCGCTTACGATGATCGAACTCGTCGACGCCAACGATGGACGGAATTCTGGTTGCTTGGTTACCGAGTAGAAAATGGTTAGGTGTTCTTGCGCCTAGGTCGGACGGGTCGGCGTTTACAGGCGTTAAGGGACGTGAGTTTAGTGCGTGTTCAACAAGACAAAAAGTAGTGTTCAACACCTCATCTGTGAGGCGGCGTGTACCGAGGATGGTGTACAGTACCCTCTTAAAACTACGGACCAACCTCTCCCAGATGCCACCTTGGTGTGGCGCACTGGGCGGATTGAACCTCCACTTAATGCCCTTATGTGCAAGTTCGGCGGCAATGTTAGGCGTATTCAATTTTTCGATGCATTCACGGAGCTCTTTCTCCGCTCCGATGAAGTTCGTACCATTATCCGACCAAATCATAGCAGGCGTACCGCGACTGGAGACGAACCGCGCCACTCCCATTACACAGCAACAAGTGTCCATGGACGGGACAACTTCAACATGGACAGCACAAGTAGTCAAACAAGTGAACAGCATTCCCCACCTCTTCTCGGTGGTCCGACGAACGGTGACGTAGAATGGGCCGAAGTAATCAACCACGGTGTTGTTAAAGGGAGGAGACTGGTATGCGAGTCTCTCCTTTGGGAGGTCTACCATGATCGTTTGAATGGTTGCTGCACGGAACTTTCTACACAAGACGCAGTTTGATTTGAGGGAACGCAGTGTGGAACGTAGTTTAAGGATGGCATAACGTTCCTGTACCTTTGACCTTAAGAAATCGATGCCCTGATGATGGTTCTTCAAATGAGTATGCCGCAGAAACAGTTTAACAAAAGTGTGACGCGCATCCAGCACGATAGGATGCTTAGTGTCAAAGTCAATTTCCTCTGGCCGTCGGAGTCGGACAGAAGAACGGATGAGATCATGAGGCCCAATAAACGGAGTAAACTGAGCAGTGCGGCTCCTCTTCCTAACGGATTTGTTGTCAAGAAGATCCTTTCTTTCAGTATTAAAGGACTCTCCCTGAACCAAGTACTGGAGATGACGCTCGGCTTCGTCAAGCTCAACAGGGTTGGCTAAGCTGCCGTCTACAGTACGGTAACATTCATGAGATGGTAAACGACGGAGCACATATGCGGTGACACGAAGTAGTTTTTGATAAGAACTGAACTTATCAAACGGGAATAGATTAACGCTTTGTACCTTAGGGGGCTTGGTTACGGATGCGGTTAGAGATGAGATGGAGTCATCATCTTGTTGCTTGGTTACAACGCCGAGCTTGATGTTATCAACGACGTCAGTATTAGGCACAAAAGTGAATTGCTTAGTTCTCAAGAAGTCAGGACCCCTTCAGCGGAACTCTTCAGTGGACCCCAAGAAGTCACGACTCCTTCAGTCACCCAGCTACTTGATTGCAAAACTTCAGCGGACCTACCACGCGTGCCAGCATCTGCCAGATTATCACAAGCGGCGACGTGGTTCCATTGGTCAACACTGGTGTTCTCCAGTATTTCACTAACACGATTTGCAATGAAGATGGGGTGTTTGTTTGTTGAGTTTATCCACTGCAAGACGATGGTACTATCTGGCCACATAAAGACTTTATCCACAGTAACCGTTAATGCTCGACAGATTTCCCCTTTTTAAACGGGCTGCAAGGAGAGCGGCTTGTAATTCCAACTTAGGAACTGTCATTACCTTCATAGGTGCAACACGGGCCTTGCCCAAGACAAACGCCAGCTCTGTTATAATCTCCCCGGAGGTGCAAGTTACTTGAGCCCTAAGAACATCTACTGCACTGAATACGTTTTGCGAGCTATCACCAAACATGTGGAGTTCAAAACGTTGGAACTGTCCTGAAAATAATTTCTCGTATAGTGATCTCAGCTAACTGCTGCAGTTCAACAAATCAGGCAAGGAATCTGTCAACTGTGTCTTTAGGTAACTCATCATCCCAACTTTATCCATTGACACACCAAATGTCTTTGAAGATTAACCGAGCACCAACAGTAAACGGTGCGATAAGACCAATTGGGTCGTAGACCTTTGATACAAGACTTAGGACCAAGCGCTGTGTTAAACTTTTCGTGATGGTGCTGTTAGTACCCCTACTCACAACCAGAGTATCGTTGTTGCGATCCCACTCAAGCCCAAGCACGTGCATTGATTCCTCCTTGGATGAAATGATGACCTTCGGTTCAGTGGAATGAGCAGACCCATCAATTCGGTCAGCCAGATCTGGTACATTGCTTACAAACTTAGTAAACTTGAACCCACCTAGATGGATAAGATGTATCAATTCCTTCAACCTAATGAGGGCCCTCTCGGGGGATTCCACTGAGTCTAAGTAATCGTCCATGTAGAATTTCTGATGGACGGCTTTCGCAGCTTCTGGGTACTGCTTAGCATTATCAATTGCCGTGCGTTGAAGTGCGTAGTTAGCGCAGGTGGGCGAATCTTTTGCCCCAAAGACGTGGCGTGTATACTGGTGTACCACAACATTTGATGTGGGTTCCTCCTGCCACAAAAAGCGCAATGAAGGCTGATCACATGGTAACACTCCAACTTGGAGGAACATTCCTTCGATGTCGGCGGATACGGCAAATGGATGTTGTCTGAACCGTAGGAGTACATAGATTAGGTTTTGCATTAAGTCAGGTCCGGTGAGTAATGACTTGTTAAGAGATGCGCCGTGGAATTTAGCTGCTCCGTTTAGTATCCTACGGACCTTGCCCGGCTTGTTCGGGTTAACAACCGGATGGTGTGGTAGGTACCACTCTCGTTCCGAGCGACTTTCCACCTTATGAGCATCTTTGATCCTTGCTACGTAGCCCTTGTCTAAGTACTCTTTGATGGTATTCGAGTACTTTTCTCTTAAAGTCTGATCTTTCGTTAGCCGCTTTTCCAACGATTTTAATTGAACCAGCGCTGAGAAATAATTGTTGGGCAGTTCGATGTTGTCTTCAGCCCATAGCATTCCTACATCGTACCTTTTTCCATTATGTACGGTGGTGTTTCCAAGAATATCGTGCGCACGCGCATCCGAGGCGGATCGTGGGTCTACTTGCTTAAATGCGCCGTACGACTCCATGTCATACCAAGATTTTACCTGACTAGCCAGTTCAAAATCTTGCTCCATATCTGCTTTAAAACAAGTCGAGACTAAACCTGACGACGACGGTAGAGGGCCGCTTAGAACCCAACCTATGGGTAAGCGAACAGCGAAGCGCGAGCACTTCTCGTCGGCAGCGAAGTACTCTAACGGGCCGATGGCATGATACACATCCTGTCCAATTATCATCTCAATGTTTCCATAGCAAAATGTAACTGGGTCTAGAACTGCTAGGTTCTGGTATGTTTCCTGAAGTGCTTTAATGTTGATGACATCGGCGCCTACATTCAAATCTTGCTTTACGTAAGGGCTTACTTTAAATGGTTCAAATCCTTGGTTGTCGCGTGGTGTTACCATTAGTTCAACCAACTTAGTTTCTACAACCTCTTGGGTATTTATACCCTTGACTGTTAGTTTCAATGCTGTACCGTGCAAACCAAGTCCATTTGCAAGATCATTGGACACCCAAGAGTTACTGCAAGCGGTATCGCACAAAACTAAAGCCGTGGTATCTTTACCAGAAGAGCTCTGCAACTGTAATTCAGTCACCTGAAGGAGGCCATTCACATTACTCACTGATGACAAAGTAGTAATCTTACTCGATGATTGGACACTAGAAAGTTTACTTTGATTTGCGCCAGCATTAGAATTACTATTGTTGTTGTTTGAAGAGGATTTTGATGGATAAACCCTCTCAGCTCCATGGAGAAGTGTATTATGGGAGCTGTTGCAACAGTCCTTCCTGCATTTCCTAGGATTTGGGCATTGCCTGAACATATGTTTTTCTCTCAAACATGAGAAACACAGTTTTGCTTCCGCCACTAACTTTGCTCGCTGAGTGGGAGACTTTTCTTTAAATGCCTTACACTCCCAGATGCGATGGTTACCTTTACACACAATGCAGCGAGGAGTTGCAGGCGTTGCCGATGTTGCAGGAGTTGCAGGAGTTGCAGGCTGGTCTCTGAGTGCCCTTTGTTTGTGTATTAGCAGCAAAAGTTCTTGAGGCAGCTTTGGTCTTTACTACTGAGTTGGTGTTATGCTCAGTTCTTGCCTTCGATGAAGTTTGTTTCATTAAATCATGTTCCTCGGCCTTCTCCTTCAACCAATCGTTGAAGTCAAGGAGTGTTGGCTTAACCCAATGTTTCTTCACTGTGAAGAGTGACCAAGACTCTTTCAGATTGGGAGGCAACTTTTGCACAGCCGTGTTAAGAAGTGAGGCGCTCTTAAGGTCTGAGTCATATGAAAGTGATTTAAAGACCCCAACAAGACTTGAAATTGTTGCAGAATAGTTTATGATGTTATCACTATTGTGCATCTTTAATGGAGGAAAAGAGCTGAGTTTGTCTAAGTGTGCACTGACTACTGCCTGTGGTTGGCCAAATTTACGTTCGAGTGTCTTAAGTTTGTCCTTACACATTACACCACAGTATGAGAACTCAGCGATGGCGGTTTTAGCTTTTCCAGTTAGAGTAGTTTTTAAGTATGTTAATTTGACATCATCAGTCGAGGACTGTGCGTCTATGGCGCTTTTAAATTGTCCGAACCATCCGTGCCATTGCAGTGGATCACCATTGTACTGTGACAACTTCCACTCGGTCAGTGGATCGTTCTTCTTACAAGTAATTGCGTCCGCCAACTGCTTTATCAAATCCGCAGAGTCCAAAGGAGGAGCCGAAGGTGTGGGATGCGGTTGGCCGCCCCAACACAACGGGTTCGGAACGGTAGCTCCATACGTTGGCGGAATGATAGGAGTGACAAAGGTGGGGGCGGTACCTGTGGAGAAACTAAATGGATTCGATTGCATGAAGTCTGATGATACGTAATTTTGAGCTTCTGCTGCTGCTTGTACATGAGAGAAGCGGAGCGATGTAGTGATATGAGGTTTGATTAACGGGGCAGGTTGTTCGGTGTATAAGTTTGCAGATGTACGTACAAGTGGTACTGCATTAAATGGGACTGCTGCCGGAAAACGCCAGACATTTGGATCCGGAGGAGCAGGAGGTGCGTGGGTTATAGGGACAAAATTTTGGTGCTAAAAATTCTTTTGTGGGGGTGGTGGATGAATTAATTGAGGTACAAAAACGTTTGCGGAGGAAATGAATGGTGCAGGCGGGGAATGGTGTATCAGATTGAAATTATTCGCCACGGGGTTAATGGCGTGTAGTGGGAGTGCTTGTGGCGGCGAAGGAGGCAAGCGGAATGCTGGGGGGATTAACGGGAAATGCGGTGGTGCTGGGTTTAGAACGGGGATGGAGGGGCTGGTACATTTATGTGTGCTTGTTGCGGATTAAAGGCTAGTGGACTATTAACGAGTGTATTTAATGGTGGTGAGCGCGGAGGGCTGACTAAATTCAACTGTCCCGGCATGCTCGACCTGCGAGGGAATTGATGATCTAACTGTAAACCATCGAAGTGCATTGTTGCTTGAGACAGTTGTCGGGCTGTGTTTGGGGCGTTTAGTTGAGTTGGCATACCAAAGTTTATTGGTGGTGATGGAGGCGTATATTGAGGCTGTCGCTGCTCTTGCATGATGTTGTTTGCAACAAGTGCATCATTGGTTACATTGGTTCTACTACTTGGTTCTTGCGACTCATGGACAGGGAGGTTGATGTTGGCCTCAACTTGACCATGTGTAGTGAGATTGAAGTGTTAGTTTGGAAGTTGAGCTGAGGGGGTCGTTGGACAATTGCTTGATTGGATTGGGCAATGGAACCAGAAAAATGCAAACTCGTTTCGTTTGCAACATCAGCCATGTTCCCGGCCGGTGACGAATTAACCCAATCTTGAACAAGTTTCTTGCTCTTGACTGAACTTCTTTCCGTAAAGAGCCCACTCATTTTGCCTGTACCAGACCCGTCTGCTGATGATTTTGTCATCAACTCAATTTCCTCAAGGGCTGCAGCAGCTACTTCCTTGCGATGATCCTCCTCAAGCTTCTAAATTTCCAATGCCCGCAATTCCGTTTGTTTTCAATTTCCAGACGCTATCTAGCAATGCGAAGCTTTGCATCGTGTTGTTTCTCAAGTTCCTCCCTTTTGAGTTTTGATAGTTCTAAGTCTCGTTGACGCTGACTTGATCTTTTTTGAGGAAGTCATATGTGAACCTGATCTTGAATGGTGAGAGGTATGCAGCTCTGCTGTCTCTTTGTCGTGGACCGAATTGATACACCCTCGAGCAGCAGCAATGAACTCATCAGTTTTCTTTGTTACAGTCTCTAACCATTTTTCAAGGTTCTTACAGGCAGCATCTGGATCTTCAGTCTTTTGTGCCAGATCGAAGAGCTCTTCATTCTTATCAACTACTCTAGTAAAAGCATCCTTGCACTTAACAATCAGACGTTCGATCTTAACTTTCCTGTCTTGCTTATCAACAGCATTGTTAATTTCACCATAGATGTTATTAAGTTCAGCCTTTAATTTTGCCCTCGCACTATAAAGTTTGTTAAAATTGTCCTGCAATGTCGCCATGATCTTATCAAAGCAGGAAGCAAAAGTTTAATTTGGTACTACTACAAAGTACGCACACATACCACAACACAACACAAATGGGTTAAACCGAATCCTAGTGTGACGGTTTGCCTAGCAAACCGCCAAAGAGCAAAGTGGTTCGTCGAGTACAGAAGTACCCGGCGAAAAAGGAAAAAATGGTGAGCGCAGAAAACGCGACACGGGACAGAGCGGGAGACGGGACGGACGGGAAGAGACGCTGAGCGAGTAACGCACAACGCAACGGGAAACCGCACGGACAAACGGGAGCGTCGCGCGAACAGCGCGCGACAAAGCGGAAAAATGGCACGGGCGTGGCGGAAACGTCGGGCGGTCGGCGCACGACGAAACGGGAAAACGGTACGGACGAGGAAACGTCGAGCGTTGAGCGCACGACGGGACGGGTAGCCGGGATAGAACGGGCGGGAGACGGTACACCAGAAGCGAGGAGGCGGGAAGATCAATGCTAGCAGACCACAGCAACAAACTCAACCAAACAAACTGGCCGTAAATCTGGCAGAATAAACTTAAGTCACACCCTAGAAAGAGGGAGAGGAGCTACTGCCAAGAAAACTAGCACAAAACATTATGGGGCTTTATCTACGCCATCAAAACATCAAAACATCAAACTATTTACGGCAACGAAGTAGTATAAACAAAAATGGAAAAGGTCAGGAAATTTACTAGCCGTAACTCCAGAACAAACTTAAGTCACAACCTAGCAAACCACCCTATCCAGACAACAAAAGTGCATACTAACAAAATTATTAATCAAGCTACAGCAAATTGCTAGCAAACAGGTGGGGCGAAAATCACGAAACAAACCAGCCGTAACTCCAGAATGAACTTAAGTCACACCCTAGCAAGCAACGAGACTAAACAACCAACCAGCATACTAGCAGAAAAAAATTTACTACAGCAAAACTTAACATACTACATCATACAACAGATAAACGGGGGGTAGAAAGAAACACGGCGACACGAAAAAAAACGGAATCGGAAATTGAAACCAGTTAACCTGCGGAAAACGTACGGTAGTGAATGACTCAAAAAACGGGAAGAGCAAAGCGTTCAGTAAAGCGCTATTGGAGAGAACCAACCACAAACTAACCCGTAACTCGTGAGTAAACTAAGTCACACGGCCAGTCAGCGGGTAGACTCCCACAACAACGCAAGACTAAGTGACATTCAGGTTATCAAACCCGTGAGTGAGTTCCGCCTCCTCGAACGCATGACGGGTGCGAAGCGTTTTACGACGGCACTTAGAGTTTTTCGGTCGGGAGCGTGCTATCAAGGACCGGAGGTGGTTCTTATGGGCTAACACTATACTGAGTGTTTTCAGCTCAAGCGCAGGCGTTCGGTGTAACGCTCTGTACTCTTTAAGTAAACTAAGATCTTTCTCTTTACGTCTAGACACAATGTCTTTCACTAAATGGATTGTAACTAGAGTACTACGCTTGAGATGATTGTAAATATCAGGAGTTCACTCTCTGGGGCAATACACTATAGCTTCTATGCGCTCCTGATACTCTTCAAGCACTGCAATAAGCTGTGAAGGTGTTAGAGGCTTTTTGTTGTTACTGCGATGACGGGACAATGAGTTGTTCACCACATCATGCCATATAAGTAGCCTCTTTTTATCACGGAAGAAATGACTCAATTGGAACCGAGCAGTTTTTCGTACTTTCACCGCGTTGGGATTGAAATTCAGACCCGGTAATGCGTAAATTCCTTTTTTTTAAGGGTCTTGTAACGCTTGATGCAAAGTTTTTATGGCGTGATGCAATGAACTTGCAGCTAATATGAAAACCATATAATGTTTTTTACAACATAATTGATTTGAGTTTTGCTCAAACTCCGAACCCTGATGTTAAGTGCACAATTTTCAGGAGATACAGAGAATAAGCTCTTATTCGCGAAAAATTCAATTATCTGATTCTTTTTTGTGAAATTTGAAAAACTTGACCAAAGTTGTTTTTTTACAATGTTTTAATCTATTTAACTACTATATAAGTATGCTAGAATGATCGGATAGATTTTTTTCTCTCAATTTATCAAATTTGGTCAAATTTTTCAAACTTTTTTGCTTCGATTTTATGTCAAGAACTGTAAAAAAAACCGCCGCAATTTGAATATTTTTGGATTTTGACAAAAACTTGTCAAAATAATTGTTTTTCAAAAAAATGGGGGTTGTTTAAGGGGTAGGTTATTGGTGACCAGGTAGTGCTAAAGGGTTTTGATGCAACACAACAATAACGATTAGGGTGTTTTTTTTTGGGTGCTAGATTTGCTGGTTTCCATAATCAATGTAAAGCATCACAAGTTTTTTTTGGATGAGTCTTACAGTTTTTGAGTGGTCAACTGAGATTGTCATCATCTTTTTCTTAGATGGGTTTGTTGATTGGAAAGCAGCTGGTTTTGCCCAGTTTTCACTTATCGGCCATATGATCCGGCGCTGCTCTATCTGATCATCAGGCATTGGTCTCATTCTGCCATTCTGATCTGCTGTGGTCATTTTGAAAACAGCTTGGTGCAATAGTGCCTCTGTTTGTTGCCCAAATTGAATCCATTGTTTTGTTTTGTTTTCATTCATATTGTCGAGATATGAACTACGTCTTTTGGGTATCAGGGGGACGATCAGTCGTAAACGGAGTCGAATTAAGGTAAAACAACAAAATGGTAGACTAGTTATTGTTCAGGAGTTCTTATTCTGTCTGGAAATTGTGTTCTGTGTTGCTTTATAACAGCAATTCTACACTACAGTTGTTAGAGGGAACTCAACTGCAAATACAGGTATTGGTGACAACTGTAAAAGGGGAAACTGATGTATGACTAGTATGCTCCACTGCTGTTGCATTCATCACGAGCTGAGCTTTTCGAAGTCGAATTGCTTCACGGTACCAGAGTAAAGCTGACAAAACCGTCTTTCGATCGGTAATTTCAATTGCAATTGTATTCAAAACATATCAAGGCAAAAAAGCACATCTAAATGGCCCGGCAAATCTATCTGTATTTGATAGCAGGTATTTTGTATTTTCGGTTCAGATTGGTCACCGATACGTTTTCGTAACATAAAAATATTAAGCTTAAAAGGAGCGCAATCGATTTAGTATATTAGTAGGCTCAACGAAAATTATCTTAAACGAACTTTTTCCGACCTTTCTACGTAAATTAGAAAAGATTTTGTGTGCGTTTAAATAGTTAAGAAATATGACGTAATAGATTGTTCATTTCTCGCTTTGTTTTCTCGCTGCTATTTTTATTTACAGTAACAAGGATTGACCCATCAACGAAGTGTTCCCAAGTTCATCAGATAGGAACTAAATGATGAGCAAAACTTCAATTTGGCTGCAGTCAAATTTATCTACTATGTCTCGGAGAAGCGCTATGAAATTGAATTCATGCTCCCTGCTTTTGTAGGGCCTAAATTGTGGCGTCTCCTGCCATCAGAATGATAGAAGAGCCAACTTTTGCTGTTATCGAAACTACAAGAGGTAGTCGATTGAAAATTACGGAGAAACCGCTGGAAGTTTATCTTATTGCCTACAGCGTTTATTTGCTCGAGCGTGCTGCGAACTGTCTCTGAGAATCCCCCAAAAACTTCGAATGCAAATTGGAAATGGATCCTAACGTCGCTACATTTTCAAGCGTATTGCACGTTATTCCCATCCTCAGCAGTACTCAGGGCAATGCAACTCTTCTCTGCCACACATCTATCTCTAGAATAAAGTGGTGAGGTGGCAATAGCTTGCAAAGCTGCTGGTTGGCCAGCGTTCCAAATGGGAATATATAAATCACCAGGGCAAGAATTTTTTACGGGCAACAAAATCCTCTGCTAGCAATTGGCAGCGACATTAGCTGTAAGGCATGCTGACACTTTGAGATCTTTCATTAGATTTTGACATCTAACCCTATCTCCAAGGCCATGACACGAAGCAACTTGGGCACCTGTGGTATACAAAGTCCCTGAATGACAGAAGGGGTGCGTCCTTTTGTGCTCCTGAACTCTGACACCAACATGATGTCTTATAGCTGCACGAAACTCGTGTGGATGAGGTTTCAGTCCAAAAGCTGGTAATGTCGGCAATCAAGCTTCTGATTGAGACAGAGAGAGCAATAAAAAGCGGAAGGTTTCTCTTATTGAGTTTTAACATTCAACCAGATGATAGAATGCCGCTTCGTTCTTTCTTTTCTTAATTTTATTTGCTTTGAAACTTTTTCGAGAACTCAGTTTCACCAAAATCCACAAGCTATAATATGTGAATTTTCTTTATTAAGTTATCTCGTGTCACATTTTCTACCGTTCGCAGTAAATCTTGTTGAAATTTGTTAAAACTTCCGACAAAGCGTTGTTAAAAGCTCAAAATTGTTAATTTTCAATTTTTAAAGTTTCCAACACAGCATAAAACTCATCAACTCTGCATTCATGATACTATTTCTGCATTCAAGATACTATTTTTTGTGCCAAATTTTAACTAAAATGGGTTTTCGAAGCAGTTTGGAGTATCAAAGCCGCTTTCTAAAATGTTTTGGTCCTCAAAAGTTATCTTAGTAGAATGCAGAACGCTCTCGGCGACTCCTCTGACAACTACGACTAAGTGGATTGTTCCCACCACCTCATGTGCTTCGCTATTTGCCTCTGTGACGAGACACTATTTGATTAAAAATCGGATAACTTAATCAGCTGCAAAATATGATAAAGGTCAAATAATCGTTTCCTTTGAGCGCCTTAAATGAGTATTGTAAACTTTGGAATCTTCCTCCCGCTAGCTTAGTTCACTTACTTAGTTCTAGTTGTTTTCGCCCCCATTGTATTGATCAGGGGCAGTGCAAGTGATTTTTTGGAGCTGACGCTCAGTGTACATTTTAGAGCGCGGCATTTCTAAAAATTGAAGTGCATTGTACTGGCGAGAGTAAAGTTGCTTCATCGAACTGCTAAGCTGTGATACTGTGAAGTCCTCAATGTGTGTGGTGGGTTCGGCTTCTTTCGGATGCAAATTTTTGATATCTATGAATGTTTATTTGTTTTCTGTTGCAATGCCCGCTCCTCATGAAAGCTTGAGAACAGGTTGCAAGTTCTTCCAACAAATCACCTCACCTAAATTTGATGTTTCACGTCAGCAGCTTGATATCAAAGGGCAACATATTTGTCCGCTCTTCCTCTCTCAAGTATTGTTTCTGCTTTTTTTCAAACGCAATAGTCCAATACTAATAGCAGACTTTCTTCCAGCATTAGCACAATCTGGCGAAGAGTTGTAATTCTCTATAACTGCTCTCGAAAGCTAAAAGACCCTTTCATGCGGCGTTTCACAGGAATGACCTTAAGAGAACTCTTTTTCCGCAAGCTTTTTTCTGTGTCCATTGGTACGGGGAAAACGTACATTCTAAGAAAGCAACCCACGTTTTTATCAATACAATTGAATTGAAATCGTGAAGTGCTCAGATGATTGAAGAAAAAGTGTAATTCAATTTCTAATATTAACACCGCAATATAAGATGGTGTTTACTTTTAAATGTGGAGAACGAGAAATGATCAGCATATTTCGCTCCCGCAAATAAAAAGTTCCGCATTGAAATTGGTCCCGTTTTGTTTTAGTAATTTCTTTCAACAAAGAAGGGTAAAATAGTTGCCATAATTTCCGGACAGATTTTCAATGGATTATACTGATCCATTTTTCTTTGTAGGGTCCGCCAAATTTTCACGTGGTTTGTATGTCTTTTTAAAATTTGTTGAGATGGTAAAAAAATAAAATAGTAATTTACAATATCAAATCCTTGGTTACCACAGAATTATTTAAACACGCTAAAATTGAAACCCGACATTGTTTCTTCCTGTTTTAAAGATAATTTTAATTCAGGATAATTAAATCTGAATCAATTTTAATTAGTCTCATCATTAGATGTTAAAATTTGGTTGAACTGACTGAGGAGTGAATAGAACTTTTTCACGCCTGTCTTTTCACCCCTCTTTTAATCTGTAAATTATTGGCTAACAATTGTCAGTAAATGAAATCTAGAGGCTCAATTGCTAAAAGTAAAATGATAGCGTTTACTGAAATCACTAATCTCATCTAGTCTATAATAGAGGAAAAAAGGCATTTGAAAAAAGTATTGAACTCAAGAACCTTTTTTGCATCATGAAATCAGCACGATAAGTGCCATGATAATGACAGTGTCAATAAATGAGCCTACGCGGCAAGTATTTTGATATACACAAGGCGGTCGAATAGTTCTTACAGTTTGGCAAGGTAAAAGATGAACAGGAACAATTCGTGGTTATCCATATTTATATCACATCATTTTTCGAATTTTTTACTTCCCGGATCGCGGACGGAAACTGAAGATATCGCCAATTTTTTTTTCAAATTTATAAAGTTGTGAAAAAATAACCCAGCTTTTATTCTGTTTTTAAAACCAAAATATGTCAAATGTCCTCATATGAATGAGAGGCAGTCATTGAGGCTATTAACAGAACAACTCATGTGACGCTTTGCACTATGGAATACCAGCCTCACTCAGTGGTTCTCACCCAGATTTTGGGAAAAGTTGAATATCTGGCAAAAGACGTTCCAGTGGAAAAATCGTGTTCTTGAATCCGTTATCTGGAGGAAAAGGTCAGATCTTCAAAGAGGTGCAGAAGTTGATGATGGTCTACTAGAACGAAACTGAAGTTCATTCTTCGGGTGCTATTGCCAGTTTCTGCTGACAACGATGGGTCTAGGAAATAAACCCCCACGGAAAATAACCCCCACGGAAATAAACCCCCACGTAAATAAACCCCCATTTTCAAATTGAATTTTGGTTTTGATAGTTTGTTCGGTTGTGATAGTTTCATATCAAGTCCCACGGGCCACTGAGCCATGGCCATGGCCCGCAAGGCATGGCCCAACGCGCTAAATGCGCAGTTCTTAAATAGTAAAGTGGGGGTTTATTTCCGTGGGGGTTTATTTCCGTGGGGGTTTATTTCCGTGGGGGTTATTTCCTATATAAAATGAGGTGGGGTTTTTTTTCCGTGGGGTTTTTTTTCCGGAACCGGACAACGATGTATTGGAATTAGTTCCTTTGCGTTTAAAATCCTTCTTAACTTTTTGAGGTTGCACTCTATTTACGTCTTCTCGGAGTTATATCGAAGCTGTAAACAAACACACGGTGAACTTTTTTTCGATTTGCTCATTTATGCCTGCTCTAAAAGTAATTTTTATATGTAGCATAGATTGTTTCGCTTGGAAAACACCAGTTTTTCCGTCTTCAAGACAAACACACCTTTTTTAGTTTTTATTTCACACCAAAGAACAATATTAGAGATCAGACATGTCAAGTGTATATTCGCAAAAGCATAAAGCTAAAAATCCGTTATCTAAGGGCTTTGAATTGAGGGGTTAGTTGACTCAGGGGAGAATATCTACGTTAAGAAATTAGGACGAAAAAAATGGTATCTTTATAACAGCAGTGATTTTCTGATAATTTACGGTATACTACATAAGATTTAAAACGCCTCAAAGAGAGGAAATTATCAGAAAGAAAGTAATCATGATTAGTCTGCGCTGAAAAAAACAGGAGAAGGGGGAATGAAAAAACTTATATCAATTGATCTCCATTGAAAACTTTTCTTGCAAATTTGCGTCAGAATTTGGGCAACATTTTACATTTTTTTAATCATTCTTTTGCAACCAGGAAAAGGGAAATGAGGTTGAAAACCAAACGGGCCGAGGTATGATTGTGATTCACAGCAAAAATAAATTTAGGTAAGAAAATATCGTGAATGCAGTGAATGAAGTTTGCTGTGAGTGTTACATGTTTGAGTGGGGAAATGCATTGGCATTGGTGATCTTAGATAAAACCACCGCCTAGAGAAAATCACTGAAACTGTATAAAGAAGCAGCGATTGCGTTCAAAAACAGAATTTCACGTCGCACTAATGATATATATTTCATTTTAAATAATGTTGCGCTACTCCCTATGTGGACGTTTACTTGTTGATTAAATATGCTAACCAAAACGAACGTTGAAGCATTAGAACGATAGATATTGCAGTTGTAAACAGTGCTAATACCTTATTAGATGTTGGTGATTTGAATATCAATTAGAGCAAAGGTGTTCAATACGGTGAAAATACTTAAAATCACCTCATTCGTCCAATTCACCGGTGAAAAAACGACGAGTTATCGCCGCTAATTATTGGTGATCTTGCAATTGTTCCTCAACCCGGGTATCAGTGTCTCATTCTTACACTATTTTTTGTCATTTTTAGGAGTGGAAGAAGCCGTTCCAATCTAGTCGACCAATTTTTGGATTGCTTTTCATTTCTTTAGTGCAATTTAATAACATTTCGGATGGGAAAATTTTTCTTGAGAAACTAACATGCGAGAGTGTTGAAAGTGATCCGGACTGCCATGGCGTCATAGCCAACCCAGGCACCACCGAGTTGAACACCCCAGATGAGAATGGACCCAATGTTGAATATAAAAGCCAGAATGTGCATGGCCATAGTAGCATCTAGCTCTGGAGCTTAAATGTCATCATAGATTATCATAAAACTGTACACATTACACAGTACCCAGTCGCATTTTTCGCAACGTTTTACAATATCCTTGTTTTAAATCTTTCCCCTTATAGCCCCAGAGCCTCGTTGAAGGAGTCAAAAACACTTGCACTCGAAAATCAATGGAAGATTTAAAAAAAACCATAACACCGCAACGCAGAAAATGAAATTGGCTAATTTTGACCTCGCGGTTACAATTGAACTGGGGAAGATAGATACGTAATTTGTAGCCTAGTCTCTGAGTAATTGGCTCCATCCAACTTGACAAAAATGAGTTGCATTCAAAAACGGTGAATTTGTGTGAATTCGTGTGAATGTGATGACTGCTGTGAAACTTAACGGTGAAATTACTTTTAAATTCAAAAACAGACACCATGCAGTAAAAGAGTTTGGTAAATAAGAAAGTGTGTACTTAAGAGTGTAATTGTTCCGACCCCTCTTGAGGGGGGGGGGGGAGAAAGCTCGCCCAGCGTAGAAAATGGAATTAAAAAGATTCGAGGTTTAAACTTCTGAGAAAAGTAGTGTTAATTCCGTTGTTTTTATTCACATTTTCCGGATTTTTTGCCTATATTTTCGTCAATTTTGCGAAAATATAATAAAATTTTTAAGACTAGTGATGTTGATTTTGTTTTCAGAGACAAAAAAGTTTTGTTGACTATTTGATTTAAATTTTTTGTCAAAAATTTGGGCTAAAAATTTCAAAATTCAGCCTTTTTCATCAAAAACAGCACGTAATAGGCTTCTTTAGTCCCCCTTGACTAAATTCGCCGGAAGTATATCCCACAAAAACCGCTAATACAATCTTTGTTGACTCAAAGTGGGGATAGTTCTACTTTAACTTCTGTTGAGATTGCTCTGTAATTAGAACTTTGCCGTTTTTTGCTAACTTCACTCGTTCATTATCAAAAACACAGAATTTGCTTTTGAGTTTTTAACTAACAAACTATTTATATCTATAACATTCATAAAATTGAGTGTTCCTAATGGACGTAATGGGTTGTAATCAGCATGTCTTTTCTAATAATAAAAGTTGACTTTTATTTTAATTACAGAACAGAACATATCAAATTAAAGCTCAGGAGTGATAGGTCCATTGGCTTTCTCAACGGCTCCAAACTAATGGATTTAGTTCTTTACTTGAAAGCTTATAGTTGTTTTGACTTTTAAAAATATTTGATTTTTAAATAAATAATGGCTTAATGAAATTTTCCTCTATTTTTTTTCTTAATTTGGACAACTTGTAGCTTAGTATCAGCAAAGAAAGAATGCTTCTTTTTTCTTGTGATTTAAAATTCATTCATTATTGCCGTTTTAAGCCTTAAGTTATTGTTTTTTGGCTTTGATACTAATAGATTTCAGATTTTTTTGTTTTCAGATATTCACCAGTTTTTCACGTTTTCTAATTTTGTCACATTATCATATTATTGACAGTTCTCATATCACACTATTGGCCTATATAAGAAAAAAAATTGAACATATTAAAATCGTGAAAGATATAGATTATAGTTTTAATGGCTTCGACTCTCCTTTCTTGAAGTAATTAATTGAATTTTTGATTTTGTCTTTAACTGTTGTTTTTAATTTGTCTTTTTAGAGGTATGAAGTTTCCTGTATAATGAAAAGTTTCATTGATTTTTCAAATAGGTGGAGATCAGCTGATATTCTGATATTAGTAGATAGCTTATGGCTTTCACGACATTGAAATCAATTGTTTTCAAAATAAAAAAAATTTTAACATTCGATATTTGTTCTTGTTTTTGTGTTTTTGTTGCCTAGACTCGTTGATTACAGGTCAAATATGACCTTATTGGTGTCAAAAGAAACTGTCAAAAGAGAATGGTGTCACAAAAACTAATACTTCGAAAGAATTTGTTAAGAACTTACAGGCTTCGGCACCGGTTTTTCACAAAAAAAGTAAACTAATCTGATTTTTGTCATAATTGACGTTCCTTTTGTAGATGCAAGACATGTTCTGGATAATTTTGTGTCTCAAGGGTTTCTTGTGGACGATTAAATGAACCTATTTATTTATGTCATTTTGTAATTAATAGCTTTCATAAGTTGGAAGTAATTTTGCTTAAGAAAAAAGTCAAAACTATTACTTACTTTTGCCCTTTTTCTTGTTTGTCTAGTTGTTACCTAGTCTCTTTAATGAAAAACCACACAATACTTTATCGGTGTCTGAAGAAGGTGCAATGGAATAATTTTTGAGGGGCCAAATATGGCTTTAAGGCTTCGACAGCGTTTTCGGGCAAGTTTCAAATGAATTTTTGTTTGTCGTCTTTTTGTTGTTCTTTTTAGCCGCATTAACGATTGAACAAGGACAAATCTCAATGCCCTTCTATAGAAACATTGTTAATCGTAAACTTTTGGGATGTTTTACTTGATTTCTAGGGGTTTTCATTACTTTCAAGTTAACTGTTTAGAAAAAATATGCGAATATTTTAACTTTACTGTTTTTGCTTTTTCTCTCTAATTGTTACCAAACGTTTTTTTTAGCTGGTCCCATATCCGTTTTGGTGATTTGGAAATTTTTTTGTTTAGTTTCAGCTTTATCTGACGGTATGTTGCCTTGGTTACTAAATTTTGTTTTTTAAAACGGACATAATTTTTTTGATGTTTGTTGTTGTTTGATTATGCTGTTCATCTTCAATCCCTTTCTTAATATTGGCATATCTCCTCAATCTAGTGCATTATTGTTTAACTCCACTGAGATATTTGCGTTAGAGACTATCTTTTCAATCATACACTATTTTTTTAAAAACACTTGGGTTCTTTGAGTTTTTTTGGGGTTCTTTTTTGGGTTTTTTGGGATTCCCAAAAATAACTTTTGGGTTTTTCTATCTGTTCCTCATTTGGTAGAAAATTATGCCAATATTGTGGATGAGCGGTGTCGGAACCTTATGTGCGATCGCACATTACCGAGCCTCCTTGTTTGGTATTTCTATTCATTTGCCAAATTTTTAGCCTAATCTCCGCAATTCAAAAAATGGTCAATGTCGTGAAAAATAGTTAGCAACTTCCCCTCAGAATCACCTAGTTTTTGAATATGAACCAACTTCATAAAGTTCAAGTCTTATGTAGTAAAGCAAAACTGAATTTAGTCACACGCTCCGTCAAAATTGACCGGGACTATTTAGGTCTGTATCTGGGGTGGCGTATTTTTTAATGTTGTACAGGTTTATATACGTTTAGAGTTGCAGCTGTAAGAAATTAGCTCAGCCCCTTAGACCAATTGAGTTTAAGATGAGAAACCAAAAAATGCCAGCTTTTTTGCGCTTCTAAAATTTCTTTTCAAAAAATGATAATTATTGTCATTTTAACATAAATCTGCATTGATAAAATAGACCAATCTCATAACATTAAATACTAAGTTGTATACTTATTTAAAGTGTAGTCAAAACAACAATCAAAATTCTTGAAAGTAGATTCAAAGCAATATTGAATACCTATGGCAACAAGGCGGCTCTGTAATGTGAGATCGCACATAAGGTTCCGACCCCGCTCATCCCCAATTTTGGCATAATTGTCTACCAAATGAGGAACAGATGGAAAAACACAAACAATTCAAGTATTTTTCAAAAAAAACTGGAGTTTGAACGAAAAGACAAATAACTCAGTGGAGTAAAAAACGATGCACTAGATTGATGAGATATGCCAATATTGAGAAAGCGAACGAAGACGAACGGCAAAATCAAACAACAACAACAAACATTAACTAAATAAAAAAAATTATGCTCGTTTTAAAAAACAAAACTTAATAACAAAGTCAAAATAGCGTCAGATAAAACTGAAAATAATTAAAATAACTTGTAATTTTAAAAAATTTAAATTAATTTCAATGTAATGAAAACCATTAGGAATCAACAAAAATTTCCCATAGGATTACAGTTACTAATGATTCTATACAATGGAATTAAGAACTCTTGGTATTCAATTTTTTATGCAGTTACAAAAAGAACAACAAATAGACAACAAACAAAATCAATTAAAACTTGCCAGAAAATGCTTTGGAAGCCGTAAAGCCATACTTTGGCCCCAAAATATGTTCGATTGCACCTTCATCGAACACCGATAATGTATTATGTGGCCACTCATTATTGAAAATAAGCAACAATTAGACAAAAAAGAAAAAAATGCAAAGTTATGTAATACTTTGTTTTTTTTTTCGAAAAAAATTTATTTCCAAAGACATAAAAGCCATCAAATACAAAATGAAAAATTTGAATAGGGGCGTCCATTCTTTCAAAGGAAGACTTTGAAACCTGCATTTATACAGAGTACTTATAACGTCTACAACAAGAACGTCAAATATGACAAAAATCAAAAATTCATTTACTTTTTTTGTGAAAAACCCGTGTGGAAGCCAGTAAAGTCATAACAAATTCTTATAAAACACTACATTTTGTTACACCAATCCCTTTTGACATTTTCCCTAGAAATGCATTATATGACTTCTCATTAATGAAACCAGGTAACAATTAGACCAGAAAGAAAAAAAGCAATATTATGTAATACTTGTTTTTATCGAAAAAAATTATTTCCAAAGACATGAAAGCCATTAATTACAAAATGAAAAAATTGAATAGGTTCGTTTTTTATTCCAAAGGAAGCCCTCGAGACCTGAAGTTATCCAGAACAAGTCTTACGTCTACAAAAAGAACGTCAAATATGACAAAAATCAAAAATTAATTTACCTTTTTTTCTGAAAAACCCGTGTCGAAGCCAGTAAAGTCATAACGAATTCTTTAAAAACATTAGATTTTGTGACACCAATCCCTTTTGACACATTCCCGTGACAAAAATAATGGCATCCTTAACCTTTAATTAACGAGACCAGGTATCAAACAGACAATAAAAGGAACAAAATTGCGAGGTTGAAATGTTTTTTTTTCATTTTGAAAAACAATTGTTTTCAAAGTCATGAAAGCCATTATCTATCTTGCAATATAAGAACATCGGCTCATCGACTATTCCAGGAAAAACAAATCCAACCGGGTCATCTTACAGTAAATTAAATACTTTTTAAAAAGACAAAGTAAAAACGACAGTTAAAGACAAAATTAAAAATTTCAATTAAATTCTTCGAGAAAGTACTGTCGAAGCGGTAAAAAACCTCAATCTATATCTTTAAAGATTTAAATATTATCAATTGTGCGTTATTTTTAACGCTAAAAATGTGATAAATGAACGGACAATAACGTGATAATTTGACAAAACTAGAAAACATGAAAAATGGGCAAATATCTAATAATTAAAAAAAAATTGTGAAATCTAGTAGTATCGAAGCCAGAACAGCATAACTTAAGGCGTTAAACCGCAATAGATACCAAATTTGAATTCAGCAGAAAGAAGTTGCACTTTTTGTTTGCTGACACTAAGCTACAAGTTGACAAAATTAAGAGAAAAATGGAGGCAAAGTTCAATAAGCCATTTTTTTTTAAAATCAAATATTTTAAAAGTCAAAACGACCGTAAGCTTTCAAGCAATCAACTGGATAAATTAATTTCGAGCTAATTAGAAAGCCAATAGGACCCATCACTGGTGAGCTTTGATTTGAAACGTTCTGTTATTTAATTAATATAAAAAAGATCGAATTTTTTTAAATAAAAAACCGACTGACGACAATCCGAATTATCTTTGGATTGTAACGGTCCAAGATTGGCACAGAACTAAGGCCAATGCTGAATGTCTATTAGGAATATTTAATTTTTGAAATGTTTTTGATATAGATATTTTGTTACTTAAAAAATCAAAAATAAATGCTTCGTTTTTGATAATCAACGAATAAAGTTAGCAAAAAACGGCAAAGTTTTATTTACAGAGCACTCTCAACGGAAGTTGAAGTAGAATTCGCCCACTTTTCAGTTTAAAAAAATTTTGTGTAAGTGGTGTTTGGGTGTGCACTTCCTGCAAATTTAATGAGAGTGGACTAAAGAAACTTATTTCGTGCTTTTTTTTGATGAAAAAGTCTGAATTTTGTAAAATATTTAGCCGGAATTTGTGACAAAAAAATTTAATGAGAATAGCCGACAAAATTTTTTGTCTTTAAACGTAAAATCAACATTTTCGTCAAAAATTTTATTAAATTTTATCAAAATTGGCGAAATTTTAGTCAAAAATTCCGAAGAAAGGTGAATGAAATCAACGGAATTCACTCTATTTTCTCGAAAGTTTAAACCTTGATATCTCCCTATCAAAAACGAAAATCAAAAAAAATCTTTTTAATTCCATATTTTACGCTGGACAAGCTTTCTAAATATACCAGTCTCAACTCTCTACGATGAATATATCGATCGGCCAAAATTGACTTAACAAAAAAAAAAACCCATTTGAGTATATAGTTCCTCCCCCCCCCCTCATGAGGGGTCGGAACAAAAATGCACAATATTCATTAACAAGTGAGCCAAACAAGTTAAAACCAAAATGTTTATATAAAACTTTTATCGAGTTTGTACGTCAACCCTTAAGACTGAAATATAATATACTCAATGTATAAGTATATTTCAAGTTCAATAGGATAAAACGGCTAATTTCAGCAATCTTTCCTCTATCGTTAACAGAATTTGCTTAAAGTAACCCGAAAATTAGCAAAGCCATCGAATCCCGCAAACGTAGGAACTTAAAACAAATTAAGAAGACTAATAATATTTATATTCTTTGTTTGAAAGATAATGATACTATTTTAAGTTTGGCTTTTTTCAGGCATACTAATATATACCGATCCAATATTGTTTTAAAATATACTACATATTGATTGCACGGAATCAAATAATACTAAAACTGTGTCTTATAACTATAAAAATTCAAAGAAGAACACAAAAAGCAGGCATTTTTTCATTTTGTATAGATCAAAACCGCTCCAAAGTATGCATAGTTTAATCAGCGCACTACCTACTGAATGCATAGTCAGATAAGAGTATCACCCCAATTTTGGATAGTCTATCCGATCATAGCTTGGTCTAGAGCCTGGTTTAGTTTCGTGGTATGATTTAGATCGCCTGTACAATCCTTCTAAAGACTATAATTTCGGCTCAAAAGCACGTGGTCCAACCGAGGAAACGGCCAGTCCACCGAAAATAAGAATAGATTCCCAGCCGTGGATTTTTTGGAAGAGCTTTACCCAATTCCACTTTGTGAACATTAAAGACTACACTAAGACTAAGTTTTGGTAATTGCTGTTCAACTGAAAATTTTTCTTTGTTTGTAATAAATATCTATTCAAAGGAAAACACAAAACCATATTCAAAATAAAATCTCCATAACAATAGGCTATGCTGCTACTTCAACGGTTAAATGAGCAAAAATAAATTAACTTGGTTACCATGACTAGTGTAATAAATCAATTTTCAAAAGCTCATTTCCGTTTTCCAGATATGAAATATATGTTTCTGTTCTCCCCACTTTGGTAAGATTAGAATAAAAACTCAAAAATCTAATGGGTCTATAAAAGTCATTTAAGGAGAGAACTCTGCACTAATCAGGTACAAGCATCTGTTGTCATTAGTTAGGCGAAACGGGTGATTATCATATTTGCGTTCCCACGCATTAATTGGATTGAAATGAATTGAGTCAATCAGTTGATCGCAACGATAGAATCTTCCGAGAAAGCCTTTTTTCCGTCCCCCCGACAAGCTATTCTCTTTATTGTCCTTCGCGAGGTTTTAGACCAACCACCAAGAACTTCAAATGATAGCGGCAAAAATTTTACTCCGGCCTCTCGGCAGTCAGCGTCATGGGCAGCTAGTTTGCGGCCGTCAGCATATGTTAACGCATAACCGGGTGTATCTCCCGCATTTGCAATGATTGTTGATTGCAGGGATGACACCACTTTTACGTCGAGCGCTGCTGGTTTGCCTTGTGTCAAGGAGAGTAGAAATCCGTCTGCTGGTCGGGATAGGTTGTTGCTGCTAAATTTCTTTTTTTCAAGCGAAGGGCTCAAACTTAAAGAGACACAAGAAAAGAAATTTATCTCTCAGACGATCTGGACGATTAATATTATCTCCTCGTCCTCCACATGTTAGAGAATGTTCCCGTATATATTAATGACAACATTTTTACAGCAGGGACAATTTCGGGGAGCATATATAGCGATAACCAGTCTCTATTCGACGCAACTTTGGAACTCTTCCCCTTCCAGATGCAGTCCCAGTGCGGACATAGGAGGCGTGGTTCACCACGCACCTGCATTAGGAGCAACAAGAGACTGAAACCGAGCTCTTTCTCGCACATTTATTGCCTGTGATAGAAGATCACTGAATGACTTTTGATCAAACTGTTCCTGAATTTTCTTCTGAATTCTCCTCTCTACATCTTACAATCCAAAAAGGCAATTCGCGTCAACTTCACTTTCCATAGTGGGTTTCATCCCAATAAAAGCTTCCACTGTAGACAAAACGGACTCCACTGAACTAATAAAAGCAGCTAGAAGTTGATCACTTGAGCATCTTAAACCCAATCCACCCATGTTGATGCAAGTTTGCTTGTTTCCAATTGCTGCACGTAAGGTTTCCCTTGATAATGTTTCTAGGCAATCCCTTTGTGCATTGTCAAAATGAAGTAAGACTTTAGTAATTGAGGGGCTTTATTTAAATATGCGCAGAGAGTACAACATTTGAGAGTACCAATACAAATCTTAAGTACGCCATAAGCTGCATGAGGATCGTCAAGTTACTGTAAGCGATCTAGGAGAAGCTCAGTTTTCTCCACCTTCTTAGATAAAATTTTTGCATGATGAGTTTCCGTTCCAATTGGCGTCCCGAGTACTTCAAAACCTTCAAGATCAGCACGTTTATGTATTGATCTAAACTGCTCATGATTTGAGGCGACCAGAACATACATTTTGGTGTCTTTACTTTGAAGCCCAAGTCTTTGCCTTCACTTTCTCAAAATATCTAAGCTATGCATTAGTTTGGCTTCAGTTCCCACCAGAATGTCGTCGTCAAGATACCAAGAGTTCTGTAAGAGCATGGTAACTTCCTGCTTAATAGTGTTAATGAGAGGCATGAGAGCTAAGGAAAACAAAAGTGGCCCCTGAGGATCACCCTGTTGCACTCCACTTTCACTCGTTATATCTTGCCCGAGCTAAGAAATGTATATTTACAAGGTATTTGTTTCAGGCATTCCGATAAAACTCCCGGTCGTTTGATGGAATTGAAAGCGTTTTCAAAATCTATCTGGAGGATTCCTAAGCCTTCTCTCTTTCCACACTCTTCATATATTAGTTTTGTGGCGTGGCTAATACATTTCGCACCTCCCCTTATGACAACTCCAAGTTGATTGGGATAGAAAATTTCTAATTCCTCCTCCTTTGCAAAGGAAACAAGACATTTAGCCACAAGACGGCGGAAAATGTCTCCGACAGCAATGAGTTGTACACCTGTTTTCCTTTTCTTCAAAGCTGTTAGAGATACGATGCAGAAAGTTGAGCCAACGTCATTTGGAAAGCCACTAGACGGTTAAATGTGTCAGTCGGGGTACGCCCAGAGCACGACCCAACTGGCACTATCAGTGCGCGACCCAATGCGCAACCTGAGTCTGATATGCCTGTGCGCAAGTAAAAATGGGCTGATCATTGCTGATTTAGGTCTGAATGGTGTGGTATCCCCTGTGCACGACGCAGGTCAGTCTGATAAGAGCTCGCTTGGGTCGCACATCTCATCCTGGGTAATCTGCGAATTCATAATGCAAAACCAAGAACACGTTCAACACCAACGCTCTGTATTAATTCGAAGCAGTTTTGTATGTAGCAGTGGAGAGTAAAATTTATACTAATTCCTCATAAGCTATCAAGATTGAACATTAAATAATTTAATTTTAACATACTTGATGCATTTGCGTTGTTGTCACTGTATAGCGATATGCACTTCTCATTGCTAAAACAACACTCATTTTAACTGAAGCCAGTACAATTCACAAATTGTGCGAGTTTTTCAACGCGGACAGTTTCTTTTCAAGTGTATACAAATGTAAACTTGAAATAGCCACAGGGACTTTATATCAACTAATGAGAGGTTGTATATATAGCATGCTATGGGAGAACCAATGGAAATGATGCATTCACCGAGAGCGTGTCTCTTTAATGGTGGGAGGTAGAGGGGAGGGGGCAAGGATTGTTTCAAAAACTTTAGATTAATAACAGTTTATGTCTACAATCTGAATTCTGATTAATAACCACGCAAAAATCATGCAAAGTTTCATGTAAATTGACATCATTTTTCTTGTAAAATTGTATCAAAATTTTGCGTGAAAACCCGCGAAAATTCATTTGACCGAACGCGAAAAGTTGTGTAAATTTACATGAGAAATTACACAAAAATCACGTTATATTGTACTTTTCTTGTGTATAACTTTTTTGATGATTTTTGCGCATTATGTTTTATGCGACCAAACGCGAATAACATTTAGAGTGTATTCATCTGGATTCGCGATCGGGACAGGGAACTGAAATAGAATAGGATAGGAGCAAATCTTAAACTAATGATCCTCACCATTTCTCAATTGGACAGAAGAGGACAATGAACATGACAAATGCGAGGCAGGCGAATGTCGTGCCCACTATTGCCACCACCATCTCATTCCCGCTTTACTATATGCCACATTTCTCCACTTAAAACCACATGCAGCCAATACACTTATTGATGTCACGAAACTCTAAATAGAACAGCAATACGATACTTAGAGAATCCAGGGTACGATTTCATCGGTCACTAAAACTTCGAGGCAGAGAGCTTAGTTTGAAATTTTGAACTTAGAGTTAAAGACATGAAAGTCTAATATTTTGTCCTAAATTAGTGTCCCATTAGACATTCACTTCTTGAATAAAACCGCTATAAATACTTGCGCCCAGGTAAAAGGCTCAATGCAGATGGAGTATAAATCTTAGTTGCCCGAGGGTCTCGGAGTCTTGATACAAGGGCTCTTGCGCCTGATTGCTGGCTTCAAGTATGTAAGGAACCTAAGAATTAAGTTCTAACAAATAGCGTGTTTCAGAAATCTGACTCAAAAATGTCTCAACCACTGCCTGGTTCTCTATGCCAGATTAATGCACGATTCTCTCACTGACGTTGCCATAATCTCAAAACTTTCACCTGAAGAACACAGTTTAAAGCGCCAGTTCTCTTTAGCGACAGATTCCGGAGTTTCAGGGTTTTTGATTACAGTGCCAGTTTTCAAAGAATCTAAGTTTGTGCATGATTCAAGAAACAAATATTTTTTACAACACAGTTTTCTTTTACCGGGACTGCTATTATTCAAACCACCCTTCTGGAAAATCTGATCAAGGAGCATCCAGAGCTTGTACGGTGTGATCAGAAGCTTTTCCAGAGTAGGGAGGTTCTGATAAAAAACCAAGATGTTCATTCCTAAAATAGCCAATCCTGCAAAGAAGAAGTAATCATTACCGCATAAACAGAGTGTTTTTTAAAAAAATACCAATTTTACTTGTTGAAAATAGAAACTATACAAAAAAACTAAGTATTGTCTTCCGCTGTGGTGATGAACATCTTTGATTGTAAGGGACTCATTTATATATACATATATATATATATACATATATATATATATATATATAAATGTATATATGTATATATATATATATATATATATATATAAATATATATATATATATATATATATATATATATATATACATATATATATATATATATATATATATATATATATATATATATATATATATATATATATATGTATATATATATATATGTATATATATATATATATATATATATATATATATATATAT